>NC_084917.1:919660-1219660 GCF_949316345.1 Pungitius pungitius
ACTCGCTACTTTGAATGTTTCATGTCGCCTGTGGTTCTTTCATGTTTTATTCAAGGTGGTTTGAAATATAAATCTGACCCCACAAACAGCAGAATGTTTGGCATCTAGAAGGAATGTCAATCAACTAATCAATGACGTGCGATACATATTGTTACTAGTAAACTCGAGGCACTTTGTCTTTAAATGTAAAGAGGTTCCGTGCAGTAAAATGTAAATTCTTAGACATAATAAACATCTCACCGATGTTGGAGTGCTTCAACAATCTGCAGATCCTGGCTTCTCTCTCCAGCTTCTGGTGGTCTGCAAGATTCAAAGCAACCAGATCACATGACGCACATCAGACGTGAAGAGGAGACAAGAGGAGAGTGATCGGGGAAAACAGAGGAGATGAGGAAAGGAGACGGAGCAGAGGAGGCAAGGAAGAGAGGAGACGAGATGGTGAGAGGAAGTGGTGAGAGACGTCAACCTGATCTCATTTCTGTGATGTCATCACATCATCGGTGCGACCTTCAGGAAGCTTAAACTTCAGGGTGGTTTCCATCCTCATGAATAACATTTCAGAATAATAACAGTCAAGAAATGTAGATCCCTCAGAACATGAAAACCCCCATGATGCATCTGTGCTTCCTCACCTCGGGCCGACAGCTTCTTGGTGTTGATGATTTTGGCGGCGTACTCTTGGCCCGTGCAGAGTTTGACACAACGGCGCACCACTGAAAAGGCTCCCCTGGGACACGAAGACAGGGGGACAGGCGGGGGACAGAAGGGGGAGACGGGTCAGCGCCGGGGGAAGCTGAGTCAGCGTATCGGCTCTCAGACCTGATGTGCACGAGCCATTTGTTGACAACAATCAATCATCCACAGCTGTGTCATTTACTAATTGTCCCTTATAGCTGTCAATCACATCTATCTCCATTACTCTAATCAAAAAGATTCATACAAAAACATTTGGATTGATCCAAAAGGAAAAGTACAAGTACACACCTCGTGCAGTTTTGGAAAACATATTAAGTTACTGAAGTGGTTCATAACTTTAAATCCACATTCAACACTTATATGATGCATATTTTGGACTTTTTCTCATTTCAGGGCCACGTTTGCTCATCAAACCCAACAGAGACAAACAGAAATAAGCACCTTTGTCATTTCTCAGAGCTGCGTTTGACACACCTCTGCTTTGTTACACAATGAAACACACACTCAGAGACCCCCCCCCCCCCCTGCCTCGCCTCTCACCAGCACTCCAACGTTCACATCATGAAGGTGAGTAAGTGCGACACTCCATGACGGCGTACAGGTGGGAGTCAGGAGCATCCGGAACAAACCAGTAACAAATGCAAATCTTTTTTTATCCGGAAACATCCAAATATAATGTGTTATGTATCTGTGATATGAGTTAAATGGTATAAATAAGATAATGAAGTCAAAAGCACTCACATCACACTTAAGTTTGAATTACCAAATAAACATGGAGCACCACGATAGACGTCTATGAGGAAATGACTCTACTTCTGTGTAGTGACCAGCAGGGGGCGACTCCTCTGCTCCCATAGACGTCTATGAGGAAATGACTCTACTTCTGTGTAGTGACCAGCAGGGGGCGACTCCTCTGGTCCCATAGACGTCTATGAGGAAATGACTCTACTTCTGTGTAGTGACCAGCAGGGGGCGACTCCTCTGCTCCCATAGACGTCTATGAGGAAATGACTCTACTTCTGTGTAGTGACCAGCAGGGGGCGACTCCTCTGCTCCCATAGACGTCTATGAGGAAATGACTCTACTTCTGTGTAGTGACCAGCAGCAGCCAGGATTCAAACCACCAACCTTGTGGTCCCAGCGCACCACGCTACCCCATGACCAACATCGACTCCATTGTTCATCAAAGTTTACTGTAACATTGGGGAGAAAATCATAATACCAAACCACGCTGTGACCACGCTGTGACCACGCCCACTTTAATTCCCTCTGTCTGAGTCTCTGGTTTGGTGAACAGAAAGAGAACCAGGAGTCTTTTTAAAGCTTGGTTCTATTATAATTATAACAATAGGAAATAGAACATATTATGTGTTGAAAAACAGCCGCTGATACATTTTCTGTTGATGGGTTTAAACCAGCAGGACGCTGCCTCAAGTAGAGATGTCTTTATCACATCCCACACAGACACACACACACACACACACACACAGACACACACGCACACACACAGACACACACACACAGACACACACGCAGACACACACACACACACGCACACACACAGACACACACAGACACGCACACACACACACACACACAGACACACACACACACACACAGACACACACACAGACACACACACACACACACACACACAGACACACACACACACACACACACACACACACGCACGCACACACACACACACACGCACACACACACACACGCCTTAAGATCCAAGCCACCACTAAAGACTTCAGGATGAAACTTCAACATCTGAGCTGAAATAACACTGAACTGTGAGATAATGTTCCTGTGAATTATAGAGAGAAGGAGGGTTGGTGGGGGGGGGGGGGGTTGGGGAGGATGGGGGGGCATCCTCTCCTCACAATCCACTTTGCATCTCTCTCTCTCCACTTGTCTGAATCTTGCCCTTGCGATACATCTGTTTATTCTTTCCTTCTTTAATCACAACACACACACATACATGCACACGCACACCTGACCCCCCCGGACACCCCCCCCCCCCATGCCGCTGTGGGTTAAAGCTGATGATGAGCTTAATGCCGACATCTCCTCCTCATAACAGGCAGATTTTTTCCCCAATTAGTTTAGTGCGTGCAGGTGTGCGCGTAAGCGTGTGCGCGCGCGCGCCTGTGTGTGTGTGTGTGTGTGTGTGTGTGTTTCTGGGGGGGTTCCCAGTGTTGATGCAGCCGGATCTTCATCTTAAAATCAGACTGCATTTAATGGTGTAAAGAGAAATAAGTGAAAGTAGTGCGCGGAGGCTCCATCGAGCGCGCGTTGTTTCCCCCGCAGCTGTGCAGATGTTCCATCGCCCCCACGACCCCCCACGACCACCACCGAGGGTCATCCCGCACAATAAAACAGCCACTCACTTGCCGAGCTCCTCGTACAGCTGGAACTCGTCGGTGAAACGCGTGCACGTCGTGGCTGCCATGATGCCTGCGCGTCTCCTCGGGACGGGGTGCGGGGAGCCGAGTGCGGGATGCGCGGGTACGTCGCTGCGGACCGGGAGGGAACTCCGGCTGTCAAGTAGTCTCCGCCCACCTCAGACCCCCCCCGCCCGCCTCGCCCCGCCCCTCAGACGGCTCAGCGCGCACACATACGCGCACACACGGGGGAACACACAGGCCATTTAAAGAGACACGTGGTGCAGTTCATTTAGCCCCCCCCCCCCCCACAACTTCAAGTGCAACTTTATTTTGACTCTGAAGATCTAAAATAGATTTGAAGGACCTTCTTAGATGGAAAAAAAAGGAGTGATGAGAGGAAGTAGAGCAAGAGGAGACTACAGGAAGTAGACTAGGAGAAGGAGACTAGGAGAAGGAGACTACAGGAAGTAGACTAGGAGAAGGAGACTAGGATAAGTAGACTAGGAGAAGGAGACTACAGGAAGTAGACTAGGAGAAGGAGACTAGGATAAGTAGACTAGGATAAGTAGACTAGGATAAGGAGACTAGGAGAAGGAGACTAGGAGAAGGAGACTAGGAGAAGGAGACCACTAGGTGTTCAGTTAGAATCAAAGGGATGCTTTTACCTTGAGACCCTGCTGTCCTGCTGACGCTGGTGTTGGTTTCCGTGGTGACGGGACCTCAGTGAACAGTTTGACCAACAACGAGTCTTTTCTTTACTCTTTCATCTTAATGTTAATGTTAACTAATTAAACAAGACACTGATTTATTATTGAAACAGCTCCAACAGTGATTTATTTATTAAAGCTGTTAAATGCTTTCTTTGTAGATTTCGGATCAATAAGCAGAAGCATGAAGTACTTTCATCTTACTGCAGAGGACCACGAGATGCGTTTAAAGTGAAAGGAAGTAAAGGGGGGAGAAAAACACGCTTTGATATGAACAATCCTTTTATTAAACAGCAGTTTGTCATCAGCTGGTAAAGCAGCTGAACTCTTCCTCTTCGTGTTGCATCATCTGCTGAGTCAGCAGCAAACCCCACAACCAGAGCACGGCCCCCCATCTCTGGAAACCTCTTTCAATCAGTTGCGCTACACTTTGGATGGAAACTCGAGGGGGGGGGGGGGGGGGGGGTCATGAGATCATGGAGTCCCTCATGGAGGCACTGCAGAGTTTTTAAATTAAGAGCAAAACGGTCAACAAATGTACCAAAGTATCAGTTTCCCAAACATCAAACAAATCATCCCGTGCGACGATGCGTCCCTTCTCCGTCGCCACGACAACCGCCATCTCCGCAACAAACGGGTGGCGGGGGAGGGGGGGGGGGCTCAGAACTGCACGGCGCTGGGCGGGATGTCGAACATGGAGGGGTCAAACTGCTGCCCTCTGAAGGGCGAGCCTTCGGCCTCCCAGCCCTTCTTCAGCATGTCGTGCACCTTCTGTGGGGGGAGGGGGGAGAGGGGGGGGGTGTCAGTATAAATGATGGTGACCTTTTTCCTCCATCTTTAATCCTTAATGTCTTAAAAGTGTATTTTAATTAGACGTCCTCTTGGTTTACGTCTCTGTGCTCTCACTGGTTTCCTGTTTTAACGCCACGATGCAATGACTTGTGGGTAATTCCCTGGGAAAAAGTGCATAGGACTCAAAATGAACCAAACCCTCTCAGCGGGGCCTCAGGCTCTGTGGGTCCGTTTATTCTATTTGAGTTTCTCACAGGATGTTGCACAGCTGTGTCGAGGTGACCTCAGGGAGGAAGCGGTGACACTTACAAAAAAAGAGGATCACTGGAGCCTTCTGGGTATTATTAAAGTACACTGTGTGATTCATTGTACTGTGAGTACAATGTACCTGGAGTACTAATACTTCATGTATCAGGACCGAGCTGAGACCGGTTCCCGTGGGGGATCAGGACTCACCGTCTCGTGGCTCTGGGGCTTCCCCTGCAGCTTCTGGTGGTAGTCGAAGGAGAGGCGGTCCAGCACGGCGTGCTCCTCCTCGTCCACCGTCGCCATGGAGCGCTCCCGGTTGATCTGGTTTATGTCGATCTCCTCCTCCCCCTTCAGGACCGCGTTCCACCAGACCTCCGAGGTCTTACTGAGGGACAGCTGGAGGCCGGAGGGGGCGGTGAGAAGGTGTGCGTGTGTGTGTGTCTGTGTGTGCGTGTGTGTGTCTGTGTGTGTGTGTGTGTGTGCGTGTGTGTGTCTGTGTGTGTGTGTGCGTGTGCACACTCACCACCACACAGCTGCCTGGCTCCAGGCTCCAGAGGGACGTCTCCGTGTTGATCTTGTGGGTGAACTCTCCCTCCATCAGCGTCCTCTCCTCGGCTCCCTCCCTCACGCACACCTGCATGCCGCCGGTCTGCAGGTCCACTCGGACCTGAGGACAGCCAGCAGGACACGGCGGGGGAAGTGAGACTTGATGGGGTGAGAGCCCCCCCTCCCCCCCCCCCCCAGGGGACACAGACAGAGGCTTTACCTGTCGGCCTTTGACAACCGTTTTGGGCACGAAGACGCGGACCTCCAGGTCGGTGTAGTCCTGGGACCAGCTGTAGTTCTCCCTCATGGCGCCGTTGTAGCTGTCGGGGTCCCACTGGAACTTCTCCTGAGTCCTGGAATGATTCAATGAAACCTGATGTGTTCTAAGGCCTCCCCAGAATGCAGCCAACAATTGTAAACATGAGTTTATGGTCTCAGTCTCTAGTTTCAAGTCTTCTTCAATGCAGCATGGTGTTCATTTAGTGAATGATGGTCCATGTAGAGTCAAACAGACCATGAAGAGGGGGTGCTTTAGATTGTAGCCGACCCCTCCCACCCTGGACATGAACTGTTTGTGCCCCTTCCATCCGGCAGGAGGCTGAGGTCCACCAGGACTAAGACCTCCATCCACACCAACAGTTTCTTCCCTTCGGCAGTCGGGCTCATCAACAGAGCCGGGCCCCCCCCCCCCTGACTGACTCTGACTCCCATGTTCATTCATTCACTGTGTTACTTGTCACTCGTTACTTTGTTTAGCTGGTGCACTTTATCTTTATCTTTATTTCTAATTGTATCTTATCTCCTCTAACTTACTAACCCATAGCTTATATTTTATTATACTTTTATTTTTTTCTTATTGCTGCACTATGTTGTCATTATTGTCTTCTTTCCATGTATGTCCAACACATTATGACCATAAACGTTTCCTGATTCCTGATTTAGGGCGGGGCCTAACGCTGATTGACAGGTCTCTTACAGACCATAAAGCAGGGGATGCTTTAGGGCGGTGTGTATATTTAGCAGGATGTTGACTTGATTGACAGATGGAGGTCACTCACACTTCTGTTGAGGTCGTGACGGCTGCAGCAGCCTGCCCCCCCGCGGCCGTCAGCTCAGAACCTTCCGAGGAGGCCGGAGCGTCGGGCGGAGAGCTCTCCTCCACCTGCTGGGCGCTGCGCTCCTCCGACTCCTCCGACTCCTCCGTCTCCTCCACGGCGGTGACCTCCAGCTCTCGACCCGCCGGAGGAACCTGCCGGCTCTCCTCTCTCCTCCGCAGCTCGCCGCGCTGCCGCTCGCGGTCGCTCTCCGCCAGCTTCTCGAACAGCTGGAAGGTCTGAGGAGGGAAGGAGGAGGAGGAGTTGTTGCTCTTCAGTGAAACAGGAAGTAGAGGCAGGTACAAAAAGTCACTACGGCAAACTCTCAAAACCACAAATGAAACCGTCAGGTGATCATTAATGACAATAAGCGTCGTCTTAAGGATCAAGACGTGCACGAATAAGATTATCAAAAAAAGATGAATTGAGAGCATTTAATTAAATTTTGAAATCCAAATAAGTTACACACAACTATCTTTCGATACATAATTTCTTATATGATTTAAACATATTTAAAATGGAATAAAACTGAATACTGTGGAAGAATTTTATTAAATGTTGATGCAAATGAAACCACTTTAAAGGCCAGTGAAAATATAATAAAATGTGTACGCTTTTAAGACGTTGTTGACACTGACGGGACGGACAAAATAATAGAAACGCCTCTTTTTTTAATCCATCTGTAAAAACACAACAAACAAACAAACAAACAAACACGACGATCTGTCTGAACTTTCTCAACTCAAACAGCGTGGCGAACGCGGCGTTGCCATGGCAGCGAATAACTGCACCTTGAGCACCATCCTCTCCGCCACCCCGGGGGGGAAGCCCATCTTGTCGCCGGGGGCCCCCAGCAGGCGGTAGAAGTCCGTCTTGCGGTACAGAAAGCCGAAGTAGACCTGCAGGAAGTCCTGGATGTTCCCGACGTGCTGCAGGATGCCGAGCAGCGCGTTGTCGTACATCTCCGTCATCTGCAGCGGCGACGCCATGGCGGCTTTTAGCGGGTTTGTTGACGTTTGGAGCGCGTTCACCGGACCGTTAAAGTGTCCCGAACCGACGAGTCCAGCACCGGGGAAAGACCGCCGCCTTCAACGAATCCAAGTTTAGGTCTCAGCGGGACTCGCTGAGCAACGTTTCCTGACACCGCGGTTACTCCTTCCAGAACAATAACACTTCCGCTCCAGGTTTTTCACAATAAGGACGAGGTTTCTACAAATAGATTGAAACAAACGCCTATCAACACAAAACAAACAAAAAGAACACGTGTATTTGTGTACTGTATTTCCCCTTGTGCATTTTAACAAAAAAGTAACTATCACAATGAATGTTGGGAAAGGTATCTTTTCTCTAAACTATTTATTCTTTCTTCATCCGGTCGGTTCAGCTCAACAGTCTTCCGGTAGAAACAGATGCACAACTGTTGGTTGAACAGTTCCGGTGTTCATGCAAAGCTTAACGGGCAAACAACACATTCGGTATTTGAACACGACTCATAAACATGGCATTTCCAGTTTCAATTCAAAGTTGAAATTATAACGAGTAGAAACTTATTTGGTACAATCTACGCGCCCAACTCTGTTATAGTAAAAAACATGGCGGCGTCCTTGAGCAGCACAGCAGGCGCGAGGCTTCTGGTCAGTATAATCCACATTGAGTCGTTTTATATATTGAAATGAACAAACTTTGACATGTTAACGTATCGGTGTTTTATCGGCTGTCCGGTTTGAGATCGTGTTTCGTCAGATGCTGATGTTTTAAGTTCGCTTTAGTTCGTCATGTTGCGGTTTGACACCTTGAGTTTGTATACAAACAACATGTCGGATAAATGGACCATTCCACGCCGTTCTGTGGGTCAAACACAAGGTTTAGTGAACCCGGGGGACCGCGGACGTGGTGCCTCTCGTTTCTAGCCTCACCGGCCTGATGGTTTGTGTCCGCAGGGCACTTTGAGGTCGCTGCGCAGAGGCCTCCACGTCACCGCGGCGTGCTGCAAGGTAAACACGTGGTTCCCCATCCCCTTACGTCACTCACCAACATCTCTCCCCACGTGCTCTTGGTAGAGGCCGTGTGTGTGTGTGCGTGTGATTGGCACAGAGGGTGTAATGGAAAGCTTGGTCCTGTCCTCGTTTCTCTTCCCTCCCAGAACCGAGCGGCTCGGGTCCGAGTGGGGAAAGGAGACAGACCCCTGACGTACGAGGAGGCGCTCCCCCCCCATCAGATCGCCCACCGCAAAGGGTGGCTGTCGCAGCACACGGGTGAGCGCGCTCCTCTGACCTAACGTCTCGATCCAAGTGAAAACATCTCAACTACTCTGGGATTTTATCCTTTGGATCTCAGATGGACCTTTTCCCCGTTGATGACATTGCGCCCACAGAGAGGGGGGTGTGTGAGTTACTCCCCTGTCCTTCCTGTTGCTCCCAGGTAACCTGAGGGGAGAGGAGGGCACGGCCGAGCGCACCGTGGAGGACCTGTTCGTGAGGCGCTTCGTATTCGGGACGTTCCACGGCTGCCTGGCCAACGAGCTCGTGATCAAGAGGCGCGGCAACGTGCTGCTGGTGTGCGCTCTGATGCTGCAGAAGTTACAGCCGCAGAAGTTTTACTTCTTAATCGGCTACTCGGAGACGATACTGTCGCACTTGTACAAATGCCCCGTGAAGTTGGAGGTGCAGACCCTGCAGGATAAAGCTGTGTACAAGTACCTGTGATGGCGTGCTGCGACACGCTTTGCTTTTGTGATTAAAACTGTGAGAAAAGCTTGATTGACAGGTTTAATACACGGTATATACATACATACATATACTGGAGTTTAACGGTTATTTGTATATTTGGAAATGTCAAGGTGTCTTTTATCATGAAATCTTTATGTAGCAATTATCAAAACAAAGTTTAGTGTGTCACACAACAAACAGCAGTAAAAATACTAAATAAACCAAATAGAGAAATCAGAACCTGTAAATGAAACAGATGGTAGAATAAAGAATCAATTTAAATAAACTAATAACTGTCATGGTAAGTGAGAGAATGCAAATAACTATTTTGTTCATTATGGAAACTTAAATCATGGAGTCAGTTTCTTTCAAAAGATATTTATATTTCTATATAAGAACCAGAAATGACATTTATTTATTTTTTAATGTGGGTCGAGAAGCTTCAGGCTCTTAAACAGACTCTTGACTCACAGCTGGGATTTTATTTTCTTGTTCAAATAAACCTTCAAACTACTAAAATCATAGATGCTCATATGTACATTAATGAACTTTGAAAACGCCCTTGTGGCTCGTTTATAACTTAGTGTGTTATATAGTAGTTAGTTAATGTTTCTATGCGGTTGACAAATACTAAATAGTACATTTTATTCTGTGAAACACATGAAATGCTTCTCTTGATTCAGTTTATTTTGGTCACAGTGCAGATATTCACATTTAAAGGCGTCGGCAGCTCAAAGATCAAAGAGTTCGCTTCAAATGAAACGTCCCCCTCGATGGATTCATCACAGAAACATCGTCACCAAAAAGTGACTTTAAGACTTTAAAAAAAGGCTCCTTACAAACGTCGTTGATACTCAGGTGTAAAATATAAAACATGAGGATTAAAATGTCTTTGAAAGTGTTTAAATCTGAGGAGAACAAGAAATACATTAAAGAAGGAGGGTTCGGTTGAAGGAGATGGTTAGCTTAGCTTAGCTTAGCATAAAGACCTCACTCTGTCCAATGGTGACAAACTAAATGTCCCACTTTGTTACAAAAACAAAGACATTTAGCGACTCCCGAATATTAGAAATGTTTTCCACGGATTATTCAAACTTCTACGATTAAAGAGCTTTGCGGTTGCCTTTGTTCACTCTTGAAGACATCTTGTGAATATTTATAATGCTAAGCTAATTAGCCGCTGGTGAGCACTGAGTGAATTAATACAAAGAAAAAGAAACGACATCTTTGGTTGTTCAGATTCATGGTTTCAGAACAGCAGACGTCCCGGCGTAAAGGAGACAGAGCGGCCGTCACGCGTTGTCACGGCAACTGTCTCCCCGACAGGACTGCAGCTTGATGAGCCGCTGGTTCATGGTCTGCAGGACGGCCGGATCCACCCGCTTCACGATGTTCTCCAGCTGGTGGGGGTCCGACGTCAGGTTGTACACTTCCACGAAGGACTGGGGACACGAAGAGGAGGACACACGGCGTCCTTCAGTTCACAGCAAAACATTCACGTCCAGGGGGACACTTCACCCTCCGTCCCTCCGTACCTCGGCGTCGGCGAACTCGCAGTACTGCAGGTCGTGGCGAGCGTCCAGCGTGCGGACGCAGGCGTACGTGTTGTTGAAGGCGTCCTCGCAAACGCAGTCCGGGAAACATTGCTGAGGACGACATGGTTTCAATGAAGGGTTCATTCTAACGTCCACTGTCCCAAAACACACCACGTCAATTATACTTTAGCTTAAAAAAAGAGGACGGACGGGTTGTCCTTCGTCCTCCGAGGAGACATGTCCCCGTCGAGCTCTTTAGGACCATGCGGAGCTTTAGTTTGTAAGGCTTCCATGCATCTACACTGTGTGTGTGTGTGTGTGTGTGTTTCCTCTCACCTGCTCGTTATCTTGTATCTGAATCTGGTGCAAAGCGTCTCCCCCTCTTTGACATGCTTTGCATTATTCTACGCCCCCCCCCCCCCCCCCCCCGTCCCTCCTCCCCGTCCTCGATACTCACAGAGAGTCCCGGGCCCAGTTTGGGGCAGGCGGGGTCCGTGGTGGGATGCCCCTCCCCGTTGTACTCCACCAGGAAGAAGGGACGAGCGGTCCCGTTACGCAGGGAGGGGGCCTGAGGGGGGGGGGCACATCCAGGAGGTTCTTTTATTTACATGTTAAGCCCCCACAGTGTGATTACTCATCTGTAAACGGACCATCTGAGAGAGGAACGACTGTCCGTCCACGTCCACTGAAGACAGGTTGGTCCCAGAGATGTCCAGGATGGTGGGGGCCAGGTCGATGTTCAGCACCGGAGCCTGAAGGTCATCACACATTGAAACGTGTGTGTCTGCGTGTGTGTGTGTCTGTTTGTGTGTGTGTGTGTGTGTGTGTGTGTGTGTGTGTGTCTGTTTGTGTGTGTGTGTGTGTGTGTGTGTGTGTCTGCGTGTGTGTGTGTGTGTGCGTGTGTGTCTGTGTGTGTGTGCGTGTGTGTCTGTTTGTGTGTGTGTGTGTGTGTGTGTGTGTCTGTGTGTGTGTGCGTGTGTGTGTGTGTGTGTGTGTCTGTTTGTGTGTGTGTGTGTGTGTGCGTGTGTGTCTGTGTGTGTGTGTGTGTGTGTGTTTGTGCGTCCGACCTGCAGCGTCTGCTTGGCTTTGATTCCCGGGCCTCGGACCATCAGCGGGACCCGGATGTCGAACTCGTAGAGCTGCCTCTTGTCGATGGGCAGCGAGAACTGACCTGAACAGAGGGGGGGGGGGGGGGGGGGGGGAGGGGGGTGAATACTTTGGGCAAAGAGCCGGCAGGTGGTGCTCTGAAGGGGGGGGGGGGGGGCTCCGACCTGTGTGGTAGCCGTTGTCCGAGGTGTAGAAGATGTAGGTGTTGTTGAGCTCTTTGATGCTCTCCAGCTTGTTGACCAGCGACTCCACCAGGTCGTCCAGAGACAGCAGCGTCTGCCACCTGCAAAGGTCAAAGGTCACCTGCCGTTTGTCTTTAAACACGACATATTTATGAGAGCTTTTCCAGAAATATGAAGGTAGGTGGAATAAGTGCCACGTTTGGAGGTATTAAGTTCCTTCACACAGTTTGAATGTGAAACTTCTCATTCTGAGGAAATCGACTGCGTTCCTTCCCACAGGAAGTGGTTTTACCTTTTCCTGTAGGCGCTGTCCAGGAAGGAGAGCGAGCTGTCCGGCATGGGGTTCACGGGCTGACGCAGCAGCCAGTGTTTGTCCTAAAGAGAGGACATCATGAGAAGGACCCGTTGTGGTTGGTTCTGTCGCCCCCTGTGGACGGAGGCGGAAGTGTCTCCACCAGCCGCCGCTGGGGTCGGCGTGACGAGGACCTGGACACACCGGGGACCGGTCCGTCGTGGTCTCACCTTCCCCGGTTTGTCGAAGCTTCCGTCTCGAGGCGCTTTGACGTCGCCGAACTGCTTCTGGTACTTGGGCGCCGGCGTCCAGGGCGAGTGGGGAGCCGGAGGAGACAGCATGAGGAAGAAGGGATGCTGGGGGCTCCGGTCCTCCAGGAAGTGGAGCGACCGGTTGGTCTGGATGGAGGAAACTATGTCGTTTAGCTTTTACGCACCGGTTAAAAACTCACCTGTCGTTGCTCATCAAACGCCATCTTTGTTTGGCTGCATTTACGAGCTCGTAAAGAAATTCCTGCCGTCAGCGACAAACTCGTAAACTCCGACTCAGCAGGAAAACATCCAGATGAACAGAAAGAAGCCCAGCGAGGACTCACGATGAGGTCCGTGAGGTAGTCCGACTCGTAGCGGTCTCCGTGCTTCTCCTCCACGCCGTTCACCGACAGCGTGTAGTTGTAGTACAGAGAGTTTCCCACCTGGAGCCGTGACACCACAGAAGAAGAACTGAGTGCCCAGCGTGTGTGTGTGTGTGTGTGTGTGTGTGTGTGTGTGAGAGAGACTCACCAGTGCGTGCCACTGGTCCCAGCCCGGTGGGACGTGGCCCACGCCTCCGGCCTCCTTCTTGCCGTACTGACGGAGGAGGAACAGAGACGGATGTGATCACCTTCCACTCGTCCACTCGTGGTCACGAGGCAGCGGCGAGGCTCTCACCTGGTTCAGGTACTTCCCGGCGAAGAAGGTCTGGTACTTCTGCTTGCTGAGGTAGACGGGGAAGGCCGAGGCCTCGGGGCCCGTCTGCCAGGGGGCGCTGGAGCAGCCCCCCGACACCGAGTTGTTCCTCGCCTGGTGGTTGTGGGGGTATCGGCCCGTCAGGACGCTGCTCCTGCTGGGGCAGCACAGCGGGGTCACCGTGAACTACCGGGTCAAAAAACGTTTAAAAGCACATTATTTCATATGAACAAAGTGGCATTAAGTGTAAATGTATTCAAAGTACTTACAGCATTCACAAATACTGCCCCCGCGTCTCCTATTAAGGCTTTAGTCTTCTTCATGGGGGTCTAAGAACACACAAGAACAGACTTTAACACGTCATACATTATGTTCATTAATTCATTCATTGTTACTGTGTGGGACTCACTTAGAATAATCTACATTTCTGTGGTTCAGTCTTATTTTTCCACCTTTAACGACATCTAATCGATAAATAATCTCACAAGGCAGATCTTTTGATCTAGAAAATAAAGATGTCTGAATGAAAATTAGAAATATCTTACAAGACAAAGAAAAGCAGCAAAATGATTGAATAGTTTCTGATTCCTTTTGTGCTGATCAACTCAATCGATTAAGTAACTTTGAGCAAAGAGAAGAAGCTTCCTGCTTCACTTCCTGAGACACGAGCTGCTGACAAAGTGGTACCACAGAGTACCACAAAGTACCACAAGAGTACCACAGAGTACCACAAAGTACCACAAGAGTACCACAGAGTACCACAAAGGTACCACAAAGTACCACAAAGTACCACAGAGTACCACAAAGGTACCACAGAGTACCACAAGAGTACCACAGAGTACCACAAAGGTACCACAAAGTACCACAAAGTACCACAGAGTACCACAAAGTACCACAGAGTACCACAAAGGTACCACAGAGTACCACAAAGGTACCACAGAGTACCACAAAGGTACCACAAGAGTACCACAGAGTACCACAACGGTACCTCAAAGTACCACAAAGGTACCACAGAGTACCACAGAGTACCATGATACCCCTCTGAGGGGCAGGTGAACGTGTCTTTAGGACCACCACGGGGGGACTTATTGAGAAGTGGTTTCCGGTATCGCCCCCCCCCTCTCACTCACTCACCATCCCCCCCAGCTGCACGTCCTGGTCGTCCGCGAGGATGAGGATGACGTTGCTCGGCTTGTCGCCAGCACACCTGGCGCAGCAGGTGAGGAGCGCGAGAAGCGCGACGACCCCCCGCCGGGCTCCTCGCGCCGCTCCGGGTCCGCGAGCCGGACCGGACATTCGTGCACGCGGGACGCGTCGGGACAAAGTTAAACCCTGACCTCCGGAGACGGAGGTGTTTGAGGAAGTGGAGCGCGAGAGCGCTGATTGTCATGTGATCAGCGGGGGGGGGGGGGGCGGGGCTAAGGGCGAGAACATGTTGTACAAGTCGCACATTAACTTCTTCCATACGACCACACACCTGTGGACATAACATGTAAGTGATATATGATATTTCATAGTTTGTTGTATAGTATATTATATTAAATATAAAAGTAAGGAAATATGAAATCAACTCTAAATGTAATTAATTAATAGCATAGTGTATCCAGTGCAGTGACCCCACATCCCAACTCTACACTCATTTAATACGGTTTATGTATAAATATATATACGTATATATACTTATACGTATATATATATAAGTATAAACATACATTTTGGGCGATTCATTGCTAGATGTTAGAGTCTCTTGATATGGTTTTCATTTCATGAAAAATAAAACTGAAACAGAAGGAGGATCTGAAACATCATTTCACCTGAAAATGTCCCGTTAAATGGCTTCAGAGTTAATGCAGGTATAAAGGTTTATTTCACTTTTTGACATTATTATATTCTCTTGATTTAGATATTTTGACAACAGTGTAATCGTCTTCAACTGGATTAAATGTGACTGTATATAAAGTACTAACAAAAAGTGAAAGTATCAACAGTAACATGCTGCTTTGACATTGATGGTTCAGTATTAATTCTTCAATAATGTTTAATACTATAATATATATAATGTAAATCTAAATGTGTCACATAGATTAATGAGGAAATTAAAGGTTAATGTGGAAACCAGTCAGAAAGATGACATTTTACATTAAAACTGTGTGTGTGTGTGTGTGTGTGTGAAGTCACAGCCTTGAAATACCCTTAAAAAGCTCAAATTCATTCATTCTTTGCTGATGTCGAAGTTAATTATGAGGTGGTAAGTAAGATGTTTATTTAACAAATTCAATAATATTCATTCATAATAATATTTGTATTCATAGTATTAGTAGTGCTATTGCCATTATTATCCTTATAATGATTATGATGTAAAATAAAGTAATCAATGTGGACTTATCATCTCACCATCTCATCGTTTCCAGTCGGAACTATTTTGGTGACGCACAGGCGCAGCCGCTGCAGCACCGCAGCTGCTTCCGGTTTCACTCCTCGCAGAAGTTTGCATCTTTCAGTGTTTCTTCACCGCTAACCTACTTTTCGGAATGAAGTTCGTTACTTCAGACACCTGCGCGTAACCGCATCGCAGCGCTTCATGAACACGGAACACTCTTCTCGTCACGTTTAGCTTTAAAAAGGTAAGCTAGCAGGAAGTAAACCGGGCTACTGCGGAACGTAACGTTAAACCCGACGTCCCTCACGTCGGCTGATTTAACGACATGGTGCCTTTCAAGAGGAGGAAGCTCCTCTGCTCCGCCGCTGGGAGCCACACTGGGAGCCACACTGGGGCCGCTGGGAGCCACACTGGGAGCCACACTGGGAGCCACACTGGGAGCCAGACTGGGAGCCACACTGGGAGCCAGGAGGGGACCAGGTTCCCTCAGGTTGTGTTGTTCCTGCTGCAGAGGAAGATGGGAGCCAGTCGGAGACGTTTTCTCTCTCAGCTCGGGGAGAAGAAAGGATTCCAGGTGGAGCAGCTGCTCAGGTGAGATACACATATTGTATATGAGAGGTACTATATGAAGTATATATGAAGTACACATTTGAGGTAGTTGTACTCGAGTCGCTTCATCCTGTGGCCACTTGGTACTTTTACACATTTATCTGACAGCTGCTCCTTTCTTAAATTAACATTTCTCTAAAGAAAATAGACAAAAAGGTAATAAAACGTTGTTTTGTTAATGTTTTTCATGTTAACGCGAATGTGAAGGTTCGCTGCTTTTCCTTTTTATGATGTGAATAATGTTAATGTGAGTAATAACTTAAGTTAAATGATAATATATAATAGTTTTTCTAACATTCCATATCTGTATAATTTATAATAACAATACATACAAACATAGCTAATATTGTTTTATGTATAAGTAATGTTTTAACAAACAGTATTAGTAATATTGTTGTATTTCCCAGTAAGAGAGTCACACATGTCATCTGTGAGAATAACTCCAGTGAGGAGGTCAGAACTTGGCTGAGATCGGAGGTCGGAGGTCAAACAGCTGCTCACCTGCTGGACGTCAGCTGGTTCACAGAGAGCATGAAGGCGGGACGTCCTGTCGAAGTCCTGGACCGACACAAGCTGCAGGTGAGCTTCTCCTTACTCTTCATGAGCTGCATCCTCAGGGGGCGACTCCTCTGCTCCCATAGACGTCTATGAGGAAATGACTCTACTTCTGTGTAGTGACCAGCAGGGGGCGACTCCTCTGCTCCCATAGACGTCTATGAGGAAATGACTCTACTTCTGTGTAGTGACCAGCAGGGGGCGACTCCTCTGCTCCCATAGACGTCTATGAGGAAATGACTCTACTTCTGTGTAGTGACCAGCAGGGGGCGACTCCTCTGCTCCCATAGACGTCTATGAGGAAATTACTCTACTTCTGTGTAGTGACCAGCAGGGGGCGACTCCTCTGCTCCCATAGACGTCTATGAGGAAATTACTCTACTTCTGTGTAGTGACCAGCAGGGGGCGACGCCTCTGCTCCCATAGACGTCTATGAGGAAATGAATCTACTTCTGTGTAGTGACCAGCAGGGGGCGACGCCTCTGCTCCCATAGACGTCTATGAGGAAATGACTCTACTTCTGTGTAGTGACCAGCAGGGGGCGACTCCTCTGCTCCCATAGACTTCTATGAGGAAATGACTCTACTTCTGTGTAGTGACCAGCAGGGGGCGACTCCTCTGCTCCCATAGACGTCTATGAGGAAATGACTCTACTTCTGTGTAGTGACCAGCAGGGGGCGACTCCTCTGCTCCCATAGACGTCTATGAGGAAATTACTCTACTTCTGTGTAGTGACCAGCAGGGGGCGACTCCTCTGCTCCCATAGACGTCTATGAGGAAATGACTCTACTTCTGTGTAGTGACCAGCAGGGGGCGACGCCTCTGCTCCCATAGACGTCTATGAGGAAATGAATCTACTTCTGTGTAGTGACCAGCAGGGGGCGACTCCTCTGCTCCCATAGACTTCTATGAGGAAATGACTCTACTTCTGTGTAGTGACCAGCAGGGGGCGACTCCTCTGCTCCCATAGACGTCTATGAGGAAATGACTCTACTTCTGTGTAGTGACCAGCAGGGGGCGACGCCTCTGCTCCCATAGACGTCTATGAGGAAATGAATCTACTTCTGTGTAGTGACCAGCAGGGGGCGACGCCTCTGCTCCCATAGACGTCTATGAGGAAATGACTCTACTTCTGTGTAGTGACCAGCAGGGGGCGACTCCTCTGCTCCCATAGACTTCTATGAGGAAATGACTCTACTTCTGTGTAGTGACCAGCAGGGGGCGACTCCTCTGCTCCCATAGACGTCTATGAGGAAATGACTCTACTTCTGTGTAGTGACCAGCAGGGGGCGACTCCTCTGCTCCCATAGACGTCTATGAGGAAATTACTCTACTTCTGTGTAGTGACCAGCAGGGGGCGACTCCTCTGCTCCCATAGACGTCTACGAGGAAATGACTCTACTTCTGTGTAGTGACCAGCAGGGGGCGACGCCTCTGCTCCCATAGACGTCTATGAGGAAATGACTCTACTTCTGTGTAGTGACCAGCAGGGGGCGACTCCTCTGCTCCCATAGACTTCTATGAGGAAATGACTCTACTTCTGTGTAGTGACCAGCAGGGGGCGACTCCTCTGCTCCCATAGACGTCTATGAGGAAATGACTCTACTTCTGTGTAGTGACCAGCAGGGGGCGACTCCTCTGCTCCCATAGACGTCTATGAGGAAATTACTCTACTTCTGTGTAGTGACCAGCAGGGGGCGACTCCTCTGCTCCCATAGACGTCTACGAGGAAATGACTCTACTTCTGTGTAGTGACCAGCAGGGGGCGACGCCTCTGCTCCCATAGACGTCTATGAGGAAATGAATCTACTTCTGTGTAGTGACCAGCAGGGGGCGACTCCTCTGCTCCCATAGACTTCTATGAGGAAATGACTCTACTTCTGTGTAGTGACCAGCAGGGGGCGACTCCTCTGCTCCCATAGACGTCTATGAGGAAATGACTCTACTTCTCTCTTGATTTATTCCCTCAGTAAACATTGTAAACATGAGTTTATGGTCCATTCAGAGCAGGGGATGTTTTTGGCCGGCTCTTACTTTGATTGATAGGTTTTTACCAGAGATGTATAAAGTCCTTTCAATGGTCACTTCCTGTTTGTTGGTTGTGTAAAAACAAGACAACGTCAACTCAAGGGCTCAACTCAAGGTCGTGTTCGGACTGTTCCTTTAATCCCTTTGTGTCTTTCTTTAGGAGCAGCAGGTGGAAGAGGTGGAGGTGTTTACTACACCCAGCTACGCCTGTCAGAGACGGACCACTCTGGACAACCACAACGCTGTCCTCACCGTACGTATACGTATTACATACATACATACATACATACATAAGTACATATGTATGTATGTATGTATTTAGTATTTCTACACATGACCTCGTGGCGTGTCTCCTGTCAGGACGCCCTGTCGCTGCTGGCTGAAAACGCCGAGCTCAGCGGCGAGGACGGCCGAGGCGTCGCCTTTCGCCGGGCCGCCGCCGCCCTGAAGGCCCTCCCCCAGCCGGTGACGGACATGACGCAGCTCGGGGGGGTCCCGTGTCTCGGGGGTCATTCGCTCAGAGTCATCAAGGTCAGCGGGACCTTAAAGTTCCCTTTGTTTGTGCAGTTTATTTTTCACCTGCTTCGTCACACTGGAAGCAGAAGAAGAAGAAGGAGGTTGTGGGTTTGATCTTCTCTTCCTGTAGGACGTCCTGGAGAGCGGAGCGTCGCCTGAGGTCGAAGCTCTGAGGCGGTCTGAGCGCTTTAAAGCGCTGAAGGTTCGTTGAATGTTTGTTGAATGTTTGTTAATTATTTATAAATCATATGAAAACAATAACAGTAAAAAAAAGAACATTTCACAAATCCTCTTTTTTCTTTGTTGGAGCCAAATATCTGTGACTTTTCCCTCATGTCTTCTCCCTCTCTTTGGCTCCACCTGGTGGGAGCAGAGGGAACACCTCCTCCTCCTCCTCCTCCTCCTCCCCCTCCTCATCATGGACGCAGTGTATGTCGGGTGTTTGGAGAGATTGTGGGTTATGTGCACAGCTCCATGTTACGTGAAGAAGAACTCGCTCTGCTGGGTTTCAGGTGTTAACCGGTATCTTCGGGGTTGGCGTGAAGACGGCGGGGCGGTGGGTCGGGGAGGGGATCCACACCCTGAGGCAGCTTGAGGACTCCGGGCCGACCCTGAACCGAGCCCAGCGAGCGGGCCTCCGTCACCACGGCGACCTCCACCGGCCCGTTGGCAGGGCCCAGGCCGCCGCCGTGGCCGGCGTGGTGGAGGCCGCCGCCCGCTCCGTGCTGCCGGGGGCTCGGGTCACTCTGATCGGGGGGTTCAGGAGGTAAAGCTCTGGTCAGAGGGGAGGTTCATCCTCAGTTGTTCCTCTAGTTCTCTCACATGAGACAAACGGGAGCTTCAGGAGTTCTCCTCAAGTCTCCTGTTTATTCTCCAGGGGGAAGCTGACGGGCCACGACGTGGACTTCCTGATCACGCACCCCGAGGAGGGCAGGGAGGTGGGACTGATGCCCAAACTGGTCTCCTGGCTCCACTCTCGGGTAACAGGAGGCGTCTTTAGTGCAGAACAATTCTAAAAAGAACAAAAGAAAATTTCTAAATTTCTTTAATAACTTATTGAACCGTAGTTTAGCGTCCAGACGTTTTTATCTCCATCCTCTCCTCTCTGCTCCGTGTTCACTTCCTGAAGTTGAGTCATGTTTATTTTATGTTTATTTAGTTCAATTAAACGGCTTATTTAGGGCACAATTCTAATTAAGACACGTACAGCAAAGTTTCTTCTTGAAATGTCCCTTTTAAAGCTTTGTTTGTTCCTTTTGTCACGATGCGTTCAAGTAGCGTTGGACGGCTGGAGATTGACAGCGTGTTGTGTAACAGTGGCCCTCCTCCCTCCAGGGTTTCCTCTTGTACCAGAAAACCACCAGCAACTCCTACCTGGAGGCCGCGGAGGGACCCGCCCGACCCGCCTCCAACATGGACCGCTTCGAGCGGTGCTTCTCCATCTTCAAGCTGCAGGAGGAGGAGGAGGCGGAGGAGGCGGGGCGAGGAGACGAGGGACCCCGGCGGCCCTGGAGGGCCGTGAGGGTGGACCTGGTGGTCTCTCCCTTCAGCCAGTTCGCCTTCGCCCTGCTGGGCTGGACCGGCTCCAAGGTGACCTTTCTGTGAGAATGACCTCGCTGTAAGAGATGCACGACGCCTCCACTGACTCCGCCCCCTCCGCAGCTGTTCGAGAGGGAGCTGAGGCGCTGGGCGGGCCGCGAGAAGAACATGTGTCTGAGCAGCCACGCCCTGTACGACCACCGCCAGGTGAGCTCCACCGACCATGTGGTGGGACCCCTAGAAGTCATGTGATCAAGAACCAGGAAGCGTAGAGGATGCAGCAAAAATCACTATTTACCATCTTCATCGAGTTTATTTTGAAAATCTTTTCCATGTAGCGGCAGAAATGTACTCGTGTTGATGGACATTTCTGGAGTGATGTCATAGGAAGTCGTGTTTGATTCATACGTGGTATTCCTGCAGAGCCGATACCTGAGGGCTTCTTCAGAGGAGGAGATCTTTGCTCACCTGGGTCTGGAGTACATTCCTCCGTCGGAGAGGAACGCCTGAACGCACCATGTGACGCCCTCACCTGCAGACAAGGAGCTGCACGCAGCAGATAAGTGTCATAGTCCTGATATCATCCTCTTAAAACATCTTTTTATACTTCAGTTATGACCAAAGACGGTAGAAGAAGTGGTTGTCGTGGTGACGGCACTCGTGGGTTTGTGGACTGAAGCTCTGCGATTTTTCTTTTTCCCGTTTCCATCGTGGATTATTTCCTTCGCTGTGTTTGTTTTTTTGTTGCAACCAATAAACCGAATAAGGACTGAGGAGGACGGCGTCTCTGGTAGAAACCTGTCAATCAGCGTTAGGCCCCGCCCTAAAGCTTCTCCTCTTTATGGTCTGTTTGACTCTAAATGGACCTTCATCCACTAAATGAACATCATGCTGCATTGAAGAAGACTTGAAACTAGAGACTGAGACCATAAACTCATGTTTACAATGTTTTACTTTGTATCAAATTTGTGTGTGTGTGTGTGTGTGTGTGTGTGTGTGTGTGTGTGTGTGTGTGTGTCATTAACCTCTAAACACTGGTTTAACATCAAAGACCACGTCAGTGATGACACCTCCATCTGCTCCTCTTCATCTGTGACATGAGAACTTCTTCTCCTCCCTCTACTTATATGTGTTCCTCTCCTTGTGTCCTTGTCTCCTAGTCTCTCCTCCTCGTCTCCTCCTTTTCAGTGAACGACTTTAAGGACGTGTTCCGTTTCTCCTCCTCTCACACGTGTGTGTTTTTGACGCCGTATGTGTGAACCAAAGGAGACACGGAGGAACCAGGAGTCTCTCAGTCTGGACCTCTGACCTTTGACCTCGGGCATCTCTGTGGAGATGTAAATTCTTTCTGCTCAGCAGGAAAAACCACAACAATGAGTTTAGTAGTCGTAGTTTTTGTCTTTTTTGATGAATGAAAACGTATTCATTAAAAACCTTCCTGTTAAGTAAAAGTACCTGAAAATACTCTAATAAAGTATTCATCAGCAAAATGTAGCGCGCCATGTCTGGAAAATAGTTTTTATAAACAATGTATTTGCTTCTAGTGGATGTGGACGTACAATATTACTTCTCAGAATAGTAAATATAATAAGTGGTAAAAGTAAAAAATACACAGTATTTACATAGTATCCATTAAAAGTAAACGTCAGAGTATTAGTAGTAAAATGTAAAAGTACTTTGTACAACGATGTCAAATTGCTTTGTGCTGATTGTTGTTTTTCACTATTTAAATTAAATTATCACGCTTTATACTCATTTCCTTCTTTATTCTATCCTAAGATTTAAAATCAACAAAGTACATATTAATAAAATACATTATTTACAAGAATGTGTTCTTTTTGTATTATTTAAGTAAATTGTAGTTAAATCTGTCAAATAAATGATTCCAAATGTTTATTGTCACTCTGGTTAATTAAACAATTGAAATATTCAAAATAAAGACATTCAAACAACTAAAATATAAAATAACATTAAAAGTTGCTTCATCAATTTTATTTTTAACATGAATAACAAAAACTGGGGCTGCTTTTTGCTCTGTGTGTGTGTGTGATGGGGGGGGGGGGGGTCCTCTCGTCCTCGGCCCCAGTCCCTGCTGCTGTCTGTGGGGGTGGGGGGGGGGCAGGGGGGGGGGGGGGTCTCTTGCTGAGCTTGTCTTTGATTGGCTCCATTCGGCGCCTTTGATCTCTAATGGGTCTGTTTGCTGCTCTGTTATGGAGACAAACACACCTCCACCGGGGGGGGGGGGGGGGCACAGAGGCACAGGGACACATGTTGCAACCCAAGTCTCCGTCTTTATCAGGTTTGTAGATAAAATGTGAAACTCTTTGTTTCTGTTGACTTCCTTGTTTACGGCGGGACTATTTTCAGCGGCGGATGAATCTAAATGTGGCGTCTTCAGATAAAATGACACATTAAAGAAATCAAGACGCTGCTCATGAACCTCTTTAAGACATTTAGATATTTACCCTCATTTATCATAGAACTTTAAATTATTAAGAGTAAGAGCACATTAAGTACAACTTCAAATCTCAATGTATTATCATTTATTATCTTCTAAACTTCCTCTAATGAACAAGTATTAAAAGTATGAAAATAAAAGGTCTATTTTCAGAGGGGGAGGAATCCACACGGTGACTTTTAAAGCTTTAAGTATCTTTAAATGAATGTAAAGTTACTTCACAACGTATTCTAAAGTTTTTAGATGAACAAATCGTCTTAATCTTCTTCAATTAAAGCAAATAAACTTTGTGCTTCGTCCTTCTGGACGTTGATGATGAATTAATGAAAGAATACATTAAAAATAACAAATGACAAAACTTTTAATTTCTTTCAAATTCCAGTCTACAATTTGTTGACAACAGTTAGAGTCAAATAATAATAATAATAAGAAATAAATTAAAATATTTGAGGTGAGAATTCCTATTAAAACACTGCGGGTCAAAAATGCATAAATAGTTCCCCTTTTTGAATGGAAATAAACCTTAAAGTGACTCATTTGACAAACAGAATAATGTTTGTAGCCCAGATGAAGAAGTGCTGCTCCGCCTCGTCTGTGACGCGCTCAGTTAGGCCCATTGATCCCGATCAGCCCATCAAAGGCTGCTGGGCTTTGATGGGGGGGGACAAGCAGGCGCTGCGACTGGGTGGGGGGGGGGGGGGGGCTTGTCCTGAGATGCCTTCAGATTGTGAGATGTAAATGTGGACTCACCTGAGGGGCTTTTGTTTGACGCCGTCAGAGAGGACGAAGACCTCCGACCCTAAAATGTAAAAACACGACTCGGCTCTTTCACATTGAAATGTGTCCCTGCAAATACTCAAATACTCAAATACTTCCTCCTCCCGGGGACACCATCTAAATACCACATAATATTCAGTAAATAAAACCATTGCATGAAGTAGCAAAAAAGAAAAGTAATGATGCGTATTATCAGCTAGATGTACTTGTCAGCTGTTAAAGTACCGCAGTAAAATGTATCCATGTTTTCACCATTTTCTTATCAATACATTTCCTGTTCCCATCATGTTGACCTCTGACCTTTGCTCCTTGTGTTGTTCAGAGGTTCTAAACAACGTCATTTGTTCTGTCACATATTTACATCTTACTTGATGTTTAAAGTGCGTTTTGTCCTTCTGTTAAAGTATAAAATCTCTCAGAAGAAACCAAATCCTCCTCCTCCTCCTCGTCCTCCTTCTCCTCCTCTTTCACCTCCTCCTCCTCCTCCTCCTCAGTATCAGGCCCATCCAGCCTGCTGCTGGTGATGAAGATGACGACGATAATGATGGATCATCATCTTGAGGTCGTTAATCAACACAAAGCCCTGAATAGATGATCCTCATTATGTACATGAGGTACTTCTACTCAAGTCAATGAGCTGATTACTTCTAGTACCACTAACGTGGTACTTTGTACATGTATCACATCCTTAATGTTGGCTCTGTGTGTGTATGTATGTGTGTATATACATGTGTATATATATATATATATACGTATATATATATATATCTCTATACACACACATTTATACACGTATATATATATATATATACGTGTATAAATGTGTGTCTATATACACACATTTATACATGTGTATATATATATATATATACGTATATATATATATATCTCTATACACACACATTTATACACGTATATATATATATATATACGTGTATAAATGTGTGTCTATATACACACATTTATAAACCTCATCTTCTGACGTCCTTCTTCTTCACGATTGATCCTCGTCAGCTGCAACGACTCTTTGATCCGGATCATCGTCTGTCTGCCACTCACTGCTCCTCCTCTGGTTCCTCCTGCTCCTCCTCTGGTTCCTCCTGCTGCTCCTCCTCTGGTTCCTCCTCCTGCTCCTCCTCTGGTTCCTCCTGCTCCTCCTCTGGTTCCTCCTGCTGCTCCTCCTCTGGTTCCTCCTGCTCCTCCTCTGGTTCCTCCTGCTCCTCCTCTGGTTCCTCCTGCTGCTCCTCCTCTGGTTCCTCCTCCTGCTCCTCCTCTGGTTCCTCCTGCTCCTCCTCTGGTTCCTCCTGCTGCTCCTCCTCTGGTTCCTCCTGCTCCTCCTCTGGTTCCTCCTGCTGCTCCTCCTCTGGTTCCTCCTGCTGCTCCTCCTCTGGTTCCTCCTGCTGCTCCTCTGGTTCCTCCTCCTGCTCCTCTGGTTCCTCCTCCTGCTCCTCCTCTGGTTCCTCCTGCTGCTCCTCTGGTTCCTCCTGCTCCTCCTCTGGTTCCTCCTCCTGCTGCTCCTCTCGTTCCTCCTCCTGCTCCTCCTCTGGTTCCTCCTGCTGCTCCTCCTCTGGTTCCTCCTGCTGCTCCTCTGGTTCCTCCTCCTGCTCCTCTGGTTCCTCCTCCTGCTCCTCCTCTGGTTCCTCCTGCTCCTCCTCTGGTTCCTCCTGCTGCTCCTCTGGTTCTTCCTGCTGCTCCTCCTCTGGTTCCTCCTGCTCCTCTGGTTCCTCCTGCTGCTCCTCTGGTTCCTCCTGCTGCTCCTCTGGTTCCTCCTGCTCCTCCTCTGGTTCCTCCTGCTGTTCCTCCTCTGGTTCCTCCTGCTGCTCCTCCTCTGGTTCCTCCTCCTGCTCCTCCTCTGGTTCCTCCTGCTGCTCCTCCTGTGTGTAGCAGCTTCTCTCTTCTTAAAGTGCCGCTGAAGGCTCATTGATTGATTGATTGACGTTTTTATCATCAATGACTGTGCAGAAAGCCCTTTATGTTTTGAGGGCTTGTTGTGCATCAGATGATGAGGAGAAGGAGATGTTTCCACAGAATCTCCACGTTGTTTAGAGCAGAAAAGTGAACCTTTCTTGTGTCTCTTATTCTGAAACCTCCAGCCATTTGATTCCTTTATGGGGGGGGGGGGGGCTGTGGAGGAGATGCAGACAGTTTGGGCTGAGGTGTGTCTATTATCTTTTTGGTGGGGGCAGGAAGGAGGAGGACGGGGGGGGTAGACTCACTGGAGCCTGGTTGTAACAGCCTCATTGAGACTGAATGAGACGTCTTAATTACTCCAGTTGTGAAAACCAAAGGAGGGAGGTTGTTGGGGGGGGTCGAGGGGGGGGGGGGGAGCTTTGATGTCAGGGGCTGAAGGACTTGGACGCCTCCTATAAATACAGGCTGGCAGGAGGGGGGCAGTCAAAACTCCCTCCAGGACCCGGACCGTTCACACCAGGAATTACTTGTACTCTGCAGCCATGAGAGGACACTTCTCCATCGAGTGGATGTCCCAGAGCAGCCAGCCCACTGGGGCCGGGACCGGGACATGGACCGGGACCGGGACATGGACCGGGACCGGGACCGGGACGGGGGACGGACCCGCCGCCTGCGGGACGCATTCGGAGAGTCTGCCGGGTTTTTACTGCAGACAGAAGTCCGAAGGTTCGTCGGAGCGAAGAGAGGCCGAAGCCTCCTGCCTGCAGAACCCGAGCCGAGGTACGTTGCCCCCCCTCAGTGAGCCAGACCAGTACAGTACACAGTTTATATTGGATTGGGAATGTGGAGCGAGGTTTTGTTCTAAAGGAAAGGTCGGTCTCATTAAGTCACTCAAAGAATAATCTTTTTAACCCTTTAATGTTTTTTTTAGATAAACTTTTTATTTGACTTTTCTTAACGTTTGATGGAGGAAAACAAACAATAATATGCTTAGTTCATATTTCAGTATAAACCTTTGACATGAGCGAGTGAGACCGAGTATTAGACAGTAGTACAGTGCTTGTACTTGTACTTGTACTCGTAGTGCAGTAGAAGTATCAAAGTACTTGGTTGTGACGTCCTCTCGCTCCTCTCTGCAGGGACGGAGAGGAGCTTCAGCAGCGGGACGGAGGAGGAGGAGGAGGAGGAGGAGGAGACGTCGGGCTACGAGAGCGAGGGGGGGCGCTCCCTGTCCCCCCTCGCCTCCGCCGACTCCACCTCCCCGCCGCCCCCCCCGCTGGGGAGGAGGCCCCGCACGGCCTTCACCGCGGAGCAGATCGGCAGCCTGGAGAGGTCCTTCAAGAGGAACGCCTACCTGGGGACGCAGGACAAGGCGGAGCTCTGCAAGACGCTCCAGCTGTCCGATAAACAGGTGAGCGAGGGGGGGACAGGGGGGGGTGATGATCAATACGTGTGATCCTAAAGCGCTTTTCTCTCCTCAGATCAGAAACTGGTTCCAGAACCGGCGGATGAAGCTGAAGAGGACGCTGCAGGACGCCCTCGCCCACGCCTGCCACGCCGACGCCGCCTCCCGCTTCCTGCAGCGCCCCGAGCTGCAGGCCTACAGGCCGGCCCCCTACCGCAGGTACCACCCGGCGGCGCCTCAGGACGCCGGCTCCGCCCCCTACCTCCATCCGCACGGCCCGCAGTACGGCTCCGCCGCGCCCGCCCTCCACCTGGACCAGTTCTACCAGTACGCCCCGCTGGTGGGGCCGCCCTACGCCGCGTACCCCCAGTACTACTGAGGTCACATGGGGCGGCTGTGAAGGCCAAGCTGTGCAATACTGAGACTGTCATTATCCTGCGTGTCACTGATTGGAGGGTTTGGATGTATTTAAATGTGAAGCCTTTTGTTTGTTTGGGTCTCTGTGAATAATAAAAATATGATTCAGACTTTACGGGTCGTCTGACGCGTTTTCATCCTCAAGTCGATACGAGTGGTGGAAAGTCACTGAATGCAGCTAAGTACAATTTAAGGTACTTTAATATATATTACTTCTAAATATTGTACTCCTACTTTTAGTATTTTTTCTTTTACTCCACTACATATGTACATAATATACAACAGTATTAATAATCAGACAAAATATGTCCAAACTTGATGAGATTAATCTGAATAAATGAATATGTATGTCTGACATGGCAATAAACGTTTCCTGATTAAGTGTCTTTCTATTGATGTGTGAAGTGGTGCAATATTTATGTATCGTTGGAGTACTTTATGAACTAGTCTTCTTGTACAAAAACACAAACATGTATTAGTATTTCTTCATGGTGTATAAACAAAAAACTTAAATTATTTGACATATTTTCTTACAAAATAACTCGATGATTTTGTCAGTGAAAAAAATTCATTAAACTTTTCATTAAACATTAAACTATTTTCCAACTACAAGTAATAGAGTTTAGAGAATGAATATTGTGTTGTATTAGTACTTTTAGTTTATCTGTGTGTACTAGAGAGAGAAACTTGTTCTTCTGCAGCTGCTGAGAGGAAAGTGACGCTCTGTTGCCCCCAGCGGGCGCATCCGGGTACTGCAGCAGGAATCACACGTGGTAACCTTCTAGTACCTAAAACATAGAGCGTAACACAAATCCTGTGCTACTTGTACTTTACCTGTCGATTACAAGTACTACCTGTACTTAACTTTACCTGAAAATTTCATTAATCATTTTTTACTGTATTTTATCTCGGAGGTACATATGGTACTTTTCTCTACCTCATAGAGATATTGTACTTTTTACTCCACTACATGTATTTGAATAAGTTACTTTTCAGATTCAACCTATTAATACACAACATAAATGAGGATGGAATTCATATTCATGTGCATTATAATGTTCATATTATACTTTTACTTGAATAAACATGTAATACTAACTTTACTAAAATGCATTTAATTTTTAATTGACATTTTGAAAGTAGGATCTTTACTTGTAACGGAGTATTTTAAGGTGTTGTATTGCTATTAAATCTTAAATTACTCCACCATTAACAATCACGGGGAATACAATATTAGTATTTTTTTAAACATGGCAAAGGTGATCAGAGGGACATTTAAAGTATGTTGACACATTTTACCAGTTGAAGCCATAAAATAACTCATTTTCCTCATAACATGCCATAAAAACAAAGATTTCACCACAAGGAGATGTAAAGTTAAGAAAAACTCAAGAAAATGAAGCAGCCGGAAGCGCAATCTGACCAATGGCAAACGAGGGATTTCACACGTGGGTGTGGCACATAAAAAAACTGGAACCAATAGCAAAACAGCAGCCGTGTGAAGCCGCGCGAGTGACGGACGGCTGGGCCAATCGCGACGCTCGCAGCAGTGCACGCGCGAGGAGCGTGAAGGGCGCGCGCGGAGAGCAGCTACGCAGGAGAGAGGCGCAGAAGCCGAATGGTGGAGCTGAAGATGGCGGATGGCGACAGCGGGAGTGAGCGCGGCGGCAGCAGCGGGGGAGGAGGCGGCGGCTTCCAGCACTACCAGCGGGACCAGGAGACCCAGGAGCTGGCGTCCAAGCGCCTCGACATCCAGAACAAGCGCTTCTACCTGGACGTCAAGCAGAACAGCAAGGGCCGGTTCATCAAGATCGCCGAGGTCGGGGCCGGAGGCTCCAAGAGCCGCCTGACGCTCTCCCTGTCGGTGGCGGCCGAGTTCCGCGACTACCTCGGGGACTTCATCGAGCACTACGCCCAGCTCGGGCCTAGCAGCCCGGAGCAGATCGCCCAGGCCACGGCGGGGGAGGACGGCGGGCCGCGGCGGGCTCTCAAGAGCGAGTTCCTCGTGCGGGAGAACCGCAAGTACTACC
Source organism: Pungitius pungitius (assembly GCF_949316345.1). Lineage (NCBI taxonomy): Eukaryota > Metazoa > Chordata > Actinopteri > Perciformes > Gasterosteidae > Pungitius > Pungitius pungitius. Next base: position 949,534 of record NC_084917.1, read on the forward strand.
TGGACCTGAAGGAGAACCAGCGGGGGAGGTTCCTCCGCATCCGGCAGACCGTCAACCGCGGGCCGGGCTTCGGCGCGGGGGGCCCGGCGGGCGGCATGCTCTCCGGCCAGACCATCGCGCTGCCGGCCCAGGGGCTCATAGAGTTCCGAGACGCGCTAGCTAAGCTCATAGACGACTACGGAGGGGACGACGAGGAGCTGGCGGGCGGGGCGGCCGGCGCCCGGGGCTGCAGCGAGCTCCCCGAGGGCACCTCCATCATGGTGGACTCCAAGCGGTTCTTCTTCGACGTGGGCTCCAACAAATACGGCGTGTTCCTGCGGGTGAGCGAGGTGAAGCCCAGCTACCGGAACTCTATCACCATCCCCTTCAAGGCCTGGGGCAAGTTCGGGGGGGCCTTCAGCCGGTACGCGGAGGAGATGAAGGAGATCCAGGAGCGGCAGCGGGACAAGGGGTACGAGAGGCGGGACGAGTCCGAGGGGGACGACGCGGAGGACGACTGACGGCCGACGGGAGGAATCCGAGCCGCTCGTCCGACATCTGCAGCATCAACATCACCGGAGTGCATGAGCCAGTCGTGCTGTAATAGCTACTAAAGTACCGAGAAAACGTGTGTGATCCTGAAGTTTGGAGTGATATCTGAATAAGAGGCATCTCATTAGGGAGGGGGGGGGGGGGAGAGAGTGCTTTATTGTAAAAATAATAATAATGGAAGAGAGAACCTACTAAAACCAGCAGATTTGGTTTCTACAACCATTGAATGCTTTCCCCCTATTTGCAACATAGTTTATATTTAAAAGAGGAGCTTTTAAGATGTTTTTTCCGGCTTCAGGAGAAATCCTTTCATTTTCTGCTCCAGGTCTCCTCGTCCTGGGCCTTAATGTGTTTTCTTTTATTTTGAAAGTGAAGTCACCTGAGAAACGTAGTGAAAGCTCCTGTGGATGTTTTTATGCATGTGGGTCACGTTGCAGTTAATCAAGAAGTTTGCCCAAAATATTAGAGGGAGAAGTTACTGAGGGGATTATCTTTTTTTAAAGTGGGGGGGGGGGTGCTGATGGGTTTTATGCCACACGTGTGCTGTTCCACTGAAGCACAGGAGCATCCCTGGTGTTGGGGAGCCAACATGTGGGTGGAGGACCTTCTTTGGGCCCCCCACCACCACCTGGGGACACCATCCAGACCCCCCCCCCCCCCATGCAGAACTGCTCCCTGTGCCACGACAAGGGTCCAAATATCCGGAGCTTCTCTGACCTTCGAGCTCTTCCGGACTGCGTCAGCGAGGGGGGGGGGGGGGTCGTGTGCTGTTTTTTTCCCATGAGCCTCTCTGTCCCGGTCCGAGCTGGACAGACGGCCGTCTCCACCAGTCCGTTACTTTTGACGCGTTGTCGGACGGAAACACACGACGTTTCTCTTTGTTTCGTTATTTGTTTTCAGAAAGAGAACTTTATTAAAACATGAGATTCTACTTGGGAAAAAATATTACAGAGCAAACCAGCAGATGATATTTTGAAATACTTATAAAGGAAAATGTAAAGGAAATTCCAGTCTAAACATGACAATAAAAAAGGTTAATTTCTTTAAAACAAATATGTGACTCAAACCTCCAGATTATTTCTGTCTTTGTCAACGTAACACGTCATTAATTAAAAGGACTAAAATGCACTACCTGATGTGACTACATTCTTAAATTCTTGTATTCTCATTTAATGAATGTAATCGCTAACGATTGCAATGTCGATGAACCTGTTAATGACTTATTTGAATGATGGATAAAAAGACGACATCCTCCAGCGTCCTAAATCCAAAGATATTCAGTTTACTGAAGAGGAAGCAGAAAATATTCACATCCAAGAAGCTGGAAATCAACTAAATCAATGACGTCATTGTCAAAATATATTTGGATATTTATAAGCTTTATTAATTTATAAGCTGAAAACCAGCTCATTCACCATAAATTGTTGCAGTCTAACTTCTATATTGATAATAGATCAAATCTGGGGAGAAGATTTTAAAGATTTTTTCTAAGGTTTTTAAGTACTTTATGTTGTATATTCTGTTTTTTTGGTAAGATTTGCTTTTATAAAGAGATGAAATAAGAAAATGCAGCAAACCTCATTAAAACCCTCATGAATTGGAAGCACTTCTGAAGCGAAGGTCGGATTGGTCCTTTCTGCTCAGGAAGGTTCTTCACTGGGTGAAAGGAAGTGGCCGCCAAAATAAGAGCTGTTGGAAGTCTCTAATGCTAAGGAAAGGAGCCTCAATGCTTCCTAACTTAGCTCCTTTAGCATAGAAACCACTGCACCCTCCTTAACAAAGGAAAGGATGTCATTCTGTCCCACAATTCCTTGCGGCAGCATTATTTAAATAGTGTGGTATCATTGGTCCGTTCAGGAGGAATATGGATCATGTGACTAACCGTTAGCGTGATGTCAATAAAGCTTTGAAGCTTTGTGTCTTCTTCATGACTCACACTGTAAGGACACCTGAAGGCATCTCAGAGGCTTCTTTGTGACGTCACCTCCATCACACCTACGTGGAAGAGGAGTCCATCCCTAAACACCGCCTTGTCCTTTCCTAACTCCTCATCGACTCTCCTAACCATCTTTCCTTGACCCCGTGGCCTTTTCCACAGAGGTCAAGGAAAGGAGGTTAGGAAAGGAGGTTAGGAAAGGAGGTTAGGAGGTCGTTTTTTGACAATTTGAATCCAGGCAAAACGTTTTTCCATCAGTAATTAGCAACAGGAAGTACTTCAACTACCAAAGTAAAAGTTCTCCCAATCTTACTGTCACTGATATCTTACACACTAAACTTTTAATAGATCATAAAACATGAATCAAATAAACGTTGGGTTCATTCAACATTTAGATTGATAGGTATTTGGATGTAGTTTAATATGAGCGACACTTTCCATCTGTATGAGCAGCACACACTCACACACACACGCACACACACACACACGCACACACACTCACACACACACACACACACACACACACACGCACACACACGCACACACACACACACACACACACACACATACAGCAGCTGTCTCTGAGGTGGAAGCATGTTCTTGTTCCCTGAGAAAAAGAGGCTTCTGGGTAATTTGATCTTTTCGTCCAGTCTCCTGCTGCCTGTTGCTTCTTCTTCTCCCCCCTGGTAGATTTGGCAGCTGTTAGTGTGTGAGTGAGTGAGTGTGTGTGTGTGTGTGTGTGTGTGTGTGTGTGTGTGTGTGTGTGTGTGTGAGAGTGTGTGTCTGTAACTCTGTGTGTCTGTGTGTGTGAGTGAGTGTGTGTGTGTGTGAGTGTGTGTGTGTGTGTGCGTTCTTCTATCCTGGTGGGGTCCACCTCCTGACATATCACTCACCCCATGGGGACCGATTTTCCCCATGGGGACCGACTCCTGGTCCCCACAGGCACAAGCATTGCAATCGATAGAAAACAGCCTGCTGATTGGCCTGGGGCATTTTTTTTCAAAAAAAAAAAATGGACCCCACAGAGAATTTCTTTCCTACTTTGTGTGTGACCTAGTGGTGAGAGGGTGTATTGCAGTGTGCATTGTTGCTACCGTGGGGACCGTTTTCCATAGAAAGTGTGTAAAGTGTGTAAGTGTTTAAATCAAATATACTTGATATTTCATAGATATAATTATAATTTGTTGACTTTAATATAATCAGACTTTAATAAGGCGATAATAAAATCAATGACCAAACCCATTTACCTCTAAACCTCCTTTTAAAATCGTTTCATTCAAAAGGATTTTTTTTTACCTGATGTATTTTTATATATATTATATATGAATATATATATATATATATATATATATATCGTAGTATACATTTTAACAGTGTATGTGTGTGTATATTTTTGAGAAGAACAAACCATAATCAGAGACAACTTCGCAGCAACTCAGAATCCGAGAGGTAACCCTCAGCTTCCACAAGGAGAACTGCATGTGGTTTGAAATTATTCAATTCTCTGAAATATTACCTTTACCCTTGTATGGTGTTCATTTTTTTGTGTGTGTGCAACAGCATCAGATCATTCTGTAAATTGGGTGGATTGGGCACCAACATTGCCCTCTTGAATCCTCCTCACGGTGGCTGCAGAGCCTGAGGTTCTCGGAACATGCTGTCCTCTCAGGATTTGATTTGTCTTTTCAAGTTCCTTAAGAAAGAGGTGTTTTCCTCTGTATACACAATGAAAATGGCACAATGGTTGTGTCCCCCCCCCAATATTGAGAAAATACCAATCCGTCCCCCCCAATATACAGCAGAAAATATGTAAAACACCGTAAATCCTCAAATAAAGACCGGGATTCAATTAGTGGCCGGGCTTCAGATAGTAGCCGGGGGCGTGGTCGATACTGACAAATAAAGGCCGGGGCCCAAATACAGGCCGGGGGTAAAAAAAAAAATATATATATATATATATAAAATGAATATTTCATAATTACATGTTCTTCTTATGTTTATTGTTATTGGCTAATTTCATAGACTGTTGGCAATAAAAAAAGACATTTAACCACCTAGGCCTACTAGGCGAATTTGTTATTGTTCATGAAGGTGCGTCTCTTCTATTGTTTCAAAGAGGGACAGCCATGCGCCGCTGGTAGGGATGCGCTGGCGCAGCTCGATTGTAGCTTGATTGTAATTGAGAACATTGGAAAATATCTGCAATTAACGATGTATCTTAAGACTGATATTATGGTTTATTACTGATTCATTTCTAAATGGTTAGTCTCCAGAAAGTTGATTAGCTATAGGTATAGCGGTAGCCTATCGGTAAATGGTTGCAGGAAGTGCTGAACGCAAATGCAACGAATGATATTAGCCTTCTGTAATTATGCCCATTATTTTATTTAAATACAATTCTATAACAGAAGATACCGGTAAGTAAGAAATAAAGGCCTGCCCCTAATACAAACCTGCCCCAAATACAGGCCGGTGCGCTGTGCAGCCTATGTAAATAAAAGCCCCGGCCACTATTTGAGGATTTACGGTATAACCGTTTGCTAAGCGAAACACCGGGATTCTATGAGCAGCCGCTCCCTCTGCTCAGCGAGGCAGTGCGGCGGGCACCAGGCTGACCATAATGACTATAATGCTTTAGTGAGGTATTCTATATACTCTACATACATTATGTCTAAGTAGACACGCTAATGATATGTCATTCTAGTTAGCAGTTCAGTAGCTAACAGTTAGCCTGATTGCTCTCACTTGAGTAACTTCCATACTGATGGAAAAATTCCTCATGGAAAAATTTGTGGCCTTTATTCATTTTGTGATAATTTTTTTCTCCACCTACAATGACTCATTGCTTGCGCCATTTGCAACGTCAGCAAATGTAATTGTAGGTAAATCTGTGAGCAAAGTTGTGAAGACTCCATTTTCTCCTAATCTGTTGACGCTTGACAGGAAGTCCACTTCCACATGAATTACGCATTTCCGGTTTTTGTGACAAAGGTCTATTGACAATCGAAAAATGGAAGATAAATAAGCTTGGGGTGGAGAAAGACGACAAGAGAACCATCCACATTGTTTGCAAGTCACTCGAGGGACTCAAACTTCCGAACAACATATTACAAACGTCTTTGCCAACCAGCACCGGCGAATCCTTGACTTTATCAAGGGGAGTGAAAACATAAAGACATGTGTCCTTCCGTCACCAGGCAACCGAGCAACATACCATCACCTATGGTGAGTGATAACCATGTATTAATTATTTTGAAATGATTGAGGTAGCTAACGTTAGCTAGCTCTGATTAGCTATTGCTACGAAGGCTGGCTAGCTAACGTTAGCTAACATTAGACATAGTGTAGTGAGTAAAAGTTGTTTTCCCTCTTCATAAGTTACTGCCATCGTGTGCTTGGCAGCCAATCCTCTATTTGGGTAAACTACAATTCGTTGAGACTGCAGTTGACTGGGGGTTTCAAGGTTTAAGTGTTATGTTTTGTTTTTACAGAAGCATGGATTAATCCCGCTCAATAACAGAGAGCCAACTGGAAGCTGTGAGTCGGATGCAGAAGACTGTAGACTGCGTTCTGTAAAGCTGTGGTCAAGCTGTTTGACATTGCTTAGCATGTTGCTAAACATAAACTACAACGAAATAAAAATAAAATGTATTTATGTTTTCTGTCTGTTTTGGTTTAAAAAAAATCTTATGAAAACACTATAAACCTGTAGACTAATATTTTATTACTGCCATTTGATGACAATTGCATATACAGGAAGCCCAAATAAGTATATTTATTATTTTTCACAAAGGTTATCTCACAAGTTTCACAAAATGCCCCTGGTTTTCAGTCAGTGGGGGAAAAGAATTCCCGAACCTAAATAATATGTCCTACCCTGCCGCAAATATACATAGTAAACTGTAAACTAAAGTCAGGTTGGGGGGGTCTCAGGATCACCTCGCTGCTGTTTGCAGAAGATGTGGTCCTGTTGGCCACCTCGGACAGTGACGTCCAGCCTTCACTGCAATTTGCAGCTGGGAGAGTTAGCATTTAAAAATCTGAGGCCTCCTGGGGGCCTCTCCTTTGAATTTTTTATGGACTGGTAAGAGACCCCCGGCACATACTGGAGGGATTACATCTCCCAGCTGGGTCAGCCTGCTTGGCAGGCTGCCACAGCGACCCGACCGTGGTTAAACAATGGATGGATGGACTATAAGGTAGCTGGTGCTCAATCTTTCCAATAAACTAAATCTAAAAGGAAGCGTGTGATCTGATATTAAATACATGCAGAGGGTTCAGTGTTTTCATATTCATTCAGGTAAAGGATGTACGTTAGAAATTTTCTGATATTCATACAAGCATGAGGCTGTACGTTTGTAGCCAGTTTTCTCATTAATACAAAATATAATTAGCAGGTATTAAACAGGGAGATATAGACTCTTTGAGAATAAACAACATAGAATCTTTTTTTTTAAATTTTACAATATATTTTTCTTTTAACTGCTACTACTACCAATCTATTTAATTACAACTAGCCTAATACTGTATTTTAGCTACCTACCGGCCTAATATATATATTATATATGGTTCGGAACCCAAGGTAAGCAATGCAAGAAAAGCATTTCTGCATCGACTCAAAAAAGTGAGGTACACACTTTTCCAGAGATTTGCGGTCCCCGGTTTACCTATGCCCATCCCCCACTTGCGCGGTCTTAAGTTTCACTTTCCTGAAGAACGTCAGTAGTAGCACGAGGCTTCACGAGCAGGCTGCACAAAACGATGACTGCACATGATGACATGAAATATGGAAAAACAAAGGAAAACAAAGTAAGTAACATTACATTAAACTAAATTTACACTTATTAGCTGTCATTTTTTTATGCTAAGCACATGTTTTCAGCTTAAAATCTCACCAAATGTGGAATTAGCATAGGGTGGTTATGCTAACGTTACCTAGCTAATGTTAAGTTAGTGTTGGACTATTTCTTCAGCATTTTCTTGATTATGGACTGCCAGTAAAATATATAAATAAATCTTAGTTAATATTCTTTCACCTACTACTTTATGGTATCAGTATTTATCATTAGCTTTTGATATTAAGAAGCTCAAGTTACTAGTTCTTATCTAATAGGCCTCAAGGTTTTACACACCTTAAAAAGCTGCAGGGAAGTTGTAGTTAGTGATTGTAATTATAATATTGACTTCACTAACATACAATAATATTTTATTTGCACACACGAGGTAAGCAGGTTATTAATGTTAAAGTTCAGCAGATTAAGAAGCCACCTGGCTGGAGGCAAACTGTAGAGCTGCTAGTCACACCTGAAATAACCGCTATTTCTATTGAAAGTGAAAAATCATAGATTTCTAGGTAAACAGATGTAACATCTACCCTGTGTTCATCCTCCTGCAGACAGAGTGCGCAGACTAGGCTGAGGAATCGCTTAAAACGCCTGAGGAAGCATCACAATGCATGCTTATCCAGGCACATGGAGTGTGAAAAACAGCAAATGCAGGTAATGATGGTCGGCCTCTTATTCATACAACCAAGAGTGATAACTGGGGAGGGGTGGGGATAGTTTTTCTTTTTTTCTATACTGGTGCTTTTAAAACAATACTGGTGCCTAAACCGATAGTCTTTTTTTTATTTTTTATTTAAAGGACAAAACAATAATTGAAATGCTGAGGCAACATTTGTTCTTCAAATTAAACAATAGATTAACTGTTTAATCAATACTGTAAATATAAATAAATGAAAAACACTTGGCTTCAAACTTTTTAACTTCAAACTATGAACAATATATTAACTGTTTACAGTTTTGTAACTTAGTGTTTCCCCTCTATTAAGAGCTTGAAGTGTATATATTGTATTATTGGAAATTGTGGCATACTAATCATTTAATTATAGATTCATGCTCATTGTGCAGGAACTAAAGATATGTAACATATTGAAAAGCATTTATGTTGGATTGACTCCGTTTGTCTCGATGTATTGACAACATGAATGCAGCAGTTGCAAGATGGAAGAGCTGCATTAAGCACGAGAGCATATTGTTTATCTACCGTGTGATCAGTGATGCCAGGAACGCTTAACTTAGTAACGCGTTACTCTAATCCGACCACCTGTTTCAGTAACGAGTAATCTAACGTGTTAGTATATCCAAACCAGTAGTCAGATTAAAGTTACTTGCCCAAGTCACTGTGCGTTACTATTTTGTCATTAATAGTAAACTATATATTTGATTTAATGCGTCTCTGGGAGTGAAGCCACGTTGGTTTAGAGTGTAGAGATCTGCCTCTTTAGCTCTCTGTGAACCTCATTTTCTGGATAAATGGTAACGTGTGTTTGTATCTTGTGTTTAGTCCTCAGAAAGCCCAAACTCAGAGAGGGAGACCTCATCACAACATTCATCTGGGCTACTGGAGGCATCCAAGTGTTTGGTAAGTGTCATGATAATCAAAAGCTCTTTCCTGCTGCTCATTTAGGGAGTCACTGTCTTGTCCTGGTTGAGGAGTGCAAGGTCAGAGGGCAAAGCAGAAAGTGCCAACCAGGCAGACACTGATCTGATAAGGTTGAGTTAGAGACACACCAAGCACCATCCAGCGCTCACGCTTTGTTCCTCATGTTACATTAATGTCAGAAGACACACATTGGATGTGATTGGATCTTGTGTTGCGGCGGGAGGACCTGCTCCTCCTCAACACCAGCCAATAGAAATCTTTCCCTTTTCCCCAACAAAAATGATAAAACATAATGTTCTTCCTGATGTTAGTCAGTTGTTCTTCTGACCTGTGGGCCGACAGAACTGCTCCTGCCTTTGCAAACAGAGCGCTGTTACTTGACCTGTGATCTGACAAATAAATGCCAAAGTTGTTCGGCTGAATTTGTGCAGAATAACCCCAACCGGGCTTCCAATTCTCAAACACGTTTGTTCCCGTACCCCGTAAGTTGTCGGGTTGTCTTGAAATGGGCTGGGCTTTAACCGTTATGCTCTTTTTTATGCAATTGACTCTTCGCAGGGAGCTTAATTAACAGGTGATATGACCAATCATACATGAACTTGAAAAAGAGTGCACTGTACTGACACGTACTGATTCTTTGGTTCATTTATGTTTATCACTCATTATTCTTTATCACTGATGATCATGAGAGAGAGAGGGGAAGTGTGTGTGTGGCTTAATTTGTAATATTAATATTCAGTTATTTAACACAACTAGTCAACGTCAGACACTGAGTGCGTGAAGAGAGCCAGCAGACGGTAAAAAAAAAACTGATGACCGGCAGAGAGAGAGAAAGAGAGAGAGGGTCAGTGCGTGAAGTAAAAAAAACTGGTTAGAGCCAACTGAAAAGAAACAAGCCCCACGTTTACCTGAACTCTACAAGTTAAGAACAACAAAGAAAAAAAAACAAACTAAATCCTTTAAATTTATCGGGAAAGACCCGCAAACCTGCTGACTGAGGGAGGGAGAGGAGTTCTGTGTGTGAGTGAGCAGAGCGGGACACAGCAACACAATAAACAGGATGTGTGTAGGGGAGGGGCGCTGTGACTACCAACCAATCACAGAAGGCAGACACAGACAGCTACCCAATGAGAACTTTTATTCAATCCGAGCACAGATATTGACTCGTATTACTCGTATAATACTCGTACTCTGCAAAACTGCTTCATCTGTACCGGATACTCGTTTCAGCCGAGTATCCGGCTCAACTCTACCGTCTAGGACTTAATCACTGAGACACTCTCACGCACACTACAGAGCATCTCACTATACAACATGAGATGCTCTCGCGTTGTATAGTGAAATGCTTTCACGCACAGTGTAAGAGTGTCTCAGTAGTTAAGTCCTAAACGGCTCCTCATATTTACCTCCATGTCTCTCTCTGTCATTGACAGAAAGCACCACAACACTCTGCATCTGTTTTGTTGAGAAAAGTTATTTTCATTCAAAGGAATTCATTTAATAAATAGGACTATCTCATTTAATTTGATGAATCACTTCATTCAATGAAAATTTTCTTTGCAAACAGATGATGACAGAAATTCTGAGGGTCATTCTTAAACCTCAAACAAGTGTGTGTAGCTAAAATGAGATTGCATTTGTAACGGTAACTACTTCTGCCAGTGCTTTATATTGTTTTCTTTTTTTCCCTTATAGGAAACAAGCCTGGATTCTGAGAGCAACACAGATATACTAACACCTGAAGGTCCTTCCCCTAGTTTTGGTGATAACCCAGATGTTCCACCTCTGACCAGAACTGACAGCATATTTGTAAGTTTCCATGATGAAAACTAAAAGATTAGGGTAATTTGTACGTATGCACACAAACCAACAATTAACTGATCTACTAACAAGAATTGCGAGTGCATCGAAAATAATCAATAATGTCCTAAAACTTCCCCCGACAGTGGTGCTTGTTGTAACTTTGCACTGACCCTGTACAGTGGTTTGAATGTCCGGTTTGGTTGCCCAGTTTTTAAGGGGAATCTTAATGATAATATGAAAATGTTTGATTTAGCTATGATTTAGCTATAATGATATTTTATATTTAAAATTCCAGCTCACCCAAGAATACCTTGGATCAAGTCCCAAGCCGTCAGATGAATCAGAAGCCTCAATGATCTGCAGTGGAAGCAGTGGTGATGAATATAGCCCACCTCAAGACTCAACCAATATAAGCAGTTCAGAAGGATCTTCTGATGAAATCTGCAAGGTTCCATTGATGAAACCAAAGAAGTCACAGAAGACATACAGTAAGACATTGCCCAGTACCCTTTCAAGTCAAAACTCTGTTGACCAAAATCTTGCAAATGTGACAGTAATGAAGCTGAAAAAAAGAAAAGCTGGTGCCAGGGATTACAGTAAAACCCATTACTGTCTCTACTGTCCCATGCACTGCCATAAAATGGCTAGGCACTTAACACGCAGGCACAGCAATGAACCAGCTGTTGCAAAGGCAATCACTTTTCCATTGAAATCAAAGGAACGAAAACTCCATTTTGACCTTATCAGAAACAAAGGAAACCGTGTTCATAATAATGAAGTCCTAAAAGCTGGTAGTGGAACCCTGATCCCAAGTCAGCAATCTACGAACCAGGAGAAACCAAGTGAATATATGCACTGCATTAACTGTGAGGCTTTGCTTAAAAGAAAGTCATTATGGAGGCACATGTCCAGGTGCAAGCTAGCACAAAAATGCAAAACCACAAAGCCAGGGAAAAGTCGGATACAATCGCTCTGTGCCTATGCACAGCCCGTCCCTGATGATGTCAACAGAAAGCTTTGGGAGCTGGTAAATTCAATGCACCAAGATGATATTACAACCATCATTAGAGACCAGAAAAGTATTTTGAGACTTGGCGAACATTTATATGCTAAGCACGGACATGATAAGACGAAACACGACTACATTAGACAAAAAATGCGAGAAATGGGAAGACTAATTTGGCACGCGCGTAAAGCGGGAAAACTCAGACAAATGGAGGACTTCTACGTACCTTCAAACTTCAACTCTGTGGTCAAAGCAGTGAATGATGCAGCTGGCTTTGATGAAGAAAAAAACATATACAAAATCCCATCCCTGGCTCTGAAGCTTGGTCACAGTCTAAAGAAGATTGCGGATATTCTTGAATGTGAAGCAAAGATGTCAGAGGGTGACAATGAGGTGTTGCTTAAGAATTTGGAGCGAAGCAGGGGGCTGTATGAAAAAAAGTGGGATGTTTGCGTCTCTTCACGTGCCTTACAAACTCTCAAAGAGGGGAAATGGAACACTCCTCAGCTCCTACCATTCACGGAAGATGTCAAGATCATGCACATATATCTTGACAAGTGCAGACAAGAATATCTCAGCAGACTCAAAGATGATCCAAATAAGAAGAACTGGTCAAAGCTGGCCAATTTGACTCTTTGTGAAGTGATTCTGTTCAATCGCAGAAGAGAGGGTGAGGTTTCAAAGATGCCACTTAGTGCATTCACCCTAAGAGACACGTCAGAAGTCCATTCAGATTTGGCGCTAGGACTGACAGAGTTGGAGCAAAAGCTTTGCCAGCATTTTCAGCGCATTGAAATAAGAGGGAAAAGAAACAGGAAAGTTCCCATCCTACTAACACCAGACATGCTCTCCTCAATGGAAACCTTGGTTGCACATCGGCGGGCCTGCGGTGTACCTGATGAAAATCCCTTTTTCTTCGCCAGACCTGAAGTTGAGACTCACCTAAGGGGATCAGACGCCATCAGACAGATTGCAAAAGAATGTGGGGCCAAGCACCCTGAAACCCTGTCCTCAACCAAGTTGAGAAAACATGTTTCCACGCTGTCCACAGTTCTAAATCTGAAAGACAATGAAATGGACATACTGGCAAATTTTCTTGGCCACGACATTCGGGTCCATAGGCAGTACTACAGGCTTCCTGAAGGAACACTGCAGTTGGCCAAAGTCAGCAAAGTGCTCATGGCTCTCGAACAGGGCCGACTATCCGACTTCAAAGGAATGAGCCTGGACCAAATGCAAATAGATCCTAATGGTAAAGGAAATACTTATACGATTTCTGACTACATATCTTTTGTCATGTCATATTTGGGTGTTTTCCTTTATTTTCAGAGGAAGTACTGGAAGCTATAAACAGTGACGTCTCAGAGACTGAGAATGACTCATCTTTCCGCTCTGCGTCTCCATCAGGTGGATTATGCATTTAACTGTTTTTACCATCCAGCCAGAGAGGCATTGCTGTGTGTTTAGTGCTGAGCTAAAGATTAATTGTCATTTTTTGTCGAAGGATCCTCAAGCTCTAAAAGAGGACAACCAACTACTGAGGAGTTTGGGGATGAGATTGGGCCCATAGGTACCTCACAGACTTGCTTCTTCTTTATTTCTTATATGTTATATGTTTATTCTTATATGTCGTATTTTCGCGACTATAAGGCACACTGGATTAGAAAGACGCACCTTCAATGAATCACCTATTTTAGAACTATTTTCCTATATAGGGCGCACCAGATTATAAGGCGCATAGAATAGAAGATACTGCAGTAAAAAAAAAAGGATTTTAAGTGTGCCTTATAGTCGCGAAAATACGGTAGACAGGAATTCAGAAGAGAGAGATTTTATGAACTGTTATTCTGCAGTGCAAACCTACAATTTAATTATTTTTTCTAATAGAACCCCAAAGATTGATCAGTGGACAGCCGACCTCTGATGATTCAGACAGCGTTCGTTCTGCTATCACAGGTAACCCACATTAGGCCATGGCACTTGGTTTCTGCATTCCCGTAGCCCTTTTCTGACAGAAAAGTTAAACAGACATTATTCAACCAGCACAGTTTTCTTTCAAAGAGGAAGATAGCTATCACTATTACAGTTGATATATATCTAATGAGATTATATATATATACATACATACTGTATATTAGTAATACAAATATTTAAGGACATAGTTTAGGACCGATAGATAATTGTTTAGGTTTTTTGCTTTCCTTCTGGTCAATCTGTACTATTTATATGATTAGATGATGTTGAATTAGTTGCTATACTTATTTGTTTTTTAACAGGATCAAAATCAAAGAAAAAACGGCGCACTGGGTCTGACAGAGGTGGCCCTGTAACAGGTATTTGACCTTTTGTTACTTGATTTTTCAAAAAGATATATACTTTATTCATTCCAATAGGGGAAATTTGTTTGTTACAGTATAAAAAGAAAAGAATAATGTCTTAATATTCTACCTTTTTATTATTCTTTATCACATCCCTGTTTATTCTCTTACTCACCTCATGTGATGAAGGCTTGTGCATCCTAGTCTGATTGAAAAGGTCTCAATTAATGACTACATTTAGACAATGAGGGAAGAGACTCAGTGACACTGTTATCCCTAACTAAAACTCTTAAATCCTGATATCATCTGCTTTGGCCAATAAATCAGATTTTTCTACCAAATATGTTCACCTGCAGGCAAGCGCATGCTCATTAAAATAGATAATTTCCTCAGCTGAACAAATGAAAAGACAGTAGGCTGCTTCTAAAGTGAGAGCCGATCTATACAGGGAAATATTTTGATTTAATCCAAGTCAAAACATGAGTGTGCAGCAGTGTTGCCACAGTTTCTTTGAAAAAGTAATCTGATTACTACTGATTACTCCTATAAAAAGTACGGCTGACGTGTCGTTGACGGCCCGGCTTTCACCCGGTGGGCCGTACACGCTTTTATAATGGTAGGGAAACACTGGCTTTATAGCACTTTGTCGCCACCAGCACAGAGTGCACAATGAACCTTGATATTTTCATCTTTAGCTGAAAAATACTTAAAATAGTGATTGTATTTCCAACTCGAAATGCGCATCTCTCTCTCTCTCTCTCTCTCCTCCTCCATTGTTGTTTGTGTCGCTGAGTGGTAGGTCTATGTATGTACACGTGACAAGACCTTCATGCTGAAAACGTGGCTTCATTATGTGGCTTCACTCCCAGAGACGCAAGAAATCAAATATATATTTTATTTTACTATTAATGACAGTGACTTGGACAAGTAACTTTAATCTGACTACTGGTTTGGACATCCTAACGCGTTAGATTAGTCGTTACTGAAACAGGTGGTCGGATTAGAGTGATGCGTTACTGGCATCACCGGTGTGCAGGTCTTAAAATAATATAAAGAGATGAGACCGCTGTACTTGCAGAAGGAAATAGCATCATGTAAATATAGTTAATCATTGTTTTCTGTTGTGAAATGAGTTTGATACATAACAGATTATCTTTAAATCCTTCACATTCCAAGTTTATTTCTTCTTTTGCACATAGGAATAAATGTCAGGTTAGGGTACCACATAGTCAATCTGGTCATCTGATACTGAAAATAAATCACCACTGACTTTCTTTTTTCTTTCTTTTTTGTATCAACCTCAGAGAAGAAAAGCTGGTCACTTGAAGAGATAAATGCTGTCGAAAAGACGCTGATGAGCTCAATACAATGTGGGAAGGTACCAGGAAAAGCTGACTGCATAAAGTGTATTAAAGCTTCCCCAGAAGCACTCAAGAACAGAAGCTGGACCGGGGTAAAGTACTATGTTAAAAATCGTATCACTGCCATTCAGCGGGAAAATACCAGGAGAACAACATGAAGGGACTTACAAATACTACACACTGGTTTGCTATATACTATGCTTTCTTTGTAAAAGACGGTTGTCTTAAGTAATTACAGTTTTCTTTAGGTGCCTAAGTTAGCTGTCTTTGGCACCTAGTGCCTTTGGCTCCTGTGCTGTTCTTTCGTTAATTTAATGCCTATGATTTTTGCCGTTTTGTAAAACAACTGACTTTAGGTGACTTGAGACAGTTGTCTTTGGCACATGGGTCCTTTTGTTGTTTAATGTTTATTGCTATAATGCTCTTTGCATTTTTCATAAAAGAGAGTTGTCTTTGGCTCCTTTTCACGTTGTTTCAGAAATGAATGCTCTTTGCTTATTTCGTAAAAAAGACAGTTGTCTTTAAGTGCCAAAGATGGTTGTTCCTTACCATGTTTCATAAATATAATGCTCTTTTTCTGTTAAAAAGAAAGGAGGCTAGGAATTAAAACCTTTTTTTATTCTGAGCTTAATTTGTCTCTCTTTTGTGTAGTTTTCCCAGCAGATGAAGTTTAAAGACTGTATTTGTATTGTATAAAAGGTAACAGTTTGCAGAGATAACATTTAATGTTGAACCAAACACTGTGTTTTGCTTGTGAAAACGGCCAGGTAAATCCATCAGGTAATACATTTTCCTCAATACTTATATTATAAATCAGAATATGATCTGTTTTTGAAAGTAATGGGGCAGTTTGAATTATTAGATTCAGTGTTAATTTTATATCAGAATAAGGTTTCATCCATTATAGGTTATTAAATGCTTGTCATGAACTGTGAGGTGCCTATCTGTGGTGTTGCCAATAGAAGTCACCTGACTTTTGACTAAAAAAAATAAAACCTGAATTTGTGACCCCCTAGGGACCAGTCCTCAGGGGGGTCACAAATTCAGGTTTTCAATTTTTTTGAGAGTATTTGATGATAAAGGTCATTTCTGTGTTAACAAAAAATTATAATGATTTTAGAAGTTACAACCATGCCTCTACACCATTCAGAAAGGGTGGATCCCACCAGTCTGCTTCCAGTCAGTGGATCCCACGGGGTAGTGAAAACCCGTATGTGTGTGTGTGTGTGTGTGTTGCTGACGTGACACGGCGGCTATTTTAATGTTCCTCCACAGACTCAACATTCCTCCAGGAGTCAGCTGTGGACCTCCATCACACACACACACACACACACACACACACACACACACACACACACACAGGTTTTCATGTTTTCAAAGGGATCGGCGCTGTGGTCGAGGCTGAGTGTCTTTGTGGATAGGAGTAAGTTACATTTGATGTTGGTGATCCCCTCACTGGGGGGGGGGGGGCTGACTGGTTCACATAGAGGATCAGGACTACACTGAACCTGGTTCACATACACAGGACTAACCTGAGACCGGAGGGGGGGGGGGGCAGGTTTGCATTGCAGAGAGTCTGAAGGTCAGGAGATTAAATATGTTTTAGTATTGATCAGCTCTGGTGCGTTTTCAGCCGAATATTTTTGACTTGACACTTTTTTTAAGAGATTTTTTTACACATATTTTGACCCAACATATAAACTATTATTTTAAAACATTATTGGTCACGTGTTGACTTTTTTTGTGATATACTTCAACCAAACATATTTTGACACAATATTTATACTTAAATTAAACATTTTCCACCAAATATTTAAAATTTTTGTCATGTGGTATTTCTATATTGTCATATATATTTTTCTTCCAAAACATCTTTTAACGAAATTCTTTTCTTTCATATTTTGACTATTTTTCACTATTTTTTTCATGGGATATTTCGACACAACAAATGTATATTTAAAAAAATGTTGACATTAAATGTCATTTTTCCCTTGACATATTTCAACATAATAAATATATATTTTTTCTTTTCAAAACATTTTTCCATTGTGTGTGTATTTGGGTTTTTAGTGTCTCTTCAGCCACAAAGGGTGGGGGTGCACGCGGACAGAACAGTGCGTGTGCGGGTGTGCGTGGAGACCCGTGTTGGTGAAGCAGGGAGGATCCTCCGTGCGGGAGCAGCATCCCGCTGCTGCGGCTATATTTAGCTCCTGTTGCCATGTGCCGACAATGTGCGTGGCAGAGGGAGGCGCGCGCACACCAGCACGCGCGCACACACTAGGGGTTCCCTACTAGTCACGCACTCCTGCACGTGTGAGTCAGTGTGTGCGTGTGTGGTTTCACGGGGGGGGGGGAATTTAAGTTTTTCTCTCAGCGTGCAGTAAATAAACGTGCACGCGCTCACAGCAACCTGTGCGCATGCACGTGATTATTATTTTGTTAAGCATTTAGTTGAGTTTGTGGGATGGAGGGGGGGGCGTGTCTATGAATCAATAAAAACTGAACTAAAATCGGGTCGATAAAGACGCGCTTTCACTCGGACACGCACATCGCTGCGATCATCTGCCTCACGCACCCAGAATGCAGCGCGGTGCCTCCCCATTGGCGGAGCAGGCGTCCAGGTGTCGCCATGCAAACCCGAGCCACTGCGCCAATCAGGGGGGAGGCCGCGTCCTCCCGGCGGCCTCTGATTGGCGGAGCTTCGCTTAAGGGCTTTTTATTATTATTCTCTTGGTATCGCATTTACATGCAGTGTGACTGTTTTGGGGAAAATAAAAGACATATAACTCTTTGATTGTGAATAATTAATCATTAATAAAAATGAATAATCAACACAACAGAGTGTCAAATAACAAAACTACAGCAAGCAGCTGACTTAATCTGAGAAATATTTGTATTTCATTTCTTACCAACTGTCAAACTTTTGAATTCGTAATTAGTATCTTTTACTTTGTGATTTAAAATGTTTTTCTTATAATATTTTATTGAATTGGATCATTTTGATTTTTGGTTTCAAGATGTAGATTTTGTTAATCCATATATTTGGACATGCAGCTGATCATTTTGACTCTCAATGTCAAAAGGTTCATCAAAAAAAACTTAATGTCATAGATTTTAACTTTTATCTCCTAGTGGTAACTACCCATGATCTCACGTTTGTCTTCAATCTCATAGATTTGACTTTTATTTTATGACTCTTAATTGTCTACTACGTCTCTATTTTTACATTTTGACATTTATTCAATAAATGTGAGTTTCTTCCTCATAATTCTTGAGGATTTGATTTGATGCAGTTGATGTGTTTTTTTAAAGGATGGTTCAACTAGTGAGAGGATTTTATTTTGAAAACATATTAAATCCATGTTTCATCAAAGCAGATCACACATCGGACATCTTGGTAGAAACAGACGGCAGATGAATAGATTACAACCTGTGACCACGGTCTCTCTTCAATGAGAAGGATGTATTTAGCGCGCTAGCTCCACCTGCCGGCGAGTCACAATAAAGCTACACAACATTATTCAAGTTCATTCAGTTCATTTTAAAGGCGGTTTGCCGGTGCGCGCAGTCCACCGTGCACATCTCCACCGTGCACGCCTGGCCCTCGTCCTCATCCGGGGTACCGATGAACCAGCCGCGGCACCTGACGGACTCAAAGGTGTTGAGGTCCACCCCGGTGGTCCTCCTGAAGAACAGGAAGCGGTCCGTGTCCTCCCGCGGGCTGATGTTCTGCAGCTCATGGTCGTATTCCTTTGATGGAGAACCGAAACTACTTCAACAAAGGACTCATCGCACAGCTTCTAGTTTCGAGTCACACTTTAGATTCAAAGTTCGATTTAGAAAAAATATGCAGTGAAATTATGAAATTATGAGATAAAACGTTAAAATTAGGAGAATAACAAGTAAAACATTAAGAATGAGATTGAAGTAAATACCAAAATTATACTAGAAACAAAGACTTGACCTGTCTGTGTGTGTGTGTGTATTAATGCATGAGTGTGTGTGTGTGTGCATGTGTGTGTGTGTGTGTGTGTGTGTGTGTGTGTTTTTCTGTGTGTGTCTGTGCGTGTTTGTCTGTGTGTGTGTATTAATGTGTGTGAGTGTGAGTGTCTGTGTGTATTAATGTGTGTGAGTGTGTGTGTCTGTGTGTATTAATGTGTGTGTGTCTGTGTGTGTGTGTGTGTGTGTGTGTGTGTGTCACCTCCAGTTTCAGCACAACCTTGCCGCCCTCGTTGCAGCAGGAGATGTGGCGGTTGCTGTTGGTTACCGACAGAAGGACAGGGATACAGTCCATAGGGGACAGGCTGGGATTTAGGAACCTCACCAGTTTAAAACTCACTGGTGGTGGTGGGAGGAGGGAGGGGGGGGGGCAGAGAGAGGATGTTACAGGTTATTAAAGACATTGAACTGGTCTGCAGTTGAAGTCGAAATCCCAAAGATATATATACTAATTTAATATATTTATGAAGCAGTTATTATAAGTTTGAGGTACTTTGAAGGTATTTGTAGTACAGTACTGCATCACATCATGAACGTAGTAATAAGTGTATGTCCTTCTACAAAGGGAGCTCACATAGATGTACTTTGTGGTACCTTTGTGATCGGAGTGTCCTCCCTTCAGGACCATCGCCTGCAGGATCGTCCCTCCGGACCCGCAGATGACGTCTTTGTGTGAGACGTCACTCAGAGTGCAAACCTCCTCGCTGTTGACCCGCAGGAACGGCTGCATCGATGAGCTCCTTGTCGTCGTGACGACAGTTTCTGTGGAGAGACGGAGGCAGGTTTCAGAACAGAAGGACTCTCCTGGCAGGTCTCCCTGCTCCATTCCACCTCTGCAGCTCATCCCCAATGCAGCAGCTCCAGTGGTCTTCAACCTTCCTAAGTTCTCCCACAATGCTCCACTCCTCCTCTCTTTACTGGTTACCAGTGGCTGCCTCATCCAGTTCAAAGCACTGGTGCTCACGTAGCATGCTGTGGATGGATGGGGTCCAGTCTCCATCCAGGACCTGGTGAAACCCTCCATCCCAACATCAAGCTGCTTGTTCCTCACTGAGAGCAGAACACTGGACTAGATCTCCACTCTTTGCTGTCCTGCTGCTAGATGGTGGAAGGAGCTCTGTGATGACATCAGGACCACAGAGAGCCTTCACATCTTCACACTAACACACTGTAGACCTTAAACTGGACTTATAATGGATCTGATCTAGAACAAGTTGTACATCGGCTTATTTGATGAAATTACACTTTATGTTTCTTGTTATTTTCAGTTTGTTTCCTTCTGGTTGAAATGCTCTTATTGGACGTCGCGTTGGATGAAAGCATCGGATAAACGACGTGATGGAATTCATCGAGGCCGCGAAAAGACGCCCGTTTGTCCCTTTGTCCGTCCATCCGTCCTTCTCTCTCCGCCCCGGAGGACGATCAACACGTCGTCACCCACCGGTCACCAGGCTCTCCATGATGCCGCTGCAGAGCGCCATGTTGCTGAGCCCGCGGCGGCCCAGCGAGCGCTTCATCCGGCTCGCCGCCATCACCACGGTGGTCACCATCTGCAGCGTTTTGGGGTCGCGGGAAACCTGCAGCTCCAGACCCTCGTCCATCCTGATGATCTCCTCCTGGACCTCCTGCTCACACGGAACAGAAGGCGTCACCTGCTGCGTTCTGACCTCCAGCTGGAGACCAGTTTAATGACTTCAACAAGGAACTTCAGTTAGAAAACATGAGAGTGAAAATAGATGAGAGGAAGTGAATTATGGCTCGAACATCCTCAAATAAAACCATTTAAATATTTCTTACCCTCATGTTGAAGCAGCGTGATTCACATCCTGCATCATCTAAGTCGGATGAGCTGCAAAACAAAACAAAACGTCTCCATCAACACACAAAGAAACACTTCATTCTGTATGTTAACGTGTTCCACTTCTTCTTTGTGTTGTTCAGTAAATGAGAAGAAGTGAAACACGAGTCTTTTCTTATTGGGTTCACTTCTGAAATACGTCACTTCAATTATTCAGCTTCCCACGACACATTTACTATTATAACTAGTACTACTATAACTAGTACTACTATAATTAGTTCTACTAGTATCTACTACTTATATTTCCCTTTTACATGCTTTTCTTTTCTACTCTGGACAATTAAAGGCAAGAACGCAAAAAAACTCACCTTTCTAGAGCTTCAGATGGATCCAAGTCGCACATTGTCTCAATAAATGAAGCAATGAACGAGCAGATGAACGAGTGAGTGAGTGAGTGAGTGGTTTATGGCCTGGTCCCACCTGCAGGTCGACTGAGCGCCTCTCGTCCCAGCGCCGTTCTTCTGTCAGCTTCCTGGTACGAGGTTGTGACATCACACACAGAAACACACCCACGCATTAATACACACACACACACACACACACACACACACACACACACACACACACACACAGGTTATACTCACTTGGTGGTTAGTTAGTAAAACCTCTTGGTTGCAGGTACAAAAAGTACAAAAAGCATTGGGGGTGGGGGGGGACAGGAAGTCACAGAGGGACGGGGGAAGTTACTACACATGTGTGTTGATGAGTCATTTTAATACTGCATCAGAATAAGCATCATGAGCACAGGTGCATCCCATCAAAAACAATGAATATCATTAAAATAAGATACTACAGTTTTTTACAATCACTTTGATGCTATTTTCAAAACTTTAGAGACAAAACGCACAACAGTCTGTAACATAACTCTCAGTGTCCAAAACATTGCATTGTGCAACCATTTCTTTGCGTGGAGCTAATTAGCATAATTCCAGGAACAAGGCCACGCCTCCAACACGCCACCTCCGGTATTTCCTCGAGGACACACTCTGAAAACACCCCCCTCCCAACCCCTCCGACGTGGCCCCCCACCCCCCATCCTTTGGACCCGACTGAATCCACCGACGGTCACGCACGTTAGACGCCGTCGGTGGATGGCGTGGGCGTCGCTGGTGACTTGTGGCTTCATTGGTTCCAACAACGGATTCATCGGCACGTGCCCGACTCCACCTGCAAGTGGATCACTGACTTCCTGTCTGACAGGAAGCAGCACGTGAAGCTGGGGAAACACGTCTCTGCCTCACGGTCCATCAGCACCGGTTCCCCCCAAGGCTGCGTTCTTTCCCCTCTGCTCTTCTCCCTGTACACCAACAACTGCACCTCCAGTCACCAGTCCTTCAAGCTCCTGAAGTTTGCTGATGACACCACCCTCATAGGACTAATCTCTGGTGGGGACGAGTCCGCTATACAGGTGGGAGTCTGACCACTTGGTGACGTGGTGCAGCGAGAACAACCTGGAGCTTAACGCGCTGAAGACAGTGGAGATGGTCGTGGACTTTAGGAAGAATGCAGCCCCACCTTCCCCCCTCACCTTGGGTGACTCCCCCGTCACCACTGTGGACTCCTTCCTTTTCCTGGGCGCCATCATCACCCAGGACCTCAAGTGGGAGCTGAACATCAGCTCCATCACTAAAAAGGCTCAGCAGAGGATGTTCTTCCTGAGGCAGCTGAAGAAATTCAACCTGCCAAAGACGATGATGGTGCACTTCTACACAGCCATCATCGAGTCCATCCTCTGCCCCTCCATCACCGTGTGGTACGCTGCAGCCACAGCCAAGGACAAGGGCAGGCTGCAGCGTGTCATCCACTCTGCGGAGAGGGTGATTGGCTGCAATCTTCCGTCTCTTCAGGACTTGTTCGCTGCCAGGACTCTGAAGCGGGCGAGTAAGATTGCAGCCGACCCCTCCCACCCTGGACATGAACTGTTTGTGCCCCTTCCATCCGGCAGGAGGCTGAGGTCCATCAGGACTAAGACGTCCCGCCACACAAACAGTTTCTTCCCTTCGGCAGTCGGGCTCATCAACAGAGCCCGGGGCCCCCCCTGACTGACTCTGACTCCCATGCTCATCATCACTGTGTCACTTTCACCTGTCACCCGTCACTTTGTTTAGCTGGTGCACTTTATCCTTATTTTTATTCCTAATTTTATCTTATCTTCTCTAACTTACTAACCCATAGCTTTAGCTTTAGTTTTTAGCGTACTAACCCATAGCTTATATTTTATATTTTATTATACTTTTATTTTATTCTATTTTTATCTCATTTGCACTATGTTGTCTTTATTGTACTGTCTTCATGCACCTTCCGCCTAGACAATTTCCATGTATGTACAACATACTATGGCAATAAACGTTTTCTGATTCTGATTCTGATCATGAAACACCACAGGAACTTTACAGTTTTTTCAACACACAATGCGCACACTAGTCTGGTTTCATCAAAATACATAACCCAATTCTCAAAACCACACACCCAAACTGCAAAATACCTCAAATATGCTGCAACATGAAGCACTGCGACCCGAAAGTACACATAGCATTATCAAAATCTAACTTATGCACGAAATGACACTCCATTCATATCATCAGATGTTTGTCCAACCAACTACACACTGTTGGGCATAATGAAAAGCACCTTCACCTTTAGTATGCTACCATAATACTAAAATATGTAGCAGATTGTTCACATGCACGGAAATATTAGCAGATACACCCACATGCTGTTTGTTTTTATTTTTCACCACAGTAAACGGGTCAGTGCAACATATGCACAGCACATACATTTACATGGGACTGAACAAATTATTAACTGAAAAAGAACATTTCATGAAACATATATTACAGTATTAAAGAGAGGCAAGAAATGTTGAGTCTGGCCTCGACGCCTCGTCAACATCACAGGAAACATCTTCCCTGACTTCCCCATCCCTGAATCGCACCCACATCAATCTCATCACAAGCCTCTTCCATGGTCTGCACAAGATGCAGGCGCACAAAGCGCTGCTGGTCGCACACCTTCCACCGCCGTGCAGAAAACAAGTCTCCTATGGGCTTCAGGGATGGTGAGTGTGGTGGGAGGTGTTGCACGAGAAATGTTGGGTGGTCAGAAAACCACTTTTGGACCGGGGCTACACGATGAAAGCTCTCGTTCTGCCATACAACAAGGTACCGGTTTCTTTGATGATCAACATCATTCATCTGCTCTGGTGCTATGAGAATGTTGTGAAGTCTGTCCAGAAATGTGAGAATATGGGCTGTGCCCTATGGTCCAAGGTGGATGACGGTGGAGGACACCATGCGTACTGGAACCAGCCGCTGTGACACCATCAGTGTGTAGTTGGCACATTGTGTGCTTATTAATGTGACGGCTGGTGTGAACTGTTTTATACGAAAATACAATTTTTAAGAATGTTTGAAGAGTTAAACAAGGTTTATGAGCTTTTCCAAGAGAACTACAATGTTTTGCTGATTTAGTGAAAGGTTCTTATTTGTGTGTAGGGTTCTGTAACATCAGCCAATTGTTACAAAAAATGTGCCTAAGCAATAAGAAAAAACTAACTGTTACCTAAAGAACTAAACCAACTACATCCAAGTGAATTAATTATTTAAAAGCCCATATTTGAAAAATCCTTGGTGAATCCACACATGCACAGACACAACCGCAGTGTGTACTTCATTCAGTCACATTTTACAGTATGCAAGCAGGCTTCTATAGGGGCCATTCTTACCCACAATCCTTTGCACAGCAGATCTATGAGCCGGTTGAAGGTGTCATGTGATGAGGAAGAAGAATCCTGCATGTTACAACATGTACTTTGTGAGAAACTGCAGTTTGTCCTGAAGGTAAATAGTTTAACACACAGACCGATATGTGGGTGAGTCGCTTCGCCCCAACAGGTTCAACCTGATCATCAAAGTGAAGAATTTGTTACAAAGGTTTCTGCTTCATCACGTGTTCCCTACTAGTCCACATGTAGAAGAAGACCAGGTGACAAAGACGGGCGTTCACGGGTCCTCTAAACCAGTGGTTCTCAACTGGTCTGGCATCCGGGACCCACCATCAGCCGTTAATGACAAGCCGTGACCCAAATCGATCTGTCAACGGGGGGGGGGGGGGTGCTAGCGATGTCGACGGGGGGGCGGGGGGGTGCTAGCGATGTTGATGTCAACTGGGGGGGAGGGGGGGGGGGGGGGTGCGAGCGGTTGTCTTTGCGGCGCCAACTAAAAACATGGACGGACGAGCCGGCAAAAAAACCCGACACTCCGCTGCATTAGAAAAAGTCCCTTCAAAATAAAATCACATTAATTTTTTTAAACAATTTTTTTTACCCACCAGTTGAGAACCACTGCTCTAAACCCTCTGGTCCAATCCACAGCATCCGGTCTGTTGTCATAGCAACACTTTACAAGGTGAAAGGATTGTTCCACAGATGCTGGTTTTGATCCTGAAAGACTCTTGTTGAGCAGAGAGGAGGATTCTGTTCACAATGACCTTTGACCCTGTTAACACACCTCACACAGTGGCTCAGTGGAGCAGTCAGACTGCATACTTTGATGGTGACGTGAGGACACACCCTCTCTGATGAAGGAAAACAAGCTTCAATTCACTCCGTCTGATGGAAGCTGAAGTAAAGCACTGAGATCCTTTTCTACAGATCTGCTGAGGACAGAGAGAGCTGCACACTGAGGAAGTTCATGTCTACAAGATCAGTAAGTGGAGCTGTGATTGGTTGAATGACATCATTGATGGTTGTGAACGTGTGATTGTTTAAAGCTGGTAAACAAGATGGCGCCTGTGTGAGCTGGCAGAGAGAAGCTGCTGTTAGTCTGAATGATGACACTGTGAAGAAGAAGAGGAGCTCAGTCTGATCTGGGGTCTGTGAGGACTGTTACTGATGAGGAGGGGAAGGTATCAGACAGAGAGGCACTAGGACCCAGCAGGGACCAGAGAGCAGCTCACCTGGGAAGAAAAACAGCTTGTAGATTCATCACTGTGTAGCAGTTGTTCTCTCGTTGTTATTTTTTCACTTTTGGCCCTGATGTGGCTTAGGGGGCGTGGTTTCAGGTGAGAGGCGCGTGGCATCATGATTGACAGCTTAACAAAGAAAGCTGAAAACTTTCCTCAACCGCGTTGCCTTCATCAAATCTGGAATTATGAATCACTTTTAGTAAACCAAATTCACTTATTTATTTACAAGACCTTTCAAACAGTTGTGCCTCCAAAGACGTTGTAGTACCTAATGCACATACTTACTATATGAATATATATATTGTTTTTACTTGTTGGAGAGGAAGTGCAAATAAGCCCTCCATAGATCAGACATCAGGACTCCTGATCATCACCAACAATGTAGAAGAACCTCCCCACACACACATTTACATGTGTACTAACACACAAACACAGGTTTGACCAATGTTGGAAATGACCTCCAGTCAGAAGGTTCAAGTTGTTTTAGCCGTTCCAAATATCCAAAATAAAAGTCCACAAAAAGCCCAAATATGAGAATAACATCTCACAATTTTAAACAAAGGTGTGAAGACAAAAACGAACAGATCTTGAGTGAGAAGTTGAACGTATGCGTTTGGGGCCTCTGAGGTCATCAGGTAGAGGTCTAGTCTCTGTACCGAGAACCAGATCCAGGTCTGGTGAGGGTTCCTTCAGTCAAAGACGTCCTGCTGTCTGCAACAAGCTGACTGATGACTGGAGGTCTTTTACATGTGTCCAAATCCAGAAAGCTCAGACGTATCTGCTGTCACAAGCTGGTGACTTGTACAGTGTGTGTGTTTAGCTGTACCTGTTTGATTGTGTTTATATTTTGTGGTCATGTCGCTAAACCATGTTCACGTGATCGGGTGGAGACGACTCCATCACATGGATGCTACGCTGCGTTCACAGTGGTTCACAGATTTAAACGTGGCTGTTGAACGCTACTATCTGAGTTTATTGCTCTTATTGTGTGGTTTGTGCAGTAGGATCCAAAAAAGCTCACTAAGCAGAACTTTGTCACTGGCGTAAATTGTCTTACTGCCAATCAGGTGAATTTGGTATAAAAAGTGTGGATTCAAAATTACCACAGTGGCTCCGCTTCCTGAAGGCAACGCGGTTGAGGAAGGTTTTTAACCTTCTTTGTTAAGCTGTCACTCGAGATGACTCGCTCCTTTTAGCTGGAAGAATTTAATAGAAGAATGAAAATAAATATTTTAATCAAAACCGCTCAAGTTTTCCAAAAGATCAAAGCTTTGGTCCTGGCTGCATACAATTATTTTGATTATGAATTGATTTGTTTGATAAATGCAAATAACACAGCATTACTGTTGTTGCAGGTGAAGCTGTGAACCACCTTCACACTTCCCCAATATTCACAGATTCATCCAACTTGTGTCCACCAAGAGGACGCTGACTTCATCAGAGGTGCTTAGAAAGAGGGAGAAGAATTCTATTTTATTGTGAAACAAAACCAATGAACCAATACAACTCCATCTTTAAAACAAGCTGTTTTTTAAACGCAGAGCAGTAATTGTTCTCTACGGTTGATATTTATTTGTGTCTCTTTAAAAAGCACAGATGGAGAAAGTAAAGAAGGAAATCCTGAGCATTTTAAAGGAGCTCAAGGAGGAGGACTACAAAGAGTTCAAGTGGCACCTGGAGAACCATCCAAGCCCAGAAGACCCCCGATCAATCCCACCCTGTGACCTGCAGAACGCAGACAGGATGGACACGGTGGACCTGATCGTACGATGCTACGACACAGACTCGGTTCAAGTGACCATGAAGGTTTTGGAAGAGATGAAAATGAACGATTTGGCCAAAAAATTATCCAAAATAAACTTTAACCCAACGGGTAAGTTGTTAAAAAGAGGAACAAAGACATCAGATGCGTTTAATAAAGATACAACAGATTATTAACGTCAATACCATTCTGAACAAATGTTAATAATAGCAGGGCAATGCTATGCTGAAATAATTGATGTGTGCAGAAGTGTGAAGTGTGCAAACAGATGGTGGTCTGTTTATTGCACACTTCCATTATTTCCATGGTCATAGTTCTTGATTGTCAAGATCTTACAGTTAGTATTCTGAGGAGCCTCAGATAGGAATGCAGAGAAATACAACAAATAGATTAATCCAAGGGAAATATTACACCATTAAAGCAAAGCACTATCTGGTTTTTATCTTTTTTTCTTGTTCATTCAGAGAATTTCAGCAACTGTCAACGTGAACTCAAATCCAACCTGAAGGAGAAGTTCCAGTCTGTGTTTGAGGGCATCGCTAAAGAAGGAAACACAACCCTTCTGAATGAGATCTACACAGAGCTCTACATCACAAAGGGAGGGACTGCAGAGGTAAATAAAGAACATGAGGTCAGTCAGATTGAAGCAGCATCCAGGAGACCAGACAGACCAGAAACAACCATCAGACTAGAAGACCTCTTCAAAGCCTCAACTGGAGAAGAGGAACCAATCAGAACAGTGTTGACTAAGGGAGTGGCTGGCATTGGGAAAACAGTCTTAACACAGAAGTTCACTCTGGACTGGGCTGAAGACAAACACCACCAGGACATACAGTTCACATTTCCATTCACCTTCAGAGAGCTGAATGTGAAGAGAGAGAAGAAGTTCAGCTTGGTGGGACTTGTTCATCACTTCTTTAGTGAAACCAGAGCAGCAAGAATCTGCAGGTTTGAAGAGTTCCAGGTTGTGTTCATCTTTGACGGTCTGGATGAGTGTCGACTTCCTCTGGACTTCCACAACAATGAGATCTTGACTGATGTCACAGAGACCTCCTCAGTGGATGTGCTCCTCACAAACCTCATCAGGGGGAACCTGCTTCCCTCTGCTCGCCTCTGGATAACCACACGACCTGCAGCAGCCAATCAGATCCCTCCTGAGTGTGTTGGCATGGTGACAGAGGTCAGAGGGTTCACTGACCCCCAGAAGGAGGAGTACTTCAGGAAGAGGATCAGAGATGAGGAGCAGGCCAGCAGGATCATCTCTCACATCAAGACCTCACGAAGCCTCCACATCATGTGCCACATCCCAGTCTTTTGCTGGATCACTGCTGGAGTTCTGGAGGAGGTGTTGAAGACCAGGGAGGGGGGAGAGCTGCCCAAGACCCTGACTGAGATGTACATCCACTTCCTGGTTGTTCAGTCCATGGTAAAAAAGGACAAGTATCATGGAGGAGCTGAGACGGATCCACACTGGAGTCCAGAGAGCAGGAAGATGATCGAGTCTCTGGGAAAACTGGCCTTTGATCAGCTGCAGAAAGGAAACCTGATCTTCTATGAATCCGACCTGACCGAGTGTGGCATCGATATCAGAGCAGCCTCAGTGTGCTCAGGAGTGTTCACTCAGATCTTCAGAGAGGAGAGAGGACTGTACAAGAGCACGGTGTTCTGCTTCGTCCATCTGAGTGTTCAAGAGTTTCTGGCTGCTCTTCATGTTCATCTGACCTTCATCAGCTCTGGTGTCAATCTGATGTCAACCTCCCTGTTGACACGTTTCCGACGTGTCTTTAGAGCAAAACCTAAACCCAAACATCTCTACCAAAGTGCTGTGAACAAGGCCTTAAAGAGTCCTAATGGACACCTGGACTTGTTCCTCCGCTTCCTCCTGGGTCTTTCACTGGAGACCAATCAGAATCTCTTAGAAGGTCTGCCCACACAGACAGGAAGTCGCTCACAGACCAATCAGGAGACTGTCCAGTACATCAAGAAGAAGATTAGCAAGAATTTGTCTCCAGAGAAAAGCATCAATCTGTTCCACTGTCTGAATGAACTGAATGATGATTCTCTAGTGGAGGAGATCCAGGAGTCCCTTAGATCAGGACGTCTCTCCACAGAAAAACTGTCCCCTGCTCAGTGGTCAGCTCTGGTCTTCATCTTACTGTCATCACAAGAAGGTCTGGAGGTGTTTGACCTGAAGAAATACTCTGCTTCAGAGGAGGCTCTTCTGAGGCTGCTGCCAGTGGTCAAAGCCTCCAACAAAGCTCTGTATGTACAGAGAGAGTCAGTTTCATAAATCATGATTTAAACATGCTGCCTTCTATTCTACTTATTGTTTATATTTTCTTCATTGTTGTCTCTTCAGACTGAGTGGCTGTCACCTCTCAAAGAGAAGCTGTGAAGCTCTGTCCTCAATCCTCAGCTCCCAGTCCTCAAGTCTGAGAGAACTGGATCTGAGTAACAACGACCTGAAGGATTCAGGAGTGAAGCTGCTGTGTGATGGACTGAAGAGTCCACACTGTGACCTGGAGACTCTCAGGTCAGGATTCAATTCAATGTGTCCACTTTGTGTCTTTATTTATTAAAATGATACATTTCTAACTATTAAAAGATTATTTTTGCTTGCATGTGCAGTAGCCGTTTTGGACATTTTTTTAATTTAACTTTTCTGTGTTACATGATTGTATTGTTTCCTTATTTGAATATTGGACTGCCATTTCCTTGCACTTAAGGAGGATTGTTAACTTGTCACCTGAACCGCCCATTAATGAGTATCACCTGGATGGCTCGTTTACTCTCACCTGGATGGGTTAAAAGTGGTGTCACCTGGACAGCTCAGAAGAAGTGGAGTGGATGAGTCAAATGTTGGGTTTAGACGCACGTAAAAGGATAGTTTTTTGACCACTTCTCGGTACAAGTTTAGCCCTTTTTGTTAACTTTGCTTTTTTTTTAAATTTACAACTCGTTCATGATCACCTTTTTTGAAGCCAAAATAAATGGATGTATTCTCTAAAATCTTGTAGTATCGAGCGTGCGTAATCCACTACCTACTGACCAGACCCACCGCCTTGACTGGATCTTGGAATTGTAAAATTAGGAATGTTTGAAAGGAGTTAAATAATTTATAATTTATTTTCCAAATATTTCCATAAACATTTGGTAGTTTATTTTAAATATAATTTGAATATAATGATATTGTAGAAGCCATTTTCAGTTGGTCCCTTTACTCCCTGATCAGCTACTTCCAGTGGCTGAGCTGGATATCTTGACGCGTGTAGTTTTAAAGATGAGGAGTAGAAATTGATCCGGTTCGGTGCAATGACCATTTATTGCTCTTCCGTGGAAAGAATTTACAAACCAAAATGAAGTAAAAAATAATAAACACAATTCAACTAATGTAGTCTCTTATTTGGTGGGAGACGGCTTGTCACGTCATGGCTCCTCACGTCACTCCACCACACGGTCAAAAGACTGTTTCCCTTCTCAGCCACACCCACTGCTCGGTCTTCCTGTCTTTAAGGCCTGCCTACACACACCCACAAACACACATGCACACACCCACACACCCACACTACTATTTGAGGAAAGAAACATGAATATAAAGTAGCTCAATATGGCTCCTACAGATATATTGGTGATTAATTATAGAGTTAGCAGTAATGCTATCAGTTTAATGATGGACATTAGTGGGTGTTTAGTTGTGACTGGAAACCAGTCAGTAACCATTATACTGTGACACTTCAGTAGCCGACAGTATCTCTGTACTGCAGCTCCCTCAGATCATGTGACCTGTGTGTTGTTTTGTGTGTCTGCAGGCTGTCAGGCTGTATGATCACAGAGGAAGGATGTGCTTCTCTGGCCTCAGCTCTGAGCTCCAACCCCTCCCATCTGAGAGAGCTAGACCTGAGCTACAACCATCCAGGAGACTCAGGAGTGAAGCTGCTGTCAGTTGGACTAGAGGATCCACACTGGAGACTGGAGACTCTCAGGTATGAGAAGGCCTGCTGCAGCCACAGACCATCAGTCTGTAGAGGACCAGCATCTAAACACCCATGTGTTTTCTGCCACCAGCCTGTGTTGTACTTTAGTCCAGACATTCTTATTAAAAGACAAACAGTAAGAGGAAGAATCTTTTCAAACTGTCTCGATGGATCATCACCTCAGAAATGTTTGGTTTTTTAAAGGAGTTCAGCTTCACCAGGTTTTGGTGCTTTGCACTAAGAGACAGTTCTCTGGATGATACGAGTGGACTTGTTGAAACTACAGGTGATGCTCAGTGAAGAACCAACAGTTGATGTTGGACCTGATGTGTCAAAACCCAAAGATGTTTATTTAGGACTGGACCAAAGTTCTATGGGGGCTCAGGCAGTGCTTTGCTGCTGCAGACCCACCTGATCTGTAAGATCTCTACCTCCAGACTACAGGTGATAGAAACCAGTGTAGACTGCTGCTAGGAGACAGGATGTGAACAGCAGTGTCACAGTCAGACCCAATATCCACACACTTAACGTGTTGGATGATTCAAAAGAAGCATTTGGATTCACTCATGGAATAAAATGACACTGGTTGTGCATAAATAACAATAAGTTAAGTAACAGAACCCAAACTAAAGTTGGATTATAGTCACATGGTTATAAAATCGATCTCAGTATACTCTTGTGTTCCTATTACCTAACCACGTGAGTAGTTTCTGTAGCAGCTCAGTCTGTTTCTTCCCTCACGACGGGCGGAAGTGGCGCCCCCTCCTTGGCCCTTAAGCTGTGTTCTTAGTTTGCATATGTTATGTCAGAGCCTCCGCACATGGCGGCCATCTTTGTACAGTCAGCTCGCTCACTTATCACATTGTGTTGGTAGTAATACATGTACTTTTTGGTGGCACCTTGGTGTCAGTCGTCACTCGTTGGTTCACAGCTGCTCAGAGAGAGAAAACAGCAGAGAGAAAGTTGACATTCTGCGACACACTGAGCGAGTTGTGAGAGCAGCGATAAAGATCACGGAGCTTCAGAGCTTCATGGATTAGATTCATATGATGAAGAGGAGGATGAAACCACAGGGGTCCATTTGAAGATGGATGAGTGTATTCACATAATGATGTTGTGTAATATCACAGTAATAGTGCAGAACGTGACGTCAGCAGTCGGTGCCTCTGTGGTGTGAAAAACCAGTGAATAAAAAAACTAACTAGTGTGTTTCTTCTGTTGGTTTGTGTTCATAGTTCATGTGTTTGTTCATTTTGAAACATGAAAACATGCATTTTGTGTAAATACTGAATGGTCTGCTTTATTTTAGATTTGGTTATTAAACAGTTTAATTTTAGTGTTCCTTTGCACACGTCCCATGAAGCTTGATCTGCAGCATGACGTCATTTCTCACACTTTAATTCACATTTGATGAAAGTAGAGTGACAGGTACATTTATTATTTATTCTACATTCATCTACTTTATTCCATGAATATATTCCACCACCTTGTCGGTGCTGAAGGAGCTGACTGACAGTCTGTGGTAGAAGAAGAAGAGGTGGTCCATGTGGACATGAAGGACCAAGCTGTGTGTATGAGAGTGATGTCATGTCCACGTCTCCATGCTGCTCTGACCCCCCTCCTCCTTTCAGGGTGGAGCCTGCTGGAGTCCGATGGATGACACCAGGTCTGAGGAAGTGTAAGTGAGCTTTGAGTTGGATTCATCACACTGTGACATCACTCATTCACCTCTGTGATGTCACTAGATGAACACATGATTAATAACTGCAGCTGTATTGTGTCTTGTTCTCTCATCAGATTCCTGTGAACTCACAATCGACACAAACACAGTAAACAGAAGCCTCAAACTGTCTGACAACAACAGGGAGGTGACACGTGTGTGGGAGGAGTATCAGTTTTATCCTGGTTATCAAGCCAGATTTGACTTCTGTTCTCGGCTGCTGTGTAGAACTGGTCTGACTGGTCGCTGTTACTGGGAGGTCGAGTGGAGTGGAGAAGTTCATGTATCAGTGAGTTACAGAGGAATCAAGAGGGAAGGAAACAGTGAAGGCTGTGAGTTTGAATTGAATGATCAGTCCTGGAGTCTGTGGTGCTCTGATTTAGGTTACTCTGTTCTTCAAAATAAGACAGAAACACCCATCTCCTCCTCCTCCTCCTCCTCTGGTAGAGTAGCAGTGTATGTGGACTGTCCTGCTGGCTCTCTGTCCTTCTACAGAGTCTCCTCTGACTCACTGATCCACCTCCACACCTTCAGCACCACATTGACTGAACCTCTTTATCCTGGGTTCAGGTTCTTGTCCTTTGGTGCCTCAGTGTCTCTGTGTCCTCTTTAGGACGGAGAGTCTCCTCCTGTTGGAGAACATTCCTCTCTGCTCACCACATACAGTGTGTACAGCTGATGGTGGTTCGTGTGGATGTAGGTGCAGGTGGAGCAGGTGAGGGGTACCTGAGCTGGTCTGGACTCTGGGGGGTCCACAGCTCTCTGGGACTCAGATGGAAGTGTGAAAGAGCTCAGCTTAATGCTGCTGTGCTCCTTGAATCAATAGATGATCATTTAGATGTTGGCTCCTAATTAGGGTTCTATCTTAATCTTTATATGTTCAAGAGGACATTTTATATAAAGGACATCTGCCCCCCCCCATATAAGATAGATGTGTCCTAATGTGTGTGTGCTTCATTTTATTTCATGATAATAAAAACCAGGTAAAAAGGAAAATATGAATGTAACATTCTTTTTAAGCCAATTATAGCTTCAAATCTTTCAGAATCTGTTCAGTGAAATAAAATCTAAATTCACTCCTTGCAACAAAAAAGGAAAATTCAATTCAATTTCAATTCA
This sequence comes from Pungitius pungitius, assembly GCF_949316345.1. Classification (NCBI taxonomy): domain Eukaryota; kingdom Metazoa; phylum Chordata; class Actinopteri; order Perciformes; family Gasterosteidae; genus Pungitius; species Pungitius pungitius. The sequence continues at coordinate 984,330 of NC_084917.1, forward strand.
TTTTATTTTGTATAGCCCAAAATCGCAAATTACAAATTTGCCTCAGAGGGCTTTACAGTCTGTACACATGCAACATCCCCTATCCCCAAACCCTCACATCGGCACAGGAAAAACTCCCCAAAATATGAAAAAACCCTTCAATGGGGAAAAAAGGGAAGAAACCTTAGGGAGAACGTCAGAGGAGGATCCCTCTCCCGGGATGGACAGACTGCAATGGATGTCATGTGTACAGAATCAACAATGTAAAAGATGTACAATACACTCAACTCTTCTAACTGAAATGATACAAGTAATTGCAAGTAGCAGAACAGGTGAACGGCAGGACCACTGCAGGGACAACGTCCATCAGATAGAACCACCATCCACAGAGGCTTCTGTGGGGAGGGAGAGCAGAAAGATGTTGGTTTTTGATGACAGTAATATGAATCATATTTAATGTAATGATGATGGCAGCAGCAGGTGTCAGCAGAGCCATGAGCCAGGAGTCAGAACCGGGGTCCGCACGAAACTATGATCCACGGAGACCTGCTAGGCGAGAAAGCACAAAGAACTCCCGGAAAGAAGCTTAATTAGTGATGTACATTAATAAAACATGGATGATTGTGGGAGGAGAGAGTGAGAGTGTGAGAGTGAGAGAGGGGCTCGGTGTGTCCTAAGAAGTCAGAAACAATGGAAGTTTATGCGTTGTTTTCTGATAACGTCGCCCAAAGGAAGTACATGTACCCTATGTACAGGGTAAATAGAATCGGTCCAAGCACAGAACCTTGTGGAACTCTGTGACCAACATTGGTGGTCCTTAATGATTCACCGTTCACAAACACAAACTGGGATCGATCCGATAAATAAGATTTAAACCAGCTTAGTGCAGTTTCTTTGATGTCAATCAAGTGTTCGAATCTCTGCAGCAAGATACGGTGATCGATGGTGTCAAATGCAGCACTGAGGTCCAGCAATACAAGAAAAGATACAAGTCCTTGGTCCGATGCAAGTAGAAGATCATTTGTAATTTTCACCAGTGTCGTTTCTGTGCTATGATGCACTCGAAATCCTGACTGGAAATCCTCGAACAAAGCATTGTTTTGTAGAAAGTCACATAATTGATTCGTGACAGATTTCTCAAGGATCTTAGCGAGGAAGGGAAGATTAGAGATGGGTCTGTAGTTAGCCAACACCTCTGGAGCTAGAGTAGGTTTCTTAAGAAGAGGTTTAATTACAGCTACATCACATCCAGTTCAAAACATTGGTACTGACGTACCATGCTGTGAATGGTGAAACTCTACATCCCAACCCGCACACTCCGATCTGCGACTCTTTGCTGTCCTGGCTCCTAGATGGTGGAATGAGCTCTCCGATGACATCAGGACTGCAGAGAGCCTCTACATCTTCTGTCAAAAACTCAAGACACACCTTTTTAGACTCTACCTTGACTAAAACACTAGCAAACCGTAGCATTAACAAATGATAGCACTTAAATTGTACTTATAATGGCACTTTTCTATAACATCTTTTGTAACTGCTTATTTGATGAAAAATGTACTTTCTTGTTACTTGTTCTTCTGAGGCTGTATCTATGTGGAAATGCACTTATTGTACGTCGCTTTGGATAAAAGTGTCGGGACCACGGGGCGTATGCCCAAATACGAGCTGCGCGGGACTGAACCCCAGGGACACCTGAACGGCTTCACGCGCTGCAAACAAAACAAACGGAACCCCATCATCCCAATTAGGTCCGTTTTCCAAACAATACTTACGGAGCATGGACTTGAGCGTCTGATGCCATCGCTCTAGAGCCCCCTGTGACTCGGGATGATAAGCAGAACAAACAGCATGTTTAACATTTAGTGTGGCAAGCACCTGTTTAAAAATTTTGGACTGAAAATTCATACCTTGGTCTGATTGAATTATCCGGGGCAGGCCGAAGTTAGAAAAGAATTTTGTGAGGGATTTCACTATAATTTTGGCCGTAATGTTACGAAGTGGGATCGCCTCAGGAAAACGGGTTGCCGCGCACATAATGGTAAACAAGTATTGATTTCCACTTTTCGTGCAAGGTGAGGGGCCCACGCAGTAGATTAGCACGCAATCGAATGGCTCTTTGATTATAGGAATAGGATGCAGAGGCGCGGGAGAGATTGTTTGGTTTGGCTTACCTGCTACTTGACATATGTGGCAACTACGGCAGAACTTTGCGACATCCGCCTTCAACCCTGGCCAAAAGAAGTGTTTCAGCACAAGCTGGTACGTTTTTTGTGACACCTAAGTGGCCTGACCATTTACTTTCATGTGCGACTGACAGCACATGTTGTCTATAGACCGTAGGCATCACAATCTGGTACACAACATTCCAATCTGCATCAGTATCTGGGAGAGGGGTCCATCTGCGCACTAGGACATCTTTATCTAGTGTAAAGGCTACTTTCTCCCCCCTTGCTTTACCGTTGTCCCTCACCACCCTTCGGAAACAACGCTGTAGTGTTGGATCCTCTCTCTGTGCGCTCGCCAGGCGCCCGCGCGTAACTGGAAGCACATTCAGGCTGGATGGATCGCTGGTTTCACCGTCAGGCTTAGATTGCACAGCGATCGGCTCCTCCGCTTCCTCAAGCTCTGTCCCTCCAGAAAACATGGGCATAAGTATACTGTCAGTTAGTGAGACTTGACTGAACTATCATCTCCCTGCTGACGCAACCGTGCACGCGCACGCCTGAGTACACACGCCGGGAACACCGGAGAAGTTGCCAAAGCCCCGGTGCTGGACGGAGGGGAATCCAGCACCTCTAACGTAGGAGTTACCTTACCTCCAGCAATGTTGTTCCGCACTAAAAGTATGACACCTTGAATTGGCAGAGCGGCACACACAGCAACAGGAAAGAACCCCGTAACTAAATCAGATTCAATGTGAACGTTGTGTACCGGGACGGGGAATGTATCCAATTTCAATGCCGCGGAGCACCGCACCAAACCCACAAGCTGATTGCTCGGAAAAAGGTAACGCCGACGCCAAAATAACCGACTGGGAACATGCGGTGTCCCTTAGCACCTGGAAAAATGGTTTAAAACAGGCATCCACGTCTTGGCATTTCTCCCTTTCAGTCTGTTTAGCTTTAATCAAACCAATGCCCTTAGGCTGGACAAACCGCGAAGATTGTTCTTTACGTTTCAAAGCCGGACAGGCAGCAATTACATGACCTCCCAGATGACAGTAGAAACATTTCCTTTCCTCTTTTTCTGCACTTGGAGGGTGGACAGAGGGTGGCGAACCAGGGACACGACGTGGCCTGTCAGGGGCAGGGGAAAAGGTAGTTTTGTGAATCAACACATACTCATCCGCTAAAATTGCTGCAGCAGTTAAAGTTGTTACTTTCTGCTCATTTAAATAGACAACAACGCGCTTGGGCAGGCACTTTTTAAAGTCCACTACCAGGAGTAGTCCTCTAAGGGAATGGAAGTCATCTGCCGAGCAGGCAGCGGCCCACTTATCAAATAGCACACCCTTCTCTCGAGCAAACTCCGTATAAGTCTGATTCGGTGACTTTCTATGACTCCTAAACTTCTGCCGATATGCCTCAGGGACTAGTTTGTAAATGCGCAGAATAGCAGACTTCACAGACTCATAACTTAAACTCTCTTCTAAAGAGAGTGCAGCCATGGCTTCCTGGGTCTTGCCATGGAGTTTACACTGTAGTAACAGAGCCCAAACCTCAGTCGGCCACTGCAGAGCAACTGCAATGCATTCAAATACACTAAAGTACGAGTCCACCTCAGATTCCCGGAACAATGGCACTAGAGCAATAGTCTTGCTAACATCAAAAGCCGTGGACATTGCACTGGCAGAATTTTGGGTGGAGGAGGTGGTCGGTGACATACCTGGAGCAGTAGCAGGTAGACTTCCCGCCCCTTGCTACTTGTCAAGCTCCAGCTTCCGTAACTTCACAGCCATATCAGCTTCTACTTCCAACATCCTCATTTCCAGTTGATGTTGCATGTGCTGTTTCCGTTCAAGTTCTTGAGCCTCCAGCTGGAGACGGGCCAGGCGAACCTTTACACGGGCCTCATCTCTTGAACGAGCACTGCTTTCTTGGGATGGGTCATAACGTGGCAGCGTGACGGGTGTTTTTAACCCTCCACCTACCTCGCCTTCCATACTGGAGACTGCGTGTGGCTTAAGGGCCCACACCCCCTCTGCCTCGGCTGAGACAGCCACAGGAAGCGTTTTTATTTCGGTTTCCATAGGTATTTCAATCACCCCACTCTCCACCAGGTTAGCAATGACTAACGATTTCAGATCTCTCTCTAGCATAGCTTTAGTTACCGGAATCTGAAGGAGACGCGCTACAATAAGCAATTCATCTTTTCTACGCAGATTAATTTGTTCAAGAGTTGGATTGGCTAGGAATGAAACGCTCCGAAGCCATAACACCACGTCACCTAGGCGGCTGGACCAGGTTACCAGCTGATGTTTAGTTACCCTCCTCGAATAAATATCGCCTTTTCTTTTTTTTTTCTTCTCAGGAACACTTTAAATTGATCCCGGACGAGCCCCCATTTATGTCACGTCCCGTCGCTAGGGGCAGACGGACGCATACATAAACCCAGACTTTTTTGTTGGGTGAAAAAGAATACTTAATCTTGGAGTCAAGAAACAAACACAAGAGCGTACGAACTGAGGGATGGGGCCGGGGGTGCCGTGTAAATCAAAAACTGAATAGAACAAAAGCAGGCTATGACTGAACTATGACAAAACCAAGTAACAAAAATCCTTACTTACATTAACCAAAACGTAAAAATACATCCCCAACGGCGCCCCTGCTCCTAATGTGGCTAACACAAGTTCTGTGAGGTGCAGAGTTTCAGTGGTGCCTGGCCTGGCCCTCTTCCTCGCTCTCAGTCATTCTCTGGATCTGGTAGCCGCCCCCAGCTGCAATTCGTTTGGCCTTTTAAGCCTGGCGCTCACTCCAATGCCCTCTTCTGGTTGGCTGGGAGTCTTGCAGGCGGATCCGCTTCGGTCTTCCCTTTGCGTCGTGGGAGGTTGCAGCCTGACTCCCTGTTCACCTGAGGTTGCCGTCGGCAGCAGTAACAACTGTTATTTTGGTAAGCTAGTTAGCGTTAGCGCAGATAGTTTGCTAGTTAGCATGCTAGCTTGGAGCATGCTAGCTCGGAGAATGCCAGCGTTCAATATGAACTGGACCAAAAGTAAACATCATAGAGTATTTTCCGTGTGTTTGGTTGTTGCTGTACCCACATCATATTATTTCCGTTCCCATGTGATGTAGAAAATACACGTTTTTAAAGCAACGCTGCCTTAACACAGATCGCAGCTGAATTCAACAAGTTGTGGCTTGTAAACAAGCTAGCCAACATATCGTACATTACTGCATGCTTAAAGCAACATTGTAAAGTATGGTACTGTGTGATATACCTGGAAATGTTACTCCAAAAATGTTTCAGATGAATTGTTTATAATGTCATAAGTAAACAATCTATAAATAAGGGTTCTCAAACACCTCCTGGTGTTATCATTATTAAACTTTTTTTATTACTGTCATTATAAACCCAAATTACACACTTTGCCTTTTCCCTGAAGTTGTCATGGATGCAAAGTTCTCCAAAACAAAGTGCTCTTTATTCTAGATCAAACCCCAAAGACTCATCAAACAGCAGAACGTGCACTAACAGCAACTGACGTAGACATTTAGACAATGACGCGACAAAGGACAACTGGCAGACAGGGCTTAAATACACAAGGGAGGTGCAGGTGATTGGACACAGGTGGAAACACTCAAGCAATCACAAGACAAGGCAGGAAGTGAAGTTAACCCAGGACCACAAGAAACATGAAACTTCAAACTAAAACAGGAAGGGAGACCAAACCGTGACAGAACCCCCCCCTCAAGGACCGAATTCCAGACGGTCCTAAAGGAGGGTGGAACCCAGAAAAACAGACAAGGGAGGGAGGGCGGGGAACCCGACAACCCCCGGCCGCCCAGGGGACTCCAAGGGTCGGCGGCACGGTGTCGGGTCCCTCCGGCCGGGATGACCGCCGGACCTCAGGGTCTCGGGGGGCCTGCCGGGTCGGCGACCGGGCCTCAGGGTCTCGGGGGGCCTGCCGGGTCGGCGACCGGGCCTCATGGTCTCGGGGGGCGCCGGGCGATGCGGGTCCGGCGTTGTCGTGGCGGGGGGCGCCGAGCTGTGCGGCTCCGGCGTCGTGGCGGGGGGCGCCGAGCTGTGCGGCTCCGGCGTCGTCGTGGCGGGGGGCGCCGAGCTGTGCGGCTCCGGCGTCGGCGTGGCGGGGGGCGCCGAGCTGTGCGGCTTTGGCTGCATGGCGTGAGGCTCCGGCCCAACCCCTGACCCCACCCCCCCTTCAAGGAGCGACTCCCAGGCGGTCCCAAGAGGGTGGGAGGGAGGGGTCATGGTCAGGCGCCGCGGGGCCGGGACCGGGGGCGTGGTTCTCGGGGCAGGAACGGGTGCTGACGGGGTTCTCGGCGCAGGAACGGGCGCTGACGGGCGTCTCGGCGCAGGAACGGGCGCTGACGGGCGTCTCGGCGCAGGAACGGGCGCTGACGGGCGTCTCGGGGCAGAAACGGGCGCTGACGGGGTTCTCGGGGCAGGAGCGGGCGCTGACGGGCGTCTCGGGGCCGGAACGGGTGCTGACGGGCGTCTCGGGGCCGGAACAGGCGCTGACGGGCGTCTCGGGGCCGGAACGGGCGCTGACGGGCGTCTCGGGGCCGGAACCGGCGCTGACGGGCGTCTCGGCGCAGGAACAGGCGCTGACGGGCGTCTCGGCGCAGGAACGGGCGCTGACGGGCGTCTCGGCGCAGGAACGGGCGTCTCGGCGCAAGAACGGGCGCTGAAGGGGGTCTCGTTCAGTTGAAGGGAGTTTTATCTGTGCCGATGTGATGGTTTTGGGACAGGATGCTGCATGTTTACAGACTGTAAAGCTCCCTCACGCTTATTTTTCATTTTGGGTTGAACAAAATAAAATTAATTGAATGGAACAAACTTGTTGACTAGAGGCATCTGCAATTGAGGGGTGTTCTGCGCATTCTGAATCATTGAAGAGACGTTGAGGGAGACGGAGCTGATTTCAGGTATACGATCCGGATTCAAGTGACTCAGAGCCAGATCTTGTTACAGAATCTAAAAATGAAGTGCCAATGATTTAGAAAAATGGTTTACAAACACACAATTCCAAACTGACTGGTTCGTGTTGTTGCTGCACTTATAATTTCATAGTTTATTTTCACGAAATATATTATTTTTGTATTCTGTTATGTATAGGAAAAGTGTTTAGTGTTATATTGATATGAATAATTACAAATTAATCAAATCGTGTTGTCCTTGTTAAGGGCTATTCGTAGACGTTGAAAAGACGTCTATGTTTAGACCACATATCAACGTGATTTTTAATATCGGTGGTAAACGTACAAATGTGGACGTCATTTCTTTTTAAACCTATAAAATAATGCTATAGCACAAAGTAGATAGTGATAACTCCTCGGTTGTTTACCTTTAACTTAAATAACGGTTTCGGTGGGGCAGAAACAGTTTCTATAGAGTTAATTACGCTGAGTGACTGCTCGGAATGAAGCGCAGAGAAGTGTGTAAGACTGCGACTCTGCACCCTGGTCTGAACTCTGGGTCATGGATTAAGTCCATTAAGAAACTGGGTCAGGTTCTTAGAAATGAGTTGAGCTCCATCCAAAGTTGGATGGATGCCGTCCCTCCTAATCAGACCAGGCACTCCCCAAAACGTCTTCCAGTGATCAACGAAGCCCACATTATTTACTGGGCACCACCTCGACAACCAGCGGCGGAATGACGACATGCGGCTATACATGTCGTCACTGATCAAGAACAAATAAAATAAAATCCACTCTGGACCCACAGAAACTCGAGCGTAACCATGACGACGTGCTGAAGCTTTAAGGTCCACAATGTTTGAAGCTCTTTTTACTGCCCTCCAGTGGGAAATCAAGGTACTTCACTGCAGCACTTTATATTTATGTTAATCTACAATTGAACCTCTCAGAGGTAAATATTTGACTTTTATTATATTCGTGTGACGGCTTTAGTTTCTTCTCAGATGAGTTTTTCATCTCCTTCCTGTCCAGAAAAAACACTTTTCTCCTTTGTGATGAACTGAAGGATGAAGTGATGCTTTAATAGAACAAGATGAGTTGGTGTAGATGAAACTAAATAAAAGGACATAAAGGAGTCAACATGCAACATTAATGCAGGATGAACATGAATGAAACACCTTACTGATGTAGTAATACTTTTAAGTACTTGGACTTTGATAAAATACTCGCAGTAAGGTTTTGTGAGCAGTCATTTTACTTTGAGCGGAGTACTTTAATACTTTTACTGAAGTAAACGATTTGTCCCCAAATTTAAAACAATGGTCGCCTTCTTTTTTTAGTCCCTTTTAAACTTAGGAGTTGATCTTATTTTACTGTGTTGTCGCAGTAAAATAATAAATGTACAAACAAAAGGGTTCATTCAGAGGCAGTACCGACAGATGAACGATGACCCAGTCGGAGGTCACCGATATATTTAATCTAAATAACCATGACTTGCTCAATTTTCAAGTTTAAACCAATTTTTAGATGGCTTGGTTTGTTATAAACCTCAGAGATGTAGTTATGACATTACATACTTATGAATAATGTTCTGTTTAACATAATTTTCGTATGAAAAGAAAAGTTTATAATTATTCATAAGTATACAGCGTGGGTATTACAACATGCAATCCTTGATGTATGCTTGTATAGGAAAATCTTGTACCCATTTTAGAACATTATTTTATTCTTTAAACATAACATAATTATTCATCGTATGTATGCAGTGTCATACCTACAGTACATCAGTTGTGGTTTTTTATAAAGTACATATATCACTACCAACACAATTTTATGGGTGAGCGAGCTGCCCTTACCAAGATGGCCGCCATTTGCGGACGAGACATCTAGCCTTTATATATATCTATGGTTTAAACAGTCAATGAAACCATTAAAAGGTACAAGGACCTCACAAAATCTCCTGATCCACGCTGCGTACCAGCTGGTGGCGTTAACGCACCAATCATTGATCGTCCACCGTCAATGCGCTCAGAAAGAGGAAGAAGAAGAAACTCTAAGAAAGAGGAAGAGGAAGACAAAGTGAGGGAGAGTCGGTAGAAAGTCTCCGGAGTTTCTCTTTAACATCCCAAAGTGTTCAGATCTTGTGAGTATGTCCAGAGTGTGTATTTGTGTGTCTTTGTGTGTTAACGGGCCCTGAACATTTTCAAAGTTTCTTTTACTGTTTAGAGGATAAAAATACGGAAATAAAACCAAAAACAGGAAAAGAGAAATGCCTCAGCTACAGGGCCTGTCAGACCTTATTGCTTAATTAATACACAGCGGCGAAAGTCGGACAGAAACAATGAAAACACACACTGGTCAATTGAATACGATATGGTATATATATGGTTACCAGTGAATGGGGGCAGATGAGTAGTGAGGGTGAATTTGGGTTAAAGACCAGTCGAGCTGTTGCATTCTGGGTGATCTGGAGTGGTCTGATGCCGCTGGCAAGTGGACCTACTGGGAGGAGTTACAACCGTCAAGGTGTGAGATGACCAGAGCCTTCTGGGTGAGAAGGGGACGTTTTCCCCTGATGTTTTGCAGCATGAATTTACAGGGCCTTGTTGTTGCTGAAATGTTGTCAGTGAGGTAAAGTTGACTGTTGAGGGTCACATCCCTCGAGGTTCCTGCACACCAGGATGAATCAAAAGAGTCACCTGTCTCCAATTTTAAAAATCAGAAAGTATTTATTAACTAAACAAAGTGATGAGGAATACAATTTACTCAGTGAAATACAATGTGAACAGTGATGTATTTCGCAAAATAGAGAATTCTCTGACCAAGTCAAACGTGACTCATCAAAGCGGTTGCAGGAGAATTCTTAAAGTTCTTCTCTCAGTTTGGTATTTTGAAAACTCCCGGAGGGCCGTCTTTTGGGTGGGTTTGAATATCATTGGCTTCTTCAAAGTGTCTCCTCCTGGTTCATCCTCTTCACATCCAGGTGTGAATCTGCTGCCTGCAGTAACCTGAAACATCTGTCTTATCTTCGCCTCACATTCTAATGCATTCTTAGTTGAAACATCTGGCTTTATGCCATTTATGAGGGAATATAACACAGCATACATAGTTTGTCTTTATCTTGTAACTAGTACACTTCAATTACATCATAACATATAAGATTACAGTTCTTCATGTTTAACACAGTTCATGTGGTGCAACACTTTGCATCCAGTTGCTCATTTAATACCTAACAGGAGAAAAACTCCCAAAAAAACCCTCTTTGGTGTGAAAGTTGGGAGAAATCCATAAAGGACGGAAATTAGCTTCCGTCCCCAGGTTTTAACATTACATCATTATAGGATGTTAATGTGTACCGTATTTATATGATTTACATAACTATAAATGGTTATTGATTATAATGCATTCACTTCATCTAACATACAAATGTAATATCTACTCTCTAACATCACACAAACTACAATTCTACACTAAACATTACTACATGTAATATCCTTCCCACCACTAGTTGTGCACTGATACTTAAATCCCTAACAGCAGGCAGAGAGAAGCTGCTGTTAGTCTGAATAATAACGCTGTGATGAAGAAGAGGAGCTCAGTCTGATCTGGGTTAAGGAATGTTACTGATGAGGAGGAGAAGGTAGCAGAATGAGGGGCACTAGGACCCAGCAGGGACCAGAGAGCTCACCTGGGCCTCTGTTTGCTCTCACCTGCTGCTTCAGTCCTTTAGGTCCACAAAGCTTCATGTTCATTTCTTCATATATGTTTGTGTTTCCTTTAGTCTTCAGTTTGTCTCTTTGATCACCAGGTTGTAGTCGACCAGCTGCTACGACTCAGTGGAGGAGAAAAACAGCTTGTACATTCATCACTGTTTAGCAGTTGTTCTCTCTCTCTCTCTCGGTGCATGCTGGGAGTGAGTGTGTGTGAGCGTGTGTGAGTGAGTGGCTGTTTGAGCGATTTTCTTGCATTGTTTTCTCCTTAGTTATATATATTTAATTTAATGTGGTTTATGGGTTGGTTTTCACCTTAGTTGAGGGTTTAGTCTTTGGGTTTTTTTATTTGTTTTTTTTTTTTTGGTTCTCCTGCCGGTGTCTCGCCGGTCGGCGTCCTTAGGACGCCATGGTAAATGGGGAAAATCTGTCCCACCTCACGCGAAAGCATGGCATTAAAATCAGCGCCGGCTTTCCGTGCAGTGTGGAGGACATTGGGCTGGCTGTGGGGGAAATAGTCGGGCACGGCAGCGTGAAATCGGCCGCTCGGATGAACGGGGCCGTAGTCATTTTCCTGGACCAGGTGGGGAATGTGAACCGAGTCGTCGATGCGGGCCTCACGGTAAACGAAATGTTTGTGCAGGTGATGCCGCTAACGCAACCGGCCACGAAGGTGGTTTTATCTAACGTCCCTCCGTTCATCACCGACGAATTTCTCAGTAGAGAACTCTCCAGACACGGAAAGGTGGTGTCACCGATCAAAAAGATCTTGTCTGGATGCAGGTCTCAGTTACTGAAGCACGTAGTGTCTCACCGCAGGCACCTCTATATGATTCTTAACAACCGGAATGTGGAGCTCAACCTCCGCTTCCATGTTAGGATAGATGATTACGAGTACGTGATTTTTGCAACATCGTCGGCGATGAAGTGTTTCGGTTGTGGTGAGGAGGGGCATACCGTGGGTGCCTGTCCGAGACGCGGGGACCCGACCCCGCCTGGCCGTGCTGCGGCGGGGGAACCTCCGGGGCCGCCGCCCGCCGCCGCTGCGGCGAGGGAACCTCCGGGGCCGCCGCCCGCCGCCGCTGCGGCGGGGGAACCTCCGGGGCCACCGCCCGCCGCTGCGGCGAGGGAACCTCCGGGGCCGCCGCCCGCCGCCGCTGCGGCGGTGGAGCCTCTGGGGCCTCCTGCCGCGGGGATGGCTGCGGTGTCCGAGCGGCCGGTTTCGCGGCCCGCGGGCTGGTCCGCTGCTGTGTCTGATTTACACGGGGTGAGTATGGAAGATGTGCACGGTGTGGATGAAGGTGGTTTGGTGGGTGAGAGAGACACTGTGGGTGAGGTGGTAGAGGGTGAGGATGGGGAGGAAGGAAAGAAAAAGGGTGAGGGGGGGTGCAGCGTGGGTCAGGAGGCGGGGGGTTTGAAGGTGCAGTTGGGGGAAGAACTGAACGGGGCAGTAGAGCAAGTGGAAGAGGTGGAGATGGTGGAGATGGTGGAGGAGGAAGCAGGGGAGACGAAAGCTGCAACCAAAAGAAAAAAAAAGAAGCAAAACATAGGCAGCGAGGCGAAAGCCAGTAAGGTTGGGGAGGAAGAGGAGGCAGGTAGGGGGCAGTTTACAGACGGAAGTGAAAGTGAGGGCTGTGTGTCGGATGGCAGCGACATACACAGTGCCTTTTTAACAAAAAGCCAAAGAGAAAAATTATACTCTGCAGAACAAATAAAAACATTCCTACAAAAAGTAAAAAATAAAAGAAATCTAAAAATTGAGGAGTTTTTCCCGGACCTAATGTGCTTTTATAATTCAGCCAGACTCCGCATGAGCCAGAGGGAGGAGTCTGGCTTCACCGATCAAGAGGTTTTTAGACTGAAAAAACTTGTGCTAAAAGCAAAACGGGAAATTAACGATGGTCACGAAAAAAGCTCCAATGTGTGTTTTTATTGATTTTTTGGTTTTTATCTGTGTTTTAATTTTTTTATTCATCATGGACACTTTTAAAATAGGAAGCCTGAACGTGAATGGAGCCAGAGAGGCCAAGAAGAGAACATCTATTTATGAATTTAAAAAAATGAAACACCTTGATGTTCTCTTCTTGCAAGAGACGAACAGTGACAGCACCAACGAGGCCGACTGGAGGAGGGAGTGGGAAGGGGAAGTCCTGCTGAGCCATAACACCAACCTCAGTGGAGGAGTGGGCTTCCTCTTCTCCAGGTCTTTTAATCCAGTCTCCCTGGAGGTCAAACACATCATCGAGGGGAGGTTGTTTTTAGTCAAGGCACGGTTCGACCTTTTTACTGTTGTTTTTATCAATGTGTATGCTCCAACAATCGGTGCAGAGAGGAAGCTGTTTTTACAACAAATTGATGAGATTTTAAATGGCTGTGCCTCGGAGGATTTTTTAATTTTGGGTGGGGATTTTAACTGTACAGAAAATGCATCTTTAGATCGCAACCATGCAGAGCCACATCCAGCTTCACAGCACGCTCTGAGGCAGCTGGTCAACTCCCATGGCCTGGTGGATGTGTGGAGAAGGATGCATGCAGACTGCCGGCAGTACACGTGGTCCCACCTTAGAGAAGGTAGACTCTCCTCAGCCAGGTTAGATCGGTTTTATGTTTTTAAGCAGCATTTTAATATTTTTAAAATGTGCAGTATTGTTCCCGCTGGTTTTACTGATCATGCTTTGCTTTTATGTAATGTTTTTATTGGAAATGTTTTACCTAGGAGCGCATACTGGCATTTTAATTCTGTTTTAGCTTCAGATAAGAATTTTAGAGAGGTGCTTTTTTATTTCTGGAGTGTTTTTAGGCTGAGGAAGAGCGAGTTCAGCAGTCTTAAGCAGTGGTGGGACCGCGGCAAGATTGAGATTAGGCTCCTCTGTCAACAGCACACCTTCAACGTCACCAGAGACATCACCAGATCTATGAAGGACCTGGAGACGGATATAGTGGAACTAGAACGTTTAAACGAGTCCACCGGAGATCGAGGGCATATTGAAGTCCTCAAAGTAAAAAAAATGGCTCTGGCCGACCTGTTTGACGTTAAAGTACAGGGCGCACTGGTCAGGTCCCGATTTCAGACCATCACGGAGATGGACACTCCCTCTAGCTTCTTCTTCGGCCTGGAGAAGAAGAGTGGGCAGGGGAGGGTGATCCACTCACTGCTAGGTGATGCAGGGCAGCCAGTGGTGGAACCATGCCAGATCCGAAGGCGAGCTGTGGATTTCTTCTCCTCCCTGTACGCCAGTGAGTACAGGGAGGAGGAACCACTGATGGAGGAGCTCAGTAATGACCTACCTCAAGTCTCTGACGAGACAAACCAGCAGCTCAACAGGCCCATAGAGGTGCAGGAGCTGAGGGCCGCCCTGAAAAGCATGCAGGGACGGCGAGCTCCCGGCATCGATGGCCTCCCTGCCGAGTTTTATAAGGCCTTCTGGGACATCTTTGAGGAGGACATCCTCAAAGTCCTGAACGAGAGTCTGGCCTCTGGTTCCATGCCGATGTCCTGCCGCAGAGCTGTAATAGCTCTGCTGCCAAAAAAAGGAAACCTGCAGGACATCGGCAACTGGCGCCCTGTGTCCCTGCTGTGTGTGGATTACAAGCTCCTGTCCAAGGTCTTTGCCTCCAGGCTGAGAGAAGCTATGGAGCAAGTCATCCATCGGGACCAGACCTACTGTGTCCCTGGCAGGTCCATGGTGGACAATGTCTACCTTATTCGAGATGTTTTGGAGGTCTCCAGCTCGTTGGGCATTAATACTGGCCTGATTTCTCTAGACCAGGAAAAGGCTTTTGACCGCGTTGAGCACAACTTCCTCTGGAAAGTCATGGGGAAGTTTGGGTTCAGCGCTGGTTTCATAGCTAAGATCAAAGTGTTGTACAAGGACGTTGAGAGTGTGCTGAAGATAAACGGCAGTCTGTGTGCACCTTTTAGAGTGTGTAGAGGGATCCGCCAGGGTTGTGCCCTGTCCGGGATGCTCTATGCACTCTCCCTGGAACCCCTCCTCGAAAAAATACGCTCTAGCCTGAAAGGCCTGATTTTACCTGGTTTTAGTAGAAGAATGATTTTATCGGCGTATGCCGACGATGTCGTTGTTTTTATTAAAAACCAGAGGGATGCAGACCTTTTAACTGACATTGTAAAAAATTTTAGCAAGACATCGGCAGCGAGGGTAAACTGGAAGAAAAGTGAAGCCCTCGCTGTCGGTGAATGGCGTGGCGGCCTCCCAGTTCTTCCCCAGAACATAGAGTGGAAAAAGGACGGTTTTAAATACCTGGGGATATATCTCGGACAAGAGAATATAGTCCAGAAGAATTGGGAGGGTGTCACAGAAAGAATTGAGGGGAAACTTGCAAAATGGAAATGGCTGCTCCCTCAAATGTCTTTTAAAGGAAGAATTCTGGTTTTAAATAACTTGATTGCATCTCAGTTGTGGCACCGACTCACTTGTTTAGACCCTCCCTCGGGCTTCCTGGCCCACATACAAAAAAAAATGGTAGACTTCTTTTGGGGGGGTCTACACTGGGTGCCACAAGGGGTGCTGTTTTTAGCCAGGGAGGAGGGGGGACAGGGCCTTGTCCACCTGGCCAGCCGGACGGCCACTTTTAGACTCCAGTTTATACAAAAATACCTCACAGGTCCAGATGATTTAGTGTGGAGAGACGTGGCCAGCTGTATTTTCAGGCGTGCAAACAACATGGGGCTGGATACTGCTCTGTTTTTAATTGATTCTAATGTTTTAAAGCCAAATGGGCTACCTCCGTTTTATCAGGGTGTTTTTAAGTCGTGGGCCCTTTTTAATCGTAAAAGGTGCCCACAGTCTTCCTCTCTGTACTGGTTGTTGAGAGAACCGTTGATTCATGCAGCAAAGCTGGACATCTGCAGCAGTGGTACCCCTGGCCTGATGGGGGCGCTGCTGAAGGCACGAGTCCTGTGCCTGCAGCAGCTGGTGGACGCAGTGGGGCCGACGCTGAACGACGCCCCGGCCCTGGGCTCTCTACTGGGACTGCATTCCGTCCGAGTGGCAAGGAGGGTCCTTGAGCTGTGGAACCAGAGGCTGACGGGAGAGGAAAGGACCCTCCTCAAAAACTACAGCCAGAGCCAAGTGGAGCCGGACCCTGCAGACCCTTTCCCTGAGATCTACTTGAGCCCGGGGCTGGGGGACCTCACCGGCCCCCTGCTCGCTACAACACGCCCGGAGGCACTAACACTACATGAGGCAGACAAGAAGACTCTGTATTTTAACTGTGTGAAGGGCATAAACCGGGCTGGACTACGCAACAGACCCCCCACTGTGTGGTCAAACAGACTGGGACAAAATGGACCTGGCCCACAGTGGAGGATTTTATACAAACCTTCCCTAAAAAAACGGACTGCCGACCTCCAGTGGAGAATTTTACATGGTGCTGTCGCCTCCAATGCTTTTATCTCTGTTATTAATCCCTCTGTTCTTAGCCAGTGCCCATTCTGTGATCTTAGAGAGACTATTTATCATGTTTTTACTGAGTGTAAGAGGCTCACAGAGTTCTTCTCACTTTTAACGTTGGTTTTTAGTCTTTTTAGCGTGGTTTTTACAGAACAGGTATTTATTATGGGAGCTGTCTACAAAAAAACAGAAAAGGAAAAATGGCAGCTCCTAAATTTCCTCTGTGGGGAAGCAAAGATGGCAATTTATATATCAAGGAAAAACAGAGTGGAAAACAGGGAGGGGCAGGAGGCCCAGGCTATCTGGCTGTGTAACATAAGAGCAAGACTCTGGCTAGAGTTCAGGTTTTTTAAGCACATTGGAGATTTGGATGCTTTTAAACTGCACTGGTGTTTTAACAACATTGTTTGTTCTGTGGCTCATGATGAGCTAGAATTTGCACAATTTTTAATGTGAGTGTGTGTGTGTGTGTATATTTATTGTTCTCTTTTGTGTGAGAAACGCAGCAGCGTTTGTTTTTTTTTTTTTGTCATACATTTTTGGTAAATAAGTAAATAAAGTGCTTTCAAAAAATCAAAAAATCTCTCTCTCTCTCTCTCTCTCTCTCTCTCTCTCTCTCTCTCTCTCGGGCTTTTATTTTTTAGTTAAGAATTTTACATTTTCGGATTCAAATGTTATTTTTTTACTTTTGGCCCTGTTGTGGCTTAGGGGGCGTGGTATCAGCTGAGAGGGGCGTGACATCATGATTGACAGCTTAACAAAGACCAACCGCATTGCCTTCATGAAATCTGAAATTATGAATCAACACTTTTAGTACACCAAATTGACTTATTTATTTACATCTACCTCAAACTGCTTCATATTTCTAATCTTAATGAAACACAACCTTTCAAACTATTTTTTTTCTTTGAACTTTTGAACAAATGTGTGAAGACATAAACAAACAGATCTTGAGTGAGAAGTTGAATGTATACGTTTGGGGCCTCTGAGGTCATCAGGGGCCTGTACCATGATGGTAGTTCAACAAACTCAGGGTTCCAGGACCGAAGCAATCAGGCTTTATTGGTACCATGACGCTTATCAACTCACTTTAAGAACTGAATGATATTATTTGTATTGCTTGTATTTTTCAATGTTGAAGACCAATGTTCTTTTACAAAAGATCAAAGCTTTTGTCCTGGATTTGGCTGCATAGAATTATTTTGATTATGAATTGATTTCTTTGATAAATGCAAATATCACTGCATTACTGTTGTTGCAGGTGAAGCTGTGAACCACCTTCACACTTCCCCAATATTCACAGATTCATCCAACTTGTGTCCACCAAGAGGACGGTGACTTCATCAGAGGTGCTTACAAAGAGGGAGAAGAATTCTATTTTATTGTGAAACAAAACCAATGAACCGATACAACTCCATCTTTAAAACAAGCTGTTTTTTAAATGCGAAGCAGTAATTGTTCTCTACGGTTGATATTTATTTGTGTGTCTTTAAAAAGCACAGATGGAGAAAGTAAAGAAGGAAATGCTGAGCATTTTAAAGGAGCTCAAGGAGGAGGACTACAAAGAGTTCAAATGGTACCTGGAGAACCATCCAAGCCCAGAAGACCCCCGATCAATCCCACCCTGTGACCTGCAGAACGCAGACAGGATGGACACAGTGGACCTGATCGTACGATGCTACGACACAGACTCGGTTCAAGTGACCATGAAAGTTTTGGAAGAGATGAAAATAAACGATCTGGCCGAAAAATTATCCAAAATGAACTTTAACCCAACGGGTAAGTTGTTAAAACCAGGAACAAAAACATCATATGCGTATAATAAAGATACAACTGATTATTAACGTCAATTTGATTCTAAACAAATGTTAATAAAAGCAGGACACCACCCTTGGATTAGGGATTTAAAACCAAATTATAAATTGAGTCTCATAACTGCTGTTCACTCAATAAGAGGAACTATTCCATATTAAGTGTTGGTTTTAATTTGAGCAGAGACTGTTTATAGCAGCTATTATCACTCTACAAATGCACAAAGTAATCACAATAACATCTTGTTTCAGGCGAAACGAATCCTGCAGGAGGAGATAGAGGTCACGGTGAAGAGACTTTTTGAACCTTTTAAATAATTTCCATGGTCATAGTTCTTGATTGTCAAGATCTCACAGTCAGTATTCTGAGGAGCCTCAGATAGGAATGCAGAGAAATACAACAAATAGTTTAATCCAAGGGAAATATTACACCATTAAAGTAAAGCACTATCTGGTTTTTATCTTTTTTTCTTGTTCATTCAGAGATTTTCAGCAACTGTCAACGTGAACTCAAATCCACCCTGAAGGAGAGGTTCCAGTCTCTGTTTGAGGGCATCGCAGAAGACGGAAACTCAACCCTTTTGAATGAGATCTACACAGAGATCTACATCACAAAGGGAGGGACTGCAGAGGTCAATAAAGAACATGAGGTCAGACAGATTGAAGCAGCATCCTGGAAGCCAGACGGACCAGAAACAACCATCAGACAAGAAGACCTCTTCAAAGCCTCAGATGGCAGCAAGAAACAAATCAGAACAGTGATGACTAAGGGAGTGGCTGGCATTGGGAAAACAGTCTTAACACAGAAGTTCACTCTGGACTGGGCAGAAGATAAAGACCACCAGGACATACAGTTCACATTTCCATTCACCTTCAAAGAGCTGAATGTGCAGAGAGAGGAGAAATACAGCTTGGTGGGACTTGTTCATGATTTCTTCAGTGAAACCAAAGCAGCAGGAATCTGCAGGTTTGAGAAGTTCCAGGTTGTGTTCATCTTTGACGGTCTGGATGAGTGTCGACTTCCTCTGGACTTTGACAACAATAAGATCCTGACTGATGTCACAGAGACCACCTCAGTGGATGTGCTCCTCACAAACCTCATCAGGGGGAAGCTGCTTCCCTCTGCTCGCCTCTGGATAACCACACGACCTGCAGCAGCCAATCAGATCCCTCCTGAGTGTGTTGGCATGGTGACAGAGGTCAGAGGGTTCACTGACGCCCAGAAGGAGGAGTACTTCAGGAAGAGGTTCAGAGATGAGGAGCAGGCCAGCAGGATCATCTCTCACATCAAGACCTCACGAAGCCTCCACATCATGTGCCACATCCCTGTCTTCTGCTGGATCACTGCTGGAGTTCTGGAGGAGGAGTTGAAGACCACAGAGGGAGGAGAACTGCCCAAGACCCTGACTGAGATGTACATCCACTTTCTGGTTGTTCAGTCCATGGTAAAGAAGGACAAGTATCATGGAGTAGCTGAGACGGATCCGCACTGGATTCCAGAGAGCAGGAAGATGATCGAGTCTCTGGGAAAACTGGCCTTTGATCAGCTGCAGAAGGGCAACCTGATATTTTATGAATCTGACCTGACAGAGTGTGGCATCGATATCAGAGCAGCCTCAGTGTACTCAGGAGTGTTCACTCAGATCTTTAGACAGGAGAGTGGACTGTACAAGAAGGTGTTGCAGGTGTTCTGCTTCGTCCATCTGAGTGTTCAGGAGTTTCTGGCTGCTCTTCATGTCCATCTGACCTACATCAACTCTGGTGTCAATTTGTTTTCAGGAGAACAAAAATACTCACTATGGTCTAAAGTCTTTGGAGCAAAACCTAAACCCAAACATCTCTACCAGAGTGCTGTGGACCAGGCCTTACAGAGTCCTAATGGACACCTTGACTTGTTCCTCCGCTTCCTCCTGGGTCTTTCACTCGAGACAAATCAGACACTCTTAGAAGGTCTGCTCACACAGAGAGGAAGTCGCTCACAGACCAATCAGAGAACAGTCCAGTACATCAAGGAGAAGATCATTGAGAACGTGTCTCCAGAGAAAAGCCTCAATCTGTTCCATTGTCTGAATGAACTGAATGATGGTTCTCTAGTGGAGGACATCCAACAGTCCGTTAATTCAGGATGTCTCTCCATAGATAAACTCTCTCCTGCTCAGTGGTCAGCTCTGGTCTTTATTTTACTGTCATCAGTAAAAGATCTACAGGTGTTTGACCTGAAGAAATACTCTGCTTCAGAGGAGGCTCTTCTGAGGCTGCTGCCAGTGGTGAAAGTCTCTAACAAAGCTCTGTAAGTACAGCGAGTTAGATTCATACATCATAAATTAAATATGTTGCCCTGTTTTCTACTCATTGTTCTTGTTTTCTTCATTGTTGTTTCTTCAGACTAAGTGACTGTAATCTCTCAAAGAGAAGCTGTGAAGCTCTGTCCTCAGTCCTCAGCTCCAAGTCCTCTAGTCTGAGAGAGCTGGATCTGAGTTACAACGGCCTGCAGGATTCAGGAGTGAAGCTGCTGTCTGCTGGACTGGAGAGTCCACACTGTGAACTGGAGACTCTCAGGTCAGGATTCAATAAATGTTCATTTGGTGTCTTTACTTACTTCAATGGTACATTTCTGTCTTTTTGATTAGATTCCTTTTGCTTGTGTGGTTTAAATCAAACATGTGTTTTCCACATATTATATTTCCATAAAAATGTGTTTTTTAGATTATTTTCAATATCATGTTACAAGTTGAAATATTGGAGATTAAACATAGAGTAACCATTATACTCTGACCCCTCAGTAGCCGGACAGTATCTCAGTACTGCAGTGAACTACCAGTCCTCACAACTCTCTCAGATCATGTGACATGTGTGTTCTTTTGTGTTTCTGCAGGCTGTCAGGCTGTCTGATCACACAGGAAGGATGTGCATCTCTGGCCTCAGCTCTGAGCTCCAACCCGTCCCATCTGAGAGAGCTGGACCTGAGCTACAATCATCCAGGAGACTCAGGAGTGAAGCTGCTGTCTGATGGACTGGAGGCTTCTCACTGGACACTGGAGACTCTCAGGTTTGAAGAAGCCTACCCGTCTGGTAGAGCAAATAGAGATGGAAACCTTTTCTCTGTCACCCTGTCAGCCTGGTTAATATGACCCTGACCTCTATCTACCAGAGACTCATCAAACTGTTTGTGTCCGACATTAGACCATCAATTCAGACAGAACTAGTGAGGAACAGTAGCCAGGATGAGACTGAACAGGGAGGAAGGTGACGAAAGGCATGTTTCTCTGTGGTCTTGTTTTCAAATTGTAAGAGAGAACAGCAGTGTATTCTGACATATTTACAGAAACTTGGTGGGTTGATATCAGTCAACGTCATCACTCTGCAAGTTTGTGGGCTCTTAACAAACAACACTTGGATGTTTAGATGCTGGTAATCCGCCACCAGTGTGTTTTCTGTAGTCCAGACATGATACCAAACATTAAGAAAACATCTGTTCAAACCATCTTGATGGATCAACACAGTAGGAAGTTTTGGTGTCTCAAAGAAGTTCAACTAACTGCTTATGTTTGTTTGTAGTATAGTACATGTGGTAATTTTTCATTTTTAAACATAGAAAACCCATGTAAATACTGAATGGTCTGTATCTGTTTTGTTCATAACTATTTTGTTATTGAACTTACAGTTTAATTTTAATGTTTCCCTTGCACACGTCCCATGAAGCTTGATCTGCAGCATGACGTTATTTCTCACATTTTAATTCACATTTGGTGAAAGTACAGCGACAGGTACATTTATTATTTATTCTACATTCATCTACTTTATTTCATGAATATATTCCACCACCTTGTCGGTGCTGAAGGAGCTGACTGACAGTCTGTGGTAGAAGAAGAAGAGGTGGTCCATGTGGACATGAAGGACCACGCTATGTGTATGAG
The DNA here is from genome assembly GCF_949316345.1 of Pungitius pungitius. Lineage (NCBI taxonomy): Eukaryota > Metazoa > Chordata > Actinopteri > Perciformes > Gasterosteidae > Pungitius > Pungitius pungitius. Next base: position 1,006,258 of record NC_084917.1, read on the forward strand.
AGTGATGTCATGTCCATGTCTCCATGCTGCTCTGACCCCCCTCCTCCTTTCAGGGTGGAGCCTGCTGGAGTCCGATGGTTCAGACCAGGTCTGAGGAAGTGTAAGTGAGCTTTGAGTTTGATTCATCACACTGTGACATCACTCATTCACCTCTGTGATGTCATCATCAAAGTGTCACTAGATGAACACATGATTAATAACTGCAGCTGTATTGTGTCTTGTTCTCTCATCAGATTCCTGTGAACTCACAATCGACACAAACACAGTACACAGAGACCTCAAAATGTCTGACAACAACAGGAAGGTGACACTTGTGTGGAAGGAGGTTCAGTCATATCCTGATCATCCAGACAGATTTGACTACTGGACTCAGCTGCTGTGTAGAACTGGTCTGACTGGTCGCTGTTACTGGGAGGTTGAGTGGAGCGGAGGAGTTAAAGTATCAGTGAGCTACAGAGGAATCAAGAGGAAAGGACGCAGTGATGACTGTGTGTTTGGATGGAATGATCAGTCCTGGAGTCTGAGATGCTCTAACTATGGTTACTCTGTCCTTCACAATAAGACAGTAACACACATCACCTCCACCTCCTCCTCCTCCTCCTCTTCTCGTAGAGTAGCAGTGTATGTGGACTGTCCTGCTGGCTCTCTGTCCTTCTACAGAGTCTCCTCTGACACACTGATCCACCTCCACACCTTCAACACCACATTCACTCAACCATTTTATCCAGGGTTTGGGATTGGGTTCTGGTCCAGTTCTGCTTCCTCAGTGTCTCTGTGTTCTCTGTAGGAGGGAGAGTCTCCTCTGTTGTGGAATATTTCAAAAACATTAGTTTGGGAGAAGAAAATTATTTGTTCCTAGGTTACACTAATAAAAACAGTCTTTATGATTGAAGTTGTAAAAGTCAATTTATTTTACTTTTTTATTTACTTGCAGGCAGGAGGTCAAATATACAAACACGTATTACAATGCTCTGTGGAGATGGCGTCTCCGAGCATTCAAAAAACTGAGTTCTTATACACACATATGAACGTCATCCCCAGTGGTGCTGAATCCTAAGCCCTAGACAGCCTGGGAGATAGCAGGGAACAATGTTGGACTTTTGAAAAGTATCCAAGATAAAGTGACTGTAAGGTGTGCGGGGTCGGGTTCGGGAGGAAGACGCTGGAGACCAGCTTGCCAGTTTTTAATTCTTTTTATTTGTCCTGCTTTTGAAGCACACGTGCCGGCGTCCTGCTCGCTCGTTCGGGCCCCCCTCGCTCGCCCGCCTCACTGTTATTATAGGGAAAGAGGATACATGTTAATTCCCCCCAGCTGGTTGCCAAGTGTTTCCACCTGGCACTGTTCCCCGAGCCACTCCCCTCTCTCTCCCTCTGCAGCCGAGCCAGAACCACGCCCGCCACCACATACCCCCACCGCCCGACATAGGCCGGGGAGCCGTCCGACCCCCAGCCCTCTGTCCGACGCGTCAGTCTGCAGCACAAACGGGAGATAAAAGTTAGGTGTGTGGAGGAGCGGCTCCCCACAGAGAGTCTGTTTTACCTTCTCAAACGCCCGCTGCACTGCTCCGACCACTGGACCGGATCTGACGCACCTTTCCGGATCAGGTCGGTCAAGGGGCTGGTGAGGTCCGCAAACCCGGCGATGAACCGTCTGTAGTAACCTGCCAGCCCCAAAAACCGCCTCACCTCTTTTTTCGTCTTGGGGCGCGGGTAGGCTGCAATAGCTGCCGTCTTGTCCACCTGAGGGCGCACGTGCTCACCCCCCAAGTGGTACCCCAGATACCGTACCTCCCTCCGTCCAACTGCACACATCCCCGGGTTGGCGGTGAGCCCGGCCCGCCTCAGCGACCCCAGCACCGCGTCCACCCGCCGCACATGCTCCGCCCAGGTGGTGCTGTGGATGATCACGTCATCCAGGTACGCGGCCGCATACGCGTCGTGCGGGCGCAGCACCCTGTCCATGAGGCGCTGGAACGTGGCCGGGGCACCTAACAAGCCAAAGGGAAGCATGGTGAATTGGTACAAACCATACGGAGTGGAGAACGCTGTTTTCTCTCTGGACTCTGTCGACAGGGGAATCTGCCAGTAGCCCTTAGTTAAATCCAGTGTCGTAAAGAAACGTGCAGTGCCCAGCCGGTCCAGGAGTTTGTCGACCCGGGGCATTGGGTAGGCATTGAATCGTGACACGTCGTTTACCTTGCGTTAGTCTACGCAGAACCGCACAGTCCCATCCTTCTTGGCCACCAGAACGATGGGGCTGCACCAGGCACTGTTGGACTCTTCTATTATCCCCATCTCCAACATAGCCGCTACTTCCTCCCGAACCACTTTTCTCTTGTGTTCGGGTAGTCTGTAGGGTCGTGACCTTACCGTCACCCCCGGGGAAGTCTCGATTTGTTGTTCTATCAGGTCGGTCCGGCCTGGCCGGGGGGAAAACACATCAGCAAACCGCTTCTGCAACCGGGCAATGTCTGCTCTCTGGTCCTCAGAGAGACGACCCTCACACGGGGGTGGGGTGGGATCAACCGCTTTTGGCACCTCCGGCCCCAGGTCCTCTCTTTCCGATACTGTGGAGATCAGAGAAACAGACTCCACCCCCCTCCAGGCTTTCAGGAGGTTGAGGTGGTATATTTGTGTAGCACCGCCCCTGTCAGACCGCACCACCTCATAATCAACATCCCCCACCCGCCGTGTGACCTCGAAGGGCCCTTGCCACTTAGCCAGGAGTTTTGAGTTGGAAGAAGGAAGTAATACAAGTACCTTTTCTCCCGGTGTGAATTCTCGCAGCCTGGCTCCTGTTGTACAGCCGCTGTTGTCGTTACTGGGCCTGGAGCAAATTCTCCCGTGACATCCTACCCAGTGTGTGGAGCTTTGCTCGCAGGTCCAGGACGTACTGGATCTCGTTTTTCTCGGGGCTCGGACCCTCCTCCCAGCTTTCTTTAATAAGGTCCAGCACCCCTATTGGTGACCTGCCAAACAGAAGCTCAAAGGGAGAAAATCCCGTCGAGGCCTGGGGGACCTCCTGGACTGCAAACAACAGAAGATCAAGCCATTTGTCCCAATTATGTTCATCGTCGCTAATAAATTTACGAATCATGGACTTCAGCGTCCTATTCATCCGCTCCACCAACCCGTCAGTCTGGGGATGGTACACGCTCGTGCGGACGGACTTAATGCCCAGTAACCCGTAAAGTTCTCCCAGTGTGCGCGACATGAACGAGGTGCCCTGGTCTGTTAGAATCTCTTTCGGGATCATTTCACATATTTCATGTATTGATGTTTTTGTTCATTAATTTATTTTGTGAATAAAACGGCATTCCATAAAGCTGAAGTGAAGCACGGAAGTAGTAATTGGATGGTGTGTGTGTGTGTGTGTGTGTGTGTGTGTGTGTGTGAGGATCAAAGAGTCTGCGCTATGTTAAAGGTGTTAGTGCTAGTAGTGATAAAACAATTAATAGGTTTTGGAGGAAGAATAAATAATCACATAACTTTAATCAGAAGGTGTTTTTTCGACCGGGCCCCCCCTCTGCTGCAGATAAAATTCAAACATGGACCCAAGACATTCAGGTGGCACCTAAGACCCAAACCTCTGTAGGAAGTCTGATCAGGCATTTAGGTGTTACCAGAAGATTTTTCACAGAGGGGCCCCAACTGCTACAGACAGTATGAGCAGAGCGGAAAATAGGTCATAGGGGTTTATAGACCAGTCCCACCCCCAAAAGTAGGGATAAAGATCTCTGTTTCTGTCTTTGTCTAGCACATTTTAACCATCCAGACAAGGACACAAGTTATAAATTAAGATATGCATTACAACTACACAACTCACTGAATTTTGACTCACAACACAAGGTCTCATTTGCCGATGTAGCTGTTTTTGAAAGGTATCTGGGATTGAAATTAACTGTAAACATATATGTAAATCTAAATATTGTTTGGAGCTATAGGAGGCCAAAATACAAGGCTATGCATTCATAGCCCACAATGCATCTGGTTTTGACGACTATATCGTGCTGGAGTATTTAGTAAAACAGAAGATCACACTCGAGGTGGTCATGAGGGAGAGCCGAGTCATCCTAATGTTTGACAAGGCATACCAACAGAGATGGGTGGACTCGTTTAGCTTTCTACCCGCGGCTTTGGGGTTTGAGGATCTGTTCAACACAAGGGCAAATGAACGCTATGTTGGCAAATACCCAGACCCGTAGAGATGTGTGACGCTGTAAAAGTTTGATCTCCAAGCAGAGCTTCGCCGCCACTGTGTAAATGACGTAAAGGTGTCGCGGGGAGCTTGCACCATTTATCGAGAAACATTCTTAGAATGTACGCAGCTTGACTCTTTTTCTTTCAACACGTTGGCATCGAGTTGTATGGGTGTGTTCAAAACATTGTTCCTCACGTCAACATCAAAGTATGCGGTCTGACTGGTTGACTGCGTCTCAGTCTGAGGTGTGTTAACAGGGTCAAAGGTTATCGTGAACAGAATCCTCCTCTCTGCTCAACAGGAGTCTTTCGGGATCAAAACCAGAAATTCTGGAATAATCCTTTCACCTTGTAAAGTGTTGCTATGACAACAGACCGAATGCTGTGGATTGGACCAGATGGTTTAGAGGACCCGTGAACGCCCCTCTTTGTCACCTGGTCTTCTTCTACATATGGACTAGTAGGGAACACGTGAAGAAACCTTTGTAACAAATTCTTCACTCTGATGATCAGGTTGAACCTGTTGGGGCGAAGCGACTCAGCCACGTATCAGTCTGAAGCTGCTTGTTAAACTATTTACCTTCAGGACAACTTGCAGCGTCTCATAAAGTACATGTTGTAACATGGAGCAGGATTCTACTTCCTCATCACGTGACTCCTTGAACTGGCTCATAGAGCTGCTGTGCAAAGGATTGTGGGTAAGAATAGCCAGTAAAGAAGCCTGCTTCTATATATTTATTTTTACTGTGATTTTCCTTTTTTCTCTTTTAATCATTTTTAATCCTCGGCGGTTTGACGTGAGCAAATCAAAAAGTTGACCTTTTTTGTCCGATCTGTGAAAAGTGATTCCATTTTCCTTCAGTCCTTCCAGCAGCAACGCTCCAGTTGGAGGTTGGTGAAGGCCGGATATGTGGGGGTCACACGGTGCGTAGTGACGGAGCGTCGGGCTACGTGTGCTGAGACCGGAGTAGTTGGGAGGAGGTTGGGAGGCTGACGTCTTCCTCCTGGCCGATGGAGTCGGGGAATTGCGGCGGCGTTTGGGGGATTTTGAAAGGACTCGTCCCTCTTTTGTTGCTGAGGAAAGTGAAGCGGAGTGCGTTGATGGTTTGTGGGGTGAACTGTGTTTGTCGGGGGAGAATTTGTTGAGCTGCATATTGTGAGTCTCTCAGGAACTCGGGTGTGAACTTTCCTGAACTACTTGTGACCTTGCCTAGGTCACGATGGCATCCCATCGTAGCAGATGGAACCCATAGATGCCTTGACTGATCCTTCTCCTGTTCTCTTATCTGTCTGTCAAATATGGGATTAAGGGGTTTTTCTTTTTCAATTTCCACTCTCTGAAATCCTAAAGAATTAAGTATGATAGGATATTTAATAGAGCTGGGGGGAGGAAGGTTGCTTTTATTCGCTTGTAGGTGAGAACTAAAAAGTAGTATAATGATGATGATGATGTTTGTTCTCGTGTGTATTTCCTGAGACAAACAGGCTGAGGCACGTGGACCGGGGGCCGTGGTGGGACAGAGTGAGAGGAGGAGGATCAGGAGGATGAGGAGGAGGAAAAGGAGGAGGAGCAGCTGAGCTGCTGCAGAAACTACTCACGTGGTTAGGTACTAGGAACACAAGAGTATACTGAGATCGATTGTATTACCATGTGACTATAATGCACCTTTAGTTTGGGTTCTGTTACTTAACTTATTGCTATTTATGCACACACACACTCACACACACACACACACACACAGTCACAAACACACACACACTCACACACTCACACACACAGACACACACAGGGTTGAGGAATGGAGAGTATGGTGAAGATGTAGGACGGTGAAATGTGGATGTTGCTGAAACCAGTTGAACCAGAGCAGAGTGCTGGAAAGACACTTTGTCCCAGACAACAATGTATTGCATCGGATCGATTTGCTGCTGTTATGTTGTGCAGTTGGTCTAAGAATGTCAGTATGAGTGCTGGGTTGTAAGGGCCCATATGGGCGGTGGAGGACCCCATTCTGTGTAATGGCTGCACTGAGTGTTATTGACATTGAAGTTTCTTCCCGTCCTTCGTGTTCTCGTCAGGTTGAACCCAGCCTCATCTAAGTAAATTAACCCATGCTGGATCTCCATCTCCATCCATTTGTAAAACTCTCGGAAAAAAGTCAGGCAAAATGGTGTAGTTTAGTGTGGATCTAGTATAATGTAAATATTACAGTAAAAGTTGTTTCACTCTTTCGGAATTGTACTCGATAAAGTTGCTTCATTTGAGTATGTTTTTTATTAGATGCGTGCCAGTGTTGCTGTTGAGACCTGATGGATATTGTTGAACATGGCGTGGTTATTGACGTGGTTATTGACAACGTTAGCTTGGAGCTGCTTAAGCGTTTTAGCATTGTTGGTCAAAACCATGTTTACTATCTCCCTCTCTTGCTGTTGTGTGATCATAGGAGGCCTTCCCCCTGTCGTCCCTGACCCTCAATCCTATGTAGAAAAAAAACAGTATACAATAGTACAGTAATTTCACAGGAAAAGGTAACACAAATGCAGATAGTGCATAGAAGTGTACACAGGTAAGTTACCTGAATAACTGAATAACTAGACTAACTACATCCAACTGAAAAAGTGTTATTAAGTATTTAAAAGCCCATATTTGAAAACTCCTTGGTGAGTCCACAGATACACAACCCCAGTGTGTGTACTCCATTCAGTCACATTTTACAGTATGCAAGCAGGCTTCTTTAGTGGCCATTCTTACCCACAATCCTTTGCACAGCAGATCTATGAGCCAGTTCAAGGTGTCATGTGATGAGGGAGTAGAATCCTGAAGGTTACAACATGTCCTTTGTGAGAAGCTGCAGTTTGTCCTGAAGGTAAATGGTTTAACACACAGACTGATATGTGGGTGAGTGGTTTCGCCCCAACAGGTTCAACCTGATCATCAAAGTGAATAACAAAAACACTCTTAAATCAGACTCTGTTGTCTCAGTGGATGTTTTTCTTCAATATAAACTCTTCACAACATTTGTTACAAAGGTTTCTGCTTCATCACGTGTTCCCTACTAGTCCACATGTAGAAGAAGACCAGGTGACAAAGAGGGGCGTTCAGGGCTTCTCTAAAGCAGGGGTGTCAAACTCGTTTCAGGTCCGGTCCAGATACTGCCAACTTCGACCGAACGCAGGCCACTGATGATCGGCGAGATTGGCTGACGGGGGGGTGGTCCAACCGACGGTTCGCTGACGGCAGGCCGTACGCACTCCGGTGGCGGACCGCACTGGACGGACAGCCGGACACTGGCGGCGGGCCGCGAGTTCGACATATGTGACCTGGACAAATAACATGGACAGTTCAATATAATTACATCTATGGTTTAAATACACGTATTCTGCCACATGCTGGTGGAGATGTGAAGACGTTTACTCTGCGTCTCCATAAACTGTCTCTGCTCTGCTCACTGAAGCAACACAATCTGTGGACCATAAAAATCAGAGCCAAGAGCACGTTACTGTGAAAATCTACATACTTCCGGTTTAGCGGCTACACTTCACTTGTTGGTTTGGTTTTTACGGCAAAAAGGACAATGACAAGGTTCATGGACCTGCCTCCCACCTGCCATTCCACCTTTCGTTTAGCCATTTTTTGGGGAGAGGGACAGTTGAAAGTTGACACAAGTTGTATGTAATACAGACTGTGAGGCGTGCTTTCGCGGGCCCACGAGTGGACCAGTCAGACTGCATACTTTGATGGTGACGTGAGGACACACCCTCTCTGATAAAGGACAACAAGGTCCAACAAGCTTCACTTCACTCCGTCTGATGGAAGCTGAAGTGAAGCACGGAGATCCTTGTCTACAGAGCTGCTGAGGACAGGAGAGAGCTGCTCACTGAGGATGATCATGTCTACAAGATCAGTAAGTGGAGCTGTGATTGGTTGAATGACATCATTGATGGTTGTGAACGTGTGATTGTTTAAAGCTGGTAAACAAGATGGCGCCTGTGTGAGCAGGCAGAGAGAAGCTGCTGTTAGTCTAAATGATGACACTGTGAAGAAGAAGAGGAGCGCAGTCTGATCTGGGGTCTGTGAGGACTGTTACTGATGAGGAGGAGAATTTAGCAGACAGAGGGGCACTAGGACCCAGCAGGGACCAGAGAGCTCACATGGGAAGAAAAACAGCTTGTAGATTCATCACTGTGTTGCAATTGCACTCTCTCTCTCTCTCTCTCTTACATTACATGTCATTTAGCTGACGCTTTTATCCAAAGCGGCGTACAATAAGTGCATTTCCACATAGAGATACAAACTCAGAAGAACAAGTAACAAGAAAGTACATTTTTAATCAAATAAGCAGTTTCAAAACAGGTTATAGAGAAGTGCCATTATAAGTACAATTTAAGTGCTATCATTTGTTAGTGCTACAGTGTGCTAGTGTTTTAGTCAAAGTAGAGTCTAAAAAGGTGTGTCTTGGTGTGGTGTGGGAGTATTTCGGAAGGATAAAGACCAGTCGAGCTGCTGCATTCTGGATGAGCTGCAGGGGTCGTATGGCGGTAGCTGGGAGACCTGCCAGCAGAGAGTTACAGTAGTCGAGGCAGGAGATGACATGAGCCTGAATCAGTACCTGTGCCGCCTTCTGAGTGAGAAGGGGTCGTATTCTCCTGATGTTGTAGAGCGTGTATCTACAGGATCGTGTTGTCGCTGCGATGTTGGCAGTCTGGGAGAGTTGGGAGTCATGTGTCAAGCCAAGGTTCCTGGCACTCTGAGTGGGCGTTAACACGGAGTCGCCGAAGTTAACGGTCAGGTCCTGAGTGGGCGAGGTTTTTCCAGGGAAGAAAAGTAGTTCGGTCATGTCGGGGTTGATTTTCAGGTGATGAGCGGACATCCACTGGGAGATGTCAGTCAGACATGCAGAGATCCGTTCCCCCATCTGAGTGTCCGAGTCGGGGAAGGAGAAAATTAGTTGGGTGTCGTCGGGCATAGCTGTGATAGGAAAAACCGTGCGAGCGAATGACGTAGCCAAGGGAGTTGGTGTAAATTGAGAAGAGGAGGGGACCCACGACGGAGCCCTGAGGAACTCCAGTAGTAAGGGGACAAGGTTCCGACACTGATCCTCCCCAAGATACCCGGTAGGTGCGACCATCAAGGTAGGATGAGAGAAGAGACAGCGCGGATCCTGTGACACCAAGTTCCTGAAGGGCGGAGATAAGGATCTGGTGGTTTACTGTGTCGAATGCTGCAGAAAGGTCCAGTAGGATGAGGACGGAGGAGAGCGAGGCGGCTCTAGCAGCGTGGAGTTGCTCAGCGACAGCGAGGAGAGCAGTCTCTGTGGAATGGCCCGCCTTGAAGCCTGACTGGAGGTTGTTACTATGGAGGTAGAAGGAGAGTTGGTTGAAGATGGCTCGTTCAATTGTTTTGGACAGGGAGGGAAGGAGGGATTCCGGTCTGTAGTTGTTTTCTTCCGAAGGGTTGAGGGTGGGTTTCTTCAGGAGTGGGTTAACTCTTGCTTCCTTCAAAGTGTTGGGGAAACAGCTAGATAACAGAGCATTGTTAATGAGACATGTGAGGAAGGGAAGAAGATCGGGGGCGATCGACTGTAGGATGTGGGATGGAATGGGGTCAAGTGGGCAGGTGGTGGGACGGGCAGAGGTTACCAAGGTAAGGACTTTGTTAGGAGACAGGGGTGTGAAATAGCGAAGTGAGGGCGATTGAGGCGAGGTCTGTGCGATATAACTGGAAGAAGGTGGGTTGGAGAAGGAGGAGCGTATGTCAGCTATTATTCTGGTAAAGTAGGTGACAAAGTCTCCTGGAAGAAGGGTGGAGGGGGGAGGAGGACTGGGGGGTTCGAGGAGGTTAGTGAAGATGGAAAATAGTTTTTTGGAGTTGGAAAATGAGGACTCAATTCTGGATTGGTAGAAAGCACTTTTTGCAGCGGAGATGGAGGCAGAAAAAGATGACAGAAGCAACTGAAACGCATGCAGGTCATCAGATTGTTTGTATTTTCGCCATTTCCTTTCGGATGCTCACAGAGTGGCTCTCGTAACAGCAGACACAGCGAGTCGAGAGAGGATGACAGAGTTTTTAGGAGAGTCTCTGCGGCAACGTTCGGATGCAAAAGTGCGAAAGAGTCGGTTGAGAGGAGAGCAGATATAACGGAGGAGGTCAGGGAGGGGGTGAGAGTGAGCGAATGTTACGGCGGACCGGTATAGAGTCGATTGATGGGGCGGGGTCGTTAGTTGGTGAGAGCAGAAGGGAGTATGAGACAAGTAGTGATCAGAGACATGCAGCGAAGTTACAGTGAGGTAAGTTGTAGTGCAGTTCCTAGTAAAGATGTTGTCAAGGTGATTGCCAGCTTTGTGAGTAGGAGGGGAGGGATTGAGTGTCAGTGCAAATGAAGCAAGTAGGAGTATGAGGTCAGATGACTTCTCTGTCGGGATGTTGAAGTCACCTAGGAGTATGAGCTGAGGGCCATTTTCAGGGAAGTTTGACAGGACGATGTCCAGTTCTTCCAGAAAGTGGCCCAAGGAGCCTGGTGGTCGGAAGAGGACAACAATGTTTAATTGAACCAGGTGAGTAATGGTTACAGCATGGAATTCAAAAGACAGTGGGGGGGAGGAAGGTATGGGGTACGGGGAGAAGATCTATTTGGGTGAAATGAGTAAACCTGTCCGGCCACCCCTGCTAGTGGGTCTGGGTGTGTGGCTAAAGGAGAAGGAAGAGGAGAGAGCAGCTGGGGTGGATGTGTTGTCCGGTGTGATCCATGTCTAAGTGAGGGCGAGGAAGTCAAGCGACTGCTGGATAGCAAAGCCGGAGATGAATATAACCCTACACGGCTGCGCTGACCACTCCCCCGTCGTTAGTAAACAACAGGTTGATTGCCCTCAGCTGAAACTCGTCCAAATGCAAAGCTGCAAGCACTTTGAACACCTAATTACATTACATTACATGTCATTTAGATGACATTTTTATCCAAAGCGACGTACAATAAGTGCATTTCCACATAGAGATACAAACTCAGAAAACAAGTAACAAGAAAGTACATATTTCATCAAATAAGCAGTTACAAAACATGATATTGAAAAGTGCCATTATAAGTACAATTTAAGTGCTATCATTTGTTAGTGCTACGGTTTTAGTCAAGGTAGAGTCTAAAAAGGTGTGTCTTTAGTTTGAAGATGTAGAGGCTCTCTGCAGTCCTGATGTCCTCAGAGAGCTCATTCCACCATCTGGGAGCAGGACAGCAAAGAGTCGCGATCTCGCCGAGTGCTTTTCTCTCAGTGAGGGAGGAACAAGCAGCTTGGCAGATGCAGATCGAAGTGTGCGAGTTGGGATGTAGGGTTTCACCATGTCCCGGATGTAGACTGGTCCCGATCCATTCACAGCATGGTACGTGAGTACCAATGTTTTGAACTGGATGCGGGCAGCCACTGGTAACCAATGAAGAGAACGGAAAAGCGCTGTGGTCATCAGTGGACAACAACAACAACAACTGGCAGTCAAGTTAGCTTAAAACAAGACACTGTAACATATAAAGCAGTAGCAGTCAAGTTTCACTTAAAAACAGCACAAGCAACAACAAGTTTAGCAGACTAGCTTGGTTAAAGAAAATATACTCAATCCGATTTCAAGTCTCCTGGAAGTCTGAAGATCTGGTAGAAGAGATGCATAATTCTCTTTCTTTCTCTCTCTCTCTCTCTTTGTGTCGTTCCCACGTTTATTCAGGCTGGTTTTTCACATGTATTTTTATTTATATTTGAGGTCCTTATATTTTCAGTTAGAAATTTTACATTTTCAGACTCAAATATTATTTCAATCAGGAGAGACTTATTTGATAGTAACAATGGTTTATTACATAAGCATCAACTATGACTTGTGCAATTCTTTGGCGATTGGACTCCATCCTGAGGGACTATTCCCGAAGGTAGGGATACTGAGGTCCAATAATCCCAATCCCCCTGGAGCCCAGACACTGGTGGTGGTGAATAGGAATAGTAGCAACTAGATGATGAACCTGGAACCACGCCGATGCCCACTGGAGGTGACTGGGGTGGAGGAGGGTCGCCTCAGCTACACACTGAAAATGACAGCTGACAGCCAACGGAGAGGAGAATACTTTTAAACACTTGACAGCAACAACGTGATTGGCTCCAGCGAATAGTTGTAGAATCTGATTGGTTACCAAAATGTGCACGCCCCCAATCAGCTGATAGCGTAAATACCCGGGAGGAAAAAAGAGCCCGACTGGTTGTCTTCCTGACTGAACTTGCGCTTAAGCTACATTTCAATCAGGAGAGACTTATTTGATAGTAACAATGGTTTATTACATAAGCATCAACTATGACTTGTGCAAATCTTTGGCGATTGGACTCCATCCTGAGGGACTATTCCCGAAGGTAGGGATACTGAGGTCCAATAATCCCAATCCCCAAAAGACATTTATTTCTACGAATAAGTAAGTAAATAAATGAATAAATAAATACCTTACCCACTGCCGTCGTGAAATTCCTAAGCCAACACCAAAAGTTAGTCATGACAGAAGTTAAACTTGCATGGGTTGATGTCAAACAGTGGTAAGAGATCTGGTGAGTCAAAGCCCAGAATAGGACGTCGCAATGGACTGCCGATCGCCCACCGGGTAAACCAGACTGAGACCTAGAAAGAAGGTTACCTGGATGGGTCTTACGAAATCGGCCCCAGACCTTGAAACTTGGGACTTACGCACTCGGCCCACAAACTTAGGATGATGTCATCTTGCTGGGACTTACGCCTTCGGCCCTCGACATGGCAACGATGACATCTTGCTGGGACTTAACCATACGGCCCTCATTAGAATGATGTCACCTGATGGGTCTTACGCATTCGGCCCCGCCATAGTAAAGATGACATCTTGCTGGGACTTACACATACGGCCCTCACTTGAATGATGTCATCTGCTGGGTCTTACGCAGCCGGCCCCTCCATGATAAAGATGACATCTTGCTGGGACTTACACATACGGCCCTCACTTGAATCATGGCATCTGGTGGGTCTTACACACATGGCCCACAAACTTTGCATGATGACCTCCTGATGGGACCCTACGGCCTCTCTTCCAAGGGACACTAAGGAACCATGTCGGTCCACTGTAAGGGGGCGCTGAAGTGACCTTCCCGCAAGGGAAGGGAAGGGAATACACCACCACCACCAGTTATATGCATGCTTGCCTGTTCTTTTACCGATTCAGGGATCTTTGCAAGTACCGTGTTATGGTCAGCCTCTAGTGGAGCTTTGAGCATGGGTCAGGTCCGGAGCCAAATGGGCGGCGATAGGAAGTCTGGAGACGGGAAATTGCGCAACCTGCCAGTGAATCTTTCCCGGGGTGAGCGCTCAGAAAACGCAGGTTAGATCTACCTCAAGTGCTGGTGCGCAACCTGCGAAGATAGGGGGTTTAACATGCTTAACAGTAGCTAAAGCAGATAGCAGCTGCCATTCGACGTGCTAGTGCAGTTGCCGTGGCCGAGAGGATCACAACTCTGTTCATGACCCCAGTTTTTGAGACCTGCTGCCTCTTGCTTCCCCACATTCTCTGAGCCGTGACGGAGTCCGCCAGATGGTCGCGTTAGGTTCAACGAAGCAATGTTAGCTTGACTGTTCCCGTAAGACCACAACCTCAATTGCTCCTAGGTGGCGGGTCAAATGAAAGATCTACTTCCTAGAACTGCAAACTTGTCATGTTGACCCAGATTACTGAGAGTCTGACCCTCGTGCGTGCAAGGACTTCTAGGGACACGAGAGAAGCTCCCCTGCCTATATTGTGGGAACCATTTAGTGCTGCAGCACCCAGCATGAGAAATACTGCTACACCGGCAACCACCCAACGAAAAGAGCTTTCCTGAACCCAACTTACCATCCTCGATGTTTGTGACTGCAGGGGTTGCCTCAGTTCAACGTCCCATAAGTGGCAGGGATGAAGAGGGGATACCTCGGTTTATAATGCTGCACTCTATTGTCACCCTAAATGCCATCATCTGAAGAAAGGAGGCCATGGTCTAGCCAGCTGTGGCTCTGACTGAACTTCCCCCAAAAAACGATGGCCTGCATTGTCTCAAGTTGCTGATCAGAACCGCTGTTGTGGCGGTTACCCTAATCATATGAAACCCCTGCCATTCACGCTCTGTCCGTACCGATCCTGTTGCCAGATTCAGTTTGCAAAGACGCCATGTCCTGCTAGCAGCACGGAAACGCAGGTCCGCATGAGATGAAGCATATGGAAAAAGAGCCTCTCACTCTACCGCTATCTCTCGTCAACATGCTGTGAGTGTAGTTTAGCTTGCATGGTGCTGGAATGCAGCTCCATCTTACGCGCAATTGTGTCGATGACTCGTCCCAATTAGTGTTTCTAAAAGGGGCCTGCACGTGCTTCGAAGAACTTCACTGCCAGCAGAGTGGAGCAACGTCCCTTGTTGAAGACGAACCAGAGAACGACGTCTGGTGTATGAAAGCCGTTGGTTTGTTCATTTGTTTCCACCGTTCGCGGACATATCGGACCCCTTAACCAGCCACCCGACGTTTGCAGAGATCTCCCGCCATGAATTAAAGTCCCTCTGGGTGTCCTTGTAGTTTGCCAATGACTGGTTGAATAAGTGGTCCTATTTCCACATTACTTCCGACAGAAGCAATTCAATCTGATTCATCGCTTAGCATCCTTTTAAAATGCTGGTATTATGCGAAAAGGATGGATGGAAAGGATGTTAGCCAACCAATCGCATCCCGCAAGAACATCGGTCGCAAGAGGGTGGAACCAAACACGCCCCTGCGTTTCTCTGAAAAGCAGGACCATAAACTAGGCTTTAGGACTTCATACCCGAAGATTTCTTGCTGCCGCAATGACTGTTCCATGTCCAAAGCAGGTGGTTGACGCGTCGCTGACAGGCCATAGGAGCTGGGTAACCCAATGCCGCACGGCTAGAGACCGCAGTTGACTGTCGAGAAAAGTAGAGTTCCTTGAAAGCTTCCTGTCCAAGTTGTTAACTTCTTTTGCTTGAAAGCCTTGAAACCCATGTACCTGCATACAGACATACCATTATTTATTTTATTCTATTGCTAGTGGTCCTGTAGTGTATTTATTTATGCTATATGTTGAGGATTAAATATAATCATGCAAGCTCACGCTAGACTGCAATTACACTGAACAATAATTGAATAATAATAACGAGTGGAGGCCGTGTATGACCCGGAGCACGCGAACATGTTGATAAAAAGGCTGCACGCACTCTCAGGGTCACGTCCATACATGGGACTGGGTGACCATGGCTCACCCGCAAAACAGCCTTAAAATGGAGTGAACCTGTTGCTAAAGAACTACACGCACTCCCAGGTCAAATGGAGATAAACCAGAATATTTGAGACTAACATGTCTCACACACAAACTGTCTCAAGTATGCAGTGAACTCATGAACAACAGGAAACGTGATGATCCGAGAGCCTGAAGGGATGGACATCCCTGTGCTCCAATGGGGCTCTCCGAAGGTCATAAACAAGGAGCCGCCTCCATCATAGTGAACCAATCAAGAATGCTCTTAAGGACTATATATTCCGAGCGCACTTTGTATTAAGGGCCCTTTCAGTGCTGTTGCTAGACAGATTGAAACAGGTCCGTGCACGTATGACTGCAGGACTGAATACTCCTGTCACCAATAAACATTGTCATATTGCTTTGATTAAAGTCTGAAGTCTGGTCCTTGCTTTGCTTTCACGACATATACATTATCTACATCATAGCCTATAGAATAGTCCAGGTGAAGCAGTTATTCTGCTATGGTCGTGTAGAAGATCCCTTCCTTGTAGTCAATTCGGTGGACTGAGCCTGAGGACTTGAAAGCTTTACGGTACTGGTGGCAGAACGATTACTCCCGTAGTTCGCGCTGAGATCGCTACCCAGCTGGTACGAGTCTAGCTCATGCTCCCCCTCAGGGTATACATTACATTACACCGCAACAAACAACGCCAGGGCTACGTTTCTCCACCGTGGAGCGGTACTTTAACCAGTGCTTTACTTAACCAGACGCTGCGCTAGCATCACATAGAGGGCGGCCGGATAAATGCTAACCGGGGTATAGCTTTGCATCGCGGAGCTTCAGCTGAGCGTGTCGTTACGTTAGCAGTTTAACGTGGATGGGGAGCGTCGACTTGCCTTACCGCGTGTTAGCCTTTTGAGAGGCTGCTATGCTGCTTGCTGGACGGAATGCTGCGTGTTTCCCAGGCGTTGGAGATGAAGGAGATTCCCGTCCTCGATGTCCCGCAGTAGCTGGAGAGCCCGTCCGGGGCGTAGCGTTCTCCCGGTTAGCCCGCGTAGCGGGTGCTTGTCGCTCCCTCAGAGAGATCTAACGTAACCCCTTAGCAACAACCAGACTGTTTATGCCCTGCTCTTAATAAAGCACTCGTAGTTGGGCTTCTTACTTATTTGTACTCTCTTGCTTCTTGTTCTGTACCCTCTGCTGAATGCATTTATTGTGCCTTTGATTATATCTTATGGTGAATGACGTTACATAAAAACATAATGGTCTGTTTCCGATTCACTCCGCCCGTCCTAGTGCGGTTGGCTCGCTCTCTGCCAGCTGTGAGCCTTACCCACTCTCACCTGGGCAGAGGAGGCTTGGTACCGCGTTCTTACGTTTAGCGTAACTGCTTCCTGCTGCGCCTCGTAGGCGAGTGCTACTACACGGGTACCTCGGCGGGCTGCACGACGGCTCAGATGTTGATTTAGTTTCTCCACAATCGATCATCGTCCAGTCGGAGTTTAGAGTTTACCGCAACACTGTGGTTCCGGACCCGCTAATTGAACGCTTTGCTTTGCTTCGCCTCAGCTACACGCTGAAAATGACAGCTGACAGCCAACGGAGAGGAGAATACTTTTAAACACTTGACAGCAACAACGTGATTGGCTCCAGCGAATAGTTGTAGAATCTGATTGGTTACCAAAATGTGCACGCCCCCAATCAGCTGATAGCGTAAATACCCGGGAGGAAACAAGAGCCCGACTGGTTGTCTTCCTGACTGAACTTGCGCTTAAGCTACATTTTTTCACTTTTGGCCCTGATGTGGCTTAGTGGGCGTGTTTTCAGCTGAGAGGGGCGTGGCATCATGATTCGAAAGAAGGCTGAAAAGTTTCCTCAACCGCGTTGCCTTCATGAAAACTGGAATTATGATTCTACACTTTTAGTACACCAAATTCACTTATTTATTTACATATTTACATTACTCAAACTGCTTCATATTTCTAATCTTAATGAAACACGGCCTTTCAAAAACCTTTTCCAAAGACGTTATAGTACCTAATGCACATACTTACTATATGAATATATATATTATTTTTACTTATTGGAGAGGAAGTGCAAATAAGCCCTCCATAGATCAGACGTCAGGACTCCTGATCTTTACCAACAATGTAGAAGAACCTGCCCACACACACATTTACATGTGCACTAACACACACACACAGATCTTGAGTGAGAAGTTGAACGTATGTGTTTGGCACCTCTGAGGTCATCAGGTAGAGGTCTAGTCTCTGTACCCAGAACCAGATCCAGGTCTGGTGAGGGTTCCTTCAGTCAAAGACGTCCTGCTCTCTGCAACAAGCTGACGGATGACTGGAGGTCTTTTACATGTGTCCAAATCCAGAAAGCTCAGACGTATCTGCTGTCACAAGCTGGTGACTTGTACAGTGTGTGTGTTTAGCTGTACCTGTTTGATTGTGTTTATATTTTGTGGTCATATCGCTAAACCATGTTCACGTGATCGGGTGGAGCAGACTCCATCACATGGATGCTACGCTGCGTTCACAGTCGTTCACAGATTTAAACGTGGCTGTTGAACGCTACTATCTGAGTTTATTGCTCTTATTGTGTGGTTTGTGCAGCAGGATCCAAAAAAGGTCACTAAGCAGAACTTTGTCACCGGCGTAAATTGTCTTACTGCCAATCAGGTGAATTTGGTATAAAAAGTGTGGATTCAAAATTACCACAGTGGCTCCGCTTCCTGAAGGAAACGCGGTTGAGGAAGGTTTTTAACCTTCTTTGTTAAGCTGTCACTCGAGATGACTCGCTCCTTTTAGCTGGAAGAATTTAATAGAAGAATGAAAATAAATATTTTAATCAAAACCGCTCAAGTTTTCCAAAAGATCAAAGCTTTGGTCCTGGCTGCATACAATTATTTTGATTATGAATTGATTTGTTTGATGAATGCAAATAACACAGCATTACTGTTGTTGCAGGTGAAGCTGTGAACCACCTTCACACTTCCCCAATATTCACAGATTCATCCAACTTGTGTCCACCAAGAGGACGCTGACTTCATCAGAGGTGCTTAGAAAGAGGGAGAAGAATTCTATTTTATTGTGAAACAAAACCAATGAACCAATACAACTCCATCTTTAAAACAAGCTGTTTTTTAAATGCAGAGCAGTAATTGTTCTCTACGGTTGATATTTATTTGTGTCTTTTTAAAAAGGAGAGATGGAGAAAGTCAAGAAGGACATCCTCAACATTTTAAAGGAGCTCAAGGAGGAGGAATACAAAGAGTTCAAGTGGTACCTGGAGAACCATCCAAGCCCAGACCACCGATCAATCCCACCCTGTGACCTGCAGAACGCAGACAGGATGGACACGGTGGGCCTGATCGTACGATGCTACGACACAGACTCTGTTCAAGTGACCATAAAGGTTTTGGAAGAGATGAAAATGAACAATTTGGCCGAAAAATTATCCAAAATGAACTTTAACCCAACAGGTAAGTTGTTAAAAACAGGTACAAAGACATCAGATGCGTATAATAAAGATACAACAGATTATTAACGTCAATTTGATTCTGAACAAATGTTAATAATAGCAGGACACCACCCTTGGATTAGGGATTAAAAACCAAAGAATAAATTGAGTCTCATAACTGATGTTCACTCAATAAGAGGAACAATTCCATATTAAGTGTTGGTTTTAATTAGAGCAGAGACTGTATATAGCAGCTATTATCACTCTACAAATGCACAAAGTAATCACAATAACATCTTGTTTCAGGTGAACCGAATCCTGCAGGAGGAGATAGAGGTCAAGGTGAAGAGACTTTTTGAACCACCGCCTGTTTATTGCACACTTCAATTATTTCCATGGTCATAATTCTTGATTGTCAAGATCTCACAGTCAGTATTCTGAATAGCCTCAGATAGGAATGCAGAGAAATACAACAAATAGTTTTATCCAAGGGAAATATTACACCATTAAAGTAAAGCACTATCTGGTTTTTGTCTTTTTTTCTTGTTCATTTAGAGAATACTGCCAACTGTCAACATGAACTCAAATCTAGGATGAAGAAGAAGTTCCAGTCTGTGGGCATCTTTATAGAAGAAAACACAACCCTTCTGAATGAGATCTACACAGAGCTCTACATCACAGAGGGAGGGACTGCAGAGGTCAATAAAGAACATGAGGTCAGACAGATTGAAGCAGCATCCTGTAAACCAGACAGACCAGAAACAACCATCAGACAAGAAGACCTCTTCAAAGCCTTAGCTGGAGAAGAGGAACCAACCAGAACAGTGATGACTAAGGGAGTGGCTGGCATTGGGAAAACAGTCTTAACACAGAAGTTCACTCTGGACTGGGCTGAAGACAAAGACCACCAGGACATACAGTTCACATTTCCATTCACCTTCAGAGAACTAAATGTGCTGAAGAAAACGTTCAGCTTGGTAGAACTTGTTCATCACTTCTTCAGTGAAACCAGGGCAGCAGGAATCTGCAGGTTTGAAGAGTTCCAGGTTGTGTTCATCTTTGACGGTCTGGATGAGTGTCGACTTCCTCTGGACTTCCACAACAATGAGATTCTGACTGATGTCACAGAGACCTCCTCAGTGGATGTGCTGCTCACAAACCTCATCACAGGGAATCTGCTTCCCTCTGCTCGCCTCTGGATAACCACACGACCTGCAGCAGCCAATCAGATCCCTCATAACTATGTTGGCATGGTGACAGAGGTCAGAGGGTTCACTGACCCCCAGAAGGAGGAGTACTTCAGGAAGAGGATCAGAGATGAGGAGCAGGCCAGCAGGATCATCTGTCACATCAAGACCTCACGAAGCCTCCACATCATGTGCCACATCCCAGTCTTCTGCTGGATCACTGCTGGAGTTCTGGAGGAGGAGTTGAAGACCAGGGAGGGGGGAGAGCTGCCCAAGACCCTGACTGAGATGTACATCCAGTTCCTGGTTGTTCAGTCTATGGTAAAAAAGGACAAGTATCATGGAGGAGCTGAGACGGATCCACACTGGAGTCCAGAGAGCAGGAAGATGATCGAGTCTCTGGGAAAACTGGCCTTTGATCAGCTGCAGAAAGGTCACCTGATCTTCTATGAATCCGACCTGACAGAGTGTGGCATCGATATCAGAGCAGCCTCAGTGTGCTCAGGAGTCTTCACTCAGATCTTTAGACAGGAGAGAGGACTGTACAAGTGCACGGTGTTCTGCTTCGTCCATCTGAGTGTTCAGGAGTTTCTGGCTGCTCTTCATGTTCATCTGACCTTCATCAACTCTGGTGTCAATCTGATGTCAACCTCCCCGTGGACACGTTTCCGACGTGTCCTTAGAGAAAAACCTAAACCCAAACATCTCTACCAAAGTGCTGTGAACAAGGCCTTACAGAGTCCTAATGGACACCTGGACTTGTTCCTCCGCTTCATCCTGGGTCTTTCACTGGAGACCAATCAGAGTCTCCTACGAGGTCTGCTGACACAGACAGGAAGTTACTCACAGACCAATCAGGAGACAGTCCAGTACATCAAAAAGAAGATTAGCAAGAATTTGTCTCCAGAGAAAAGCATCAATCTGTTCCACTGTCTGAATGAACTGAATGATGATTCTCTAGTGGAGGAGATCCAAAAGTCCCTTAGATCAGGACGTCTCTCTACAGAAGAACTGTCTCCTGCTCAGTGGTCGGCTCTGGTCTTCATCTTACTGTCATCACAAGATGTTCTGGAGGTGTTTGACCTGAAGAACTACTCTGCTTCAGAGGAGGCTCTTCTGAGGCTGCTGCCAGTGGTCAAAGCCTCCAACAAAGCTCTGTAAGTACTGAGAGATACATTGATACGTGGTGACCTAAATATGCTGAAATCTTTTCTACTTGTGTTCTATTGAGATGTTCTTGTTTTCTTCATTGTTGTTCAGACTGAGTGGCTGTCACCTCTCAAAGAGAAGCTATGAAGCTCTGTCCTCAGTCCTCAGCTCCCAGTCCTCTAGTCTGAGAGAACTGGATCTGAGTAACAACGACCTGCAGGATTCAGGAGTGAAGCTGCTGTGTGATGGACTGAAGGATCCACACTGTGACCTGGAGACTCTCAAGTCAGGATTCAATCAATGTTCCCTTGCTGTCTTTATTTATATCAATGGCACATTTCGGAACTTCTCAAGATTCTTTCTGCTTGCATAATTTGAATCAAACATGTAATTTCCAAATATCCATAAACATGTGTGATGTTGAAGTGTTGATTTCTTATATGTTACACATTGAAATAACTGAAATTAATCATGATATTACATTACATGTCATTTAGCTGACGCTTTTATCCAATGACGTACAATAAGTGCATTTCAACCATAGAGATACAAACTCAGAAGAACAAGTAACAAGAAAGTACCATTTTCGTCAAATAAGCAGTTTCAAAACAGGTTGTAGATAAGTGCCATTATAAGTACAATTAAAGTGCTACGATTTGTTAGTGCTACAGTTTGTTATTGTTTGAGTCAAAGTAGAGTTTAAAGAGGTGTGTCTTGTGTTTTCGGGGGAAGATGTAAAGGCTCTCTGTGGTCCTGATTGTAACAATAGGAACTACAGGTGAAACCATCGTTTAGTTCCATGTGTCACACGGACTGTTGATGTTGGAACACCGCCTGTGTAACCGGACCGAGCACGATGTACCGTACACGCTAAGTTTAAGTTTATTATAGTTTATAACCCAGTGGGGTGAGACTGTAAGAAGAGTGTACCCTTCTTTGTGAATAAGTAACACGCCATAACATGAAGAGGACTCTGTCTGAGTGCGTACTAGTTTTCTCCGATCAGAAGAGAGTTAACTGATGCTGACTGATGGTTGAGCCGCTAGCGCGCGACCGCCGTGTGATTCCATGGAGGGACTTAAGCAGCCACAGACGTTGTGTTTGGGCTCCAGCAACCCCTGTAAAACATGGAAGAATTGGAGGGATGAGTTTGTCCTGTATGTGGATCTGACAATGGCTGAAGCTGACGATAAACAGAAGGTAAAACTGTTCAGTATCTTGAGCGGCAGAGAACGTTTGGATCCCCTGATGGGCGACACAGCTTGGGATGCATGGAAGATAGAGGACATCACCACAGAGTGTGATGATCATCGCAACCCCAGCGTGAACGAGATTGTCGAACGCCAGTGAAAATAAGACAGTTATGTCACTGAACTGAGACTGCTGGCCAAAACATGCAACTCTGGGACCTTGAGACTCGCTCATTCGTGATAGGATTGTGTGTGGTGGTAACAACACGATTATGAGAGGAAGACTGCTGCAGGAGAACACATGTTTACGACTGTGCAGAGCAGCAGAGCTCTCCAAGGAGAACATTAAAACCATCACCGGGCCGATGGCTGAAGAGGTGCATGCCGTTCAAGGAGCACAGTACCAGTGGAAAGGGAACAACACAGTGGAGTGTAAGTTCTGCAGAAATGTCCGGCGTTTGGAAAGAAGTGTGCAAAGTGTGGCAGAGAGAACCACTTTGCAGCCAAATGTAAAGCTAAACCAGACCAAAGGAGGAAGAAACATGTGCTTACAATAGCAACAGAATATGTGAGTGATGAATATGAAGATATAACATGCAGTGTTGTGCCTGAACGCGTTCATTGAACGTTGTTCAAATAGGTTGCCAGATTTCTATAGAAAACACACCGTAAACGCGCTTTAATAAGTAGCGGAAAAAACACGCAATCTGGCAACACCAGCCTCCAGCGTCGCACCGCGCATGCGTCATCAAAAAAAAAAGAAATGCCTGGAGGCGACAGCTGCGTGTAGCAAAGAGACGGCGTATAATAATTTAAATGAGTTTTATGAAGTTACTGACAAGGTCGGTGAGGATGGGAGGAATCTGACCTTTCTTTGCACCTTAATGATAACTGTCGTGTTTTTATTCTTTATTTAAAAAAGACCATTCAAGCAGCATGTGTTGAGAATGTCCTGTAGGGGGGAACGCTGCAGCTGCTGCTAGTGTGGAGTGAATGGACAGCAACATTAAAGCAGCAATCCCCTCAATGCGAATGTAAACCCTGGTTGGATAAGGATTCAAGCTTCAGTGTTAAAACTGATCAAATAATTGCTGTCTGTGGTTCTGGGCTGTGGCAATCATTTAGAAAAATAAAAGCTTGCAGCAACATATGGAAAAAAAGAACTGAACTAGTTGAAACTGTGAACTTAGTTCAAATATTTAAGTTTAAACTATGAACTGAACTAGTTCATTTTAAAATTTGTGAACTGAACTTTGAACTAGTTCATGTAGAAAGTGAACTTTCCCAACACTGATAACATGTATCACTGTGACAGACACTGAGAAAGTGGAGGCAGTGGAGACAGACTCGGGCAGAGATGCAGACCCAGAGAGAGAATGGGATGTGAAAGAGATCAACACTGTTAAAGACGACACTCTGCTTCTCTATGCTGCTATGCTAGTAGGCAAAGACATGGTCAAAGTCCAAATAGACTGTGGTGCTAGTTGCAACATCATCCCCATTAACTTGCTGAATCAAGACACCGAGCTGGAACACACTAAAAGTGTATTAGTGATGTACAACAAAAGCAAGCTGAGGCCAATGGGGAAATGTCACATTAAAATAAGAAATCCAAGAAATCACAAACAATATCGCTTGGAGTTCCAAGTGGTGAATACGGACGGTGCCTCTGCTGGGTAGGAAAGCCAGTGAGGCGATGAAACTGATTAAAGTACACCATGAGAATATCATGACAATAGACAGTATAATCACAGCAGGAACACCGACAGCAGGGTGGACGATGGAACAAATCAAAACAAGTTATGCTGACGTCTTCACTGGAGATGGATGTGCCGGTGCAGCTGCCAAAGAGACGGGTTCCGGTGGCCCTGATGAAACCACTGAAGGAAGAGCTTAGAGACCTGCAACACAGAGGGATAATCACTCCTGTAGAATGCAGCACAGACTGGATCAGTGCTATGGTGGTAGTACAGAAACAGAATGGGTCAACAAGGGTCTGTATTGATCCCAAACCCTTGAAACAAGCACTAAAGCGCAGTCACTTCCAACCATCGAGGACATCCTACCAGACTTGTCAAAAGCTACAGTGTTCACAGTGTGTGATGTCAAGAGTGGATTCTGGAGGAGGAGTCCAGCTATTTGACAACATTTGCCACTCCAATTGGACGGTACAGATGGCTGAGGATGCCGATGGGGATAAGTCCGGCCCCTGAAATATTCCAGAGAAAGCTGACACAAGTGTTGGATAATGTACCCGGTCTGTACATTATTGCGGATGACATCCTGATCACAGGACAAGGGGAGACACAAGAGGAAGCGGAATGTGATCACGATGAACAACTGAAACAGTTTCTCGACAGATGCAGGGAAAAGAACATGAAACTAAATGCAGAAATATTCAGATCCTGAAAAAGTGCGTGTCATCGGGCAGATGCCAGCACCGATGGATGTAAAAGCAGAGCAGAGGATTATAGGTGTGGTTAATTACCTCACCAAGTTTTGCCCTCACCTCTCAGACCAATGCAAGGTATTGAGAGAGCTGACACACAAAGACAGTGAGTGGACATGGACAACAGAACATGAGGAGGCGTTCCTCAACCTGAAAGAGACAATAGCGAATGCTCCAGTATTGAAATATTACAACCCTGAGGAGGAGCTGACAGTGTGACGCTTCAGACACAAGTTTGGGTGCAGCACTGATGCAGATGGGGAAAACAGTCGCTTTCGCAAGCGAGGGCACTTACACAAATGGAGGGGGCTATGCCCAAATAGAAAAAGAGTTTTTAGCAGAGGTTTTCAGCATAGAGAAATTCCACCAATACACATGTGGCCGCAACGTCACTGTACAAAGTGATCACAAGCCATTAGAAAATTAAAGTTCTTAGCGAATACCTTGTGTTGTACCTTGCGAATACGAGTGTTATCTCACTGTGAAATTGGTGATGCTCTGTTTTCAGTTTTTTTTATGGGCTACTTTCATCAGTTGCTGAGAGAAGATTTTGATTGATGAGCATATTGAATTGTTTGTGATTTAGCAATAAGCAGTGTTAGTACTATAATTTTGTTTGTTGGCCACTGTCAAATCTTGAGATCAGTGTTAGAGGTAGAGTCACGATCTCACCGAGTGCTTTTCAGAGAGGGAGGAACAAGCAGCTTTGAGTTATCAGTAATATTATCTAATTGTTGATGTACATTAGTGGGTGTTTAGTTGTGACTGGAAACCAGTCAGTAACCATTATACTGTGACCCCTCAGTAGCCGACAGTATCTCTGTACTGCAGCTCCCTCAGATCATGTGACATGTGTGTTGTTTTGTGTGTCTGCAGGCTGTCAGGCTGTATGATCACAGATAAAGGCTGTGCTTCTCTGGCCTCAGCCATGAGCTCCAACCCGTCCCATCTGAGAGAGCTGGACCTGAGCTACAACCATCCAGGAGACTCAGGAGTGAAGCTGCTGTCAGTTGGACTAGAGGATCCACACTGGAGACTGGAGACTCTCAGGTATGAGAAGGCCTGCTGCAGCCACAGACCATCAGTCTGTAGAGGACCAGCATCTAAACACATGGGTGTTTAGATGCTGGTCATCTGCCTCCAGCGTGTGTTGTACTTTAGTCCAGACATTCTTATTAAAAGAAAAACAGTAAGAGGAAGAATCTTTTCAAACTGTCTCGATGGATCGTCACCTCAGAAATGTTTGGTTTTTTAAAGGAGTTCAGCTTCACCAGGTTTTGGTGCTTTGCACTAAGAGACAGTTCCCTGGATGATACGAGTGGACTTGTTGAAACTAAAGGTGATGCTCAGTGAAGAACCAACAGCTGATGTTGGACCTGATGTGTCAGAACCCATAGAGGTTTATTTAGGACTGGACCAAAGTTCTATGGGGGCTCAGGCAGTGCTTTGCTGCTGCAGACCCACGTGAGCTGTAACATCTTTACCTACAGACTACAGGTGATAGAAACCAGTGTAGACTGCTGCTAGGAGACAGGATGTGAACAGCAGTGTCACAGTCAGACCCAATATCCATACACTTAACGTGTTGGATGATTACAAAGAAGCATTTAGATTCACTCATGTGCCTGGATGGACCAATGGAATAATATGACAGTGGTCACTGTAACTCCACAAGGTAGTTTGGTAGATGAAGATGCTTCACTCTGGGCTTCTATCAGATGGTTCAACGCAGAACTACAAAGCCTCAAAGAACCAATGTCAACAGAGAAAAACTCACAATGAAGACATAAAGATTAGTATCAACTATATTGTAGAAATGAATCGAATATACGATGGTGTGTGTGTGTGTGTGTGTGTGTGTGTGTGTGTGTGTGTGTGTGTGTGTGTGTGTGTGTGCATTAGTAACAATAAGTTAAGTAACAGAACCCAAACTAAAGTTGCATTATAGTCACATGGTTATTAAATCGATCTCAGTATACTCTTGTGTTCCTATTACCTAACCACGTGAGTAGTTTCTGCAGCAGCTCAGTCTGTTTCTTCCCTCAGGACGGAGGGGGGGGAGGGGGGGAGTGGCGCCCCCTCCTGGGCCCTTTAAGCTGTGTTCCTTTTTGCATATTTTTTTGCCCTGGAAAAGGACGTTTACGCCTTTGGTAGTTTTAAGTATAGATATAAATGAAGGCTAGATGTCTTACGGCGGGGTGTAGAACGTCCGCACACGGCGGCCATCTTGGTACAGTCAGCTCGCTCACTCATCACATTGTGTTGGTAGTGATACATGTACTTTTTAAATAATAACATGCTCAATTTTAAAACCGGTTTTTAAACGCTTTGATTTGTTATAAACATCAGAGATGCACTATATCAAATGTTTTTTTTAAATATAAATACACTTTTATTTATACACTCATTACAGTGTAATACAAAAAATTAATAAGTGCAAAAACAAACGTTTAACTACTTCCAAATGAACTTTTTAATACTTAACTAATTTAAAGTGAAACAACATACAGAAATTTACAGAATCACACAACAAAATATAAATTAAAAAGTGTACAACAAAAAGATAAAAATCAGAGAGCCCCATTGGAGCAGAGGGACGTCCATCCCTTCAGGCTCTCATCACGCCTCCCGTTGTTCACAAGTTCACTGCATATCAGGATGTTTGGTGACGCATGTGTTGACGTGTGACAGCTGGCCTGCAGCCCCCTGTTTGCACATGTTGGTGTTTCCTGTTTGTTCTTCATTTGACCCTGAGAGTGTGAGCAGCTCTTCATCACCATGTTTGTGTGATCGGGGCCTCCACTCACTGAGATTATTCAATTATCATTCAAGTGTGTTGACAGTCTAGCGTGTGCCTGCAGGTCAAGTTCTTCAGGTGTTCACCACGTTGAGCTCAGCCTGAAGTTGAAAGATGTTCAATCCACACAGATGCAAAGGGACGGCTCGGTTTTGGTTTTGTTGGTTTTTATTTATCTGTTTTCTTGTGATTAATATAGAAATGGAGTAGAACAGAAAAGCATAAAATAGAATCAAATACAATAGAATCTGTTGATAACCTTAAAGACAACAAAAGGGAGTAGAGGGCCCCCCCTGTGCCTCCCCCCCCGGACCTCCCCCCTGTGCCCCCCCCCTGGGCCCCCCCCCCCCTGGGCCTCCCCCCGGGGACCCCCCCCCTGCGCCTCCCCCCTAGGCCTTGTTTAAAAGAACCTGTTTTGACAGTGCTTGGTTTTATTTAAAACTCATCAATGACACCGCGTGGTTCATCCGTGTCGAGGGTTTCAGGCTCCTGTGACCAACCGACCCCCCCACGGCCAGGAACCAACGGCTACAAACACGCACAAAAAGAAAGAAAGTCACACATACACATGACAAAGATCCCGAAAATACAACGATCAAACAATGAACGTCACGCTCCGTTCACTCAGAGAAACAAAAAGCCAAAGCAGCTCTCAGAGCCGTTTCATGGACGCATCACTAATGTGTTGGTCTGCAAGTATTTGTTTAGCATAGAAATCCTATTTTACTCATATGTTCTCCATCAGTATTTAGTGTAAAGGTTCATTTTGTATCTGCAGCCTGTTGCTGTTGCACTTTACATTTGGCTGCTACAGAAGTGTAGGATCTACACACGCTTCAGTTGGTGTGTACTTCATGTACTTCTCACTCATCGTGTTCTTCTGTGTGACTTTTACTTCCATTTGATCCGAGCACGTCGCTGCTGCACAATAAAGCATCTGGAGCTTCATCCTGACTCCTGTAGTCATTTAAATGACTGAATTGTGTAGCAATCTACACACACAAGGAGAGCAGAACACTTCTGTGAAGGTCTCACTGTGCAGCATCTGCAGAACATCTGTGAGTATCAGCAGGAGAAGGTGCTGCTGAGAGAGGGATCTCCTGAGCCTGGTTCTGATATATTTATATGTAAAAGCTTTGCCTGCTTGCTAGATTTACAGCTTCCATCATGGATAATGTGTTCATCTGTTGTGATCACATGACTACGGCTCACATGTTGAATTAGATCATTGGTGGCACCTTGGTGTCAGTCGTCACTCGTTGGTTCACAGCTGCTCAGAGAGAGAAAACAGCAGAGAGAAAGTCGACATTCTGCGACACACTTTGAGCGAGTTGTGAGAGCAGCGATGAAGATCACGGAGCTTCAGAGCTTCATGGATTAGATTCATATGATGAAGAGGAGGATGAAACCACAGGGGTCCATTTGAAGATGGATGAGTGTATTCACATAATGATGTTGTGTAATATCACAGTAATAGTGCAGAAGGTGACGTCAGCAGTCGGTGCCTCTGTGGTGTGAAAAACCAGTGAATAAATAAACTAACTAGTGTGTTTCTTCTGTTGGTTTGTGTTCATAGTTCATGTGTTTGTTCATTTTGAAACATGAAAACATGCATTTTGTGTAAATACTGAATGGTCTGCTTCATTTTATATTTGGTTATTAAACAGTTTAATGTTAATGTTCCTTTGCACACGTCCCATGAAGCTTGATCTGCAGCATGACGTCATTTCTCACATTTTAATTCACATTGGATGAAAGTACAGTGACAGGTACATTTATAATTTATTCTACATTCATCTACTTTATTTCATGAATATATTCCACCACCTTGTCGGTGCTGAAGGAGCCGACTGACAGTCTGTGGTAGAAGAAGAAGAGGTGGTCCATGTGGACATGAAGGACCAAGCTGTGTGTATGAGAGTGATGTCATGTCCATGTCTCCATGCTGCTCTGACCCCCCTCCTCCTTTCAGGGTGGAGCCTGCTGGAGTCCGATGGATGACACCAGGTCTGAGGAAGTGTAAGTGAGCTTTGAGTTGGATTCATCACACTGTGACATCACTCATTCACCTCTGTGATGTCACTAGATGAACACATGATTAATAACTGCAGCTGTATTGTGTCTTGTTCTCTCATCAGATTCCTGTGAACTCACAATCGACACAAACACAGTAAACAGAAGCCTCAAACTGTCTGACAACAACAGGAAGGTGACATATGTGAAGGAGGTTCAGTCACATCCTGATCATCCAGACAGATTTGACTCTGCTCCTCAGCTGCTGTGTAGAACTGGTCTGACTGGTCGCTGTTACTGGGAGGTCGAGTGGAGCGGAGACGTTTATGTATCAGTGACTTACAGAGGAATCAAGAGGAAAGGAAACAATGACTGTTGGTTTGGAGAGAATGATCAGTCCTGGATTCTGTGGTGCTCTGATAAAGGTTACTCTGTCCGTCACAACGAGACAGTAACACCCATCACCTCCTCCTCCTCCTCCTCTGGTAGAGTAGCAGTGTATGTGGACTGTCCTGCTGGCTCTCTGTCCTTCTACAGAGTCTCCTCTGACTCACTGATCCACCTCCACACCTTCAGCACCACATTCACTGAACCTCTTTATCCTGGGTTTGGGTTCTGGTTCAGTTCTGGTTCTGGTTCCTCAGTGTCTTTGTGTCCTCTGTAGGACGGAGAGTCTCCTCCTGGTGGAGAACCTTCCTCTCTGCTCACCACATACACTCACCGGCCACTTTATTAGGTACACCTGTCCAACTGCTCGTTAACACTTAATTTCTAAGCAGCCAATCACATGGCGGCAACTCAGTGCATTTAGGCATGTAGACATTGTCAAGACAATCTCCTGCAGTTCAAACCGAGCATCAGTATGGGGAAGAAAGGTGATTTGAGTGACTTTGAACGTGGCATGATTGTTGGTGCCAGAAGGGCTGGTCTGAGTATTTCAGAGACTGCTAATCTACTGGGATTTTCACGCACAACCATCTCTAGGGTTTACAGAGAATGGTCCGAAAAAGAAAAAACATCCAGTGAGCGGCAGTTCTGTGGGCGGAAATGCCTTGTTGATGCCAGAGGTCAGAGGAGAATGGCCAGACTGGTTCGAGCTGATAGAAGGGCAACAGTGACTCAAATAACCACCCGTTACAACCAAGGTGGGCATAAGAGCATCTCTGAACGCACAGTACGTCCAACTTTGAGGCAGATGGGCTACAGCAGCAGAAGACCACACCGGGTGCCACTCCTTTCAGCTAAGAACAGGAAACTGAGGCTACAATTTGCACAAGCTCATCGAAATTGGACAATAGAAGATTGGAAAAACGTTGCCTGGTCTGATGAGTCTCGATTTCTGCTGCGACATTCGGATGGTAGGGTCAGAATTTGGCGTCTACAACATGAAAGCATGGATCCATCCTGCCTTGTATCAACGGTTCAGGCTGGTGGTGGTGGTGTCATGGTGTGGGGAATATTTTCTTGGCACTCTTTGGGCCCCTTGGTACCAATTGAGCATCGTTGCAACGCCACAGCCTACCTAAGTATTGTTGCTGACCATGTCCATCCCTTTATGACCACAATGTACCCAACTTCTGATGGCTACTTTCAGCAGGATAATGCGCCATGTCATAAAGCTGGAATCATCTCAGACTGGTTTCTTGAACATGACAATGAGTTCGCTGTACTCAAATGGCCTCCACAATCACCAGATCTCAATCCAATAGAGCATCTTTGGGATGTGGTGGAACGGGAGATTCGCATCATGGATGTGCAGCCGACAAATCTGCGGCAACTGTGTGATGCCATCATGTCAATATGGACCAAACTCCCTGAGGAATGCTTCCAGCACCTTGTTGGATCTATGCCACGAAGAATTGAGGCAGTTCTGAAGGTAAAAGGGGGTCCAACCCGTTACTAGCATGGGGTACCTAATAAAGTGGCCGGTGAGTGTAGTTCAGTGTGTACAGCTGATGGTGGTTCATGTGGATGTAGGTGCAGGTGGAGCAGGTGAGGGGTACCTGAGCTGGTCTGGACTCTGGGGATCCACAGCTCTCTGGGACTCAGATGGAAGTGTGAAAGAGCTCAGCTTAATGCTGCTGTGCTCCTTGAATCAATAGATGATCATTTAGATGTTGGCTCCTATTTAGGGTTTAATCTTAATCTTTATATGTTCAAGAGGACATTTTATATAAAGGACATCTGCCCCCCCCCCATATAAGATAAATGTGTCCTAATGTGTGTGTGCTTCATTTTATTTCATGATAATAAAAACCAGGTGAAAAGGAAAATATGAATGTAACATTCTTTTTAAGCAGATTATAACTTCAAATCTGTTCAGTGAAATAAAATCTAATTTCACACAATCAGGTTTTGTTCTGAACAAAAACCTTTTTAATGATTCAGCAAACCTCTAAAGATTTAATGACAGATGATATTAGGTACTTTGTTTTTATTAATAATTGAAGAGTCCAACATTGAATCCATGTATTACTTCATATTAACAGGATATAATTGTTTGTTTCTAATTTTAATAAATGACTTTTATTGGAAACAACTGTACTTTTTTCATAATATAAACAAGCTTTAAACACTTTGATCCTTCTTAAACATGCTGTACTGTTTACTATCATATTTTTCATAATATCAGTATTTATTCTTTGGGCCACGTCACCGTGGCAACAAAAACACAAACAACAAGCACACATTTTATAACAGGGTGGAGTTTATTACTGAGAAACTTGAGTATTGAAAGTATTAAATGTGAGTCTCTCAATGCACCCGCCAAAATAAAACACAAACAGCAGTTCCCAAAAAATCCAATAAGACAGAAGTTCTGCAGCCTGAACAAAAGAGGAACGACTTTAACTTTAAATCTCTTAATCACATCGTTATTGTACCTGAAAGAAATGATCACAATAAAGTACATCCTCATTCAGTCAGATATTAACTAAACATTTCTCTCCATCAGCAGTCGTGATTATCTTCTTATTATTAGATTATAAACATTCAGTCTTCTGGAACCAAATGAACTCATTGCAACAAAAAAAGGAAAAAAACTAAATAAAATAAAATCCACTCTGGACCCACAGAAACTCGAGCGTAACCATGACGACGCGCTGAAGCTTTAAGGTCCACAATGTTTGAAGCTCTTCTTACTGCCCTCCAGTGGAAAACCAAGGTACTTCACTGCAGCACTTCATATTTATGTTAATCTACAATTGAACCTCTCAGAGGTAAATATTTGACTTTTATTATATTCGTGTGACGGCTTTAGTTTCTTCTCAGATGAGTTTTTCATCTCCTTCCTGTCCAGAAAAATCACTTTTCTCCTTTGTGATGAACTGAAGAATGAAGTGATGCTCTAATAGAACAAGATGAGATGATGTAGATGAAACTAAATAAAAGGACATAAAGGAGTCAACATGCAACATTAATGCAGGATGAACATGAATGAAACACCTCACTGATGTAGTAATACTTTTAAGTACTTGGATAAAATACTCGCACTAAGGTTTTGTGAGCAGTCATTTTACTTTGAGAAGAGTACTTTAATACTTTTAATGAAGTAAACAATTTGTCCCCAAATTAAAAACAATGGTCGCCTTCTTCTTTTAGTCCCCTTTAAACTTTAGAGTTGATCTATTTTACCGCGTTGTCGCAGTAAAATAATAAATGTACAAACAAAAGGGTTCATTCAGAGGCCGAGTTCAGACCAATCACACACACACACACACACACGTTTATCTACACACACAAAGTCCAAAGTGTATAAAACAGCGTAAAATAATTGCGATTAAAACCACAGAGAATATAAATGAACCTAAAGCTCCAGTTTTGTCCAACAACGGCGTTTCAGCCACAAATGATTCGTTGGTTAAAGAATCTCCGGCAGCAGGCGAGCGCCGCATTACCCATGAGCCTCCTCTTCTGTGGAGCTCTCCTGGGTGCTGCTGCCACCTGTGGAACCCGATCAACCAGAGGGAGAGGGGGGGTGAGTGAGGGGTGGGCACCATCACAGACACAGCGGGGCGGCGCCAGAAAGACGAAGAAGAGCAAGAGTTGAAGGAGCAGAAGAAGAAGCCGAGAGGAAGAAAAGCTCTTTTTGAACAGTTCTAAGAACTAAAGCTACAACAAAGGGATTCTTCTGCATTTCAGCAAATTGTGTCTATTTAAAAGAAGGCGAATGAAGCAGCTCGGGTTCAGGCGGCGTCTCTGCCTCCGTGCCCATGAGCCAGAGGGACACGTCTCACCCTTTAAGGTCCTGGATATAAACATCTGGATCAGATGGGACACGACCTTTAACTGATGAGAGAGAAGGGAGATGATTGCAGGGAAAGAGCAGAAGAGGAAATAAGACGTCACAAGACACAAGTACACACACAGGAACCCACACGGGGGGACAGCTGAGAGTGTGTGTGTGTGTGTGTGTGTGTGTGCTGCATTTCACTTCATGCAAACAAACATTAAATAAATAAATAAATACTAAAAGGAGTTTTCAATGGTATCAAAGAATGAAAAGTTCACAGGGAACTCTGGACGAGACCACAGAAGAAGACACAGAGGTATGAAAGCAGAGGGGGGGGGGAGAAAGAGGAAGATTATTATCGTTCAGCCAATCAAGAGACGAGCAGCGAGGAAACAACACAACGACGAGTCTGTGTCCACAAAGAGCTTTTTACATGAAGCTTTTACATCTGGTTGCTAGGATACGGAGAGAAAACGCCTTGATGTTTGGTCTCTAACAGACCATCTATCAGGGGACGCTTCAGGGCGGGGCTACACGCTGATTGACAGCTCTCTAACAAACACACTTCATATTTAAGTCCACTCACCTTTCCTTCATGAAGTCTGAGCTCCAAACGCTCACAGAGGAAGTGGTTGAAATAAAAGAGCTGCTTTGGTGGACACGTTGTCGCTGGTGTTGCTTTCAGGAGGACGCTGGAGGAACGTACCTGGCTGTGAGTTTCTGTCGTTGAGCAGCTTGGTCTGACTGTTGGGCAGGATCTTAATCTCTGGAGGATCTGGACTGTGAGCGACCCGCGACGCCATGAGAGCGTTCAGGTACTGGAGACGAGTCACCTGCAGCCATCAGTGGGTTAGTGCAGGTTCATCCACGTCACTCTGATATCAAACCACTTCAGGACTAAATGTTAACATTTCAATGACAATCGGCAGCAAAGTTCTGTTTTCCTGTTAAATGAGACGTTTCCTGAAGGGGCCGCGGTGCTCAGAGGCAACACCGCTTCAGTCCACAGGGGGCGCAACACGCTTCATCCTGTGTGTGTGTGTGTGTGTCCTTTTGTTTCACTGCTGGAGGAAGCATTCAGACTGTAACACACACACACACAGACACACACACACCCGTATGAGCTGCAGGTCGGTGAGGGCTCGGACCGTGTAGTCGGGACAATAGCTGGAGGGGCTCGTGGCGTCCGCAGACTCAAAGGGATCCCTGGGAGAGAGACACTGGGTCGACACCGGAGACTGGTGCACTGCACACACACACACACACACACACACACACACACACACACACACAATAAAGCCGAGTCGTCACAATTAAATGCACAAACTGAGTGATTCTTGTCATAAAACACCACAATGTGTCGTCAGCATTGAAGCCGTTGTGATGATGTCATCATGAAGGAGATCCGTCATGCTCGTGCTCACCTGAAGAGGGCAGCGTCAGCGCGGACACGCCGTAGTACGTGAACGCTCCGTTCTCAAACTTCAGCCCCTCCTTCCCGATCTCCACCTCCACGCGACCCTGAGCGCCGCAAACAGGAAGCAGCCAGACGTCACATGACCCAGTTCTTCTTCCCGCTGTCACGGCGACGGATGGTCACTGAGCCTCTAAGAGGTCACTGACCTGCAGCAGCAGGATGAAGTAGTCCACCGGGTGGTTGCGCGTGTACAGGTAGTGAGCCGCGCTCTGCCGGTTGCTCGGGTCGAAGGGAACCTCCTGGTTGACGCTGGGGTGACGCAGCAGGTGGAACAGGACCTTCTCAGACATGCGTCCAGGGCTGAAGTGGGCCACCTCTGTGGGGGAGGGGGGGGGGCATGAGACACGGGGCAGAGATGTGAGGCTCAATGTCAGATTCTTCCTTCTTATAATAACCAGCGAGGAGCTTATTCATTACGCGTGTGGAGGTAAACGGTGACGGAGTCCATCAGCGTGTGACCCTTCTGTCCAATAAGTTATCAATCAGCTACATGCAGGTTCTTCTCCAAACACAATGTTCTAACAGAAAGAACTAAAAGGAGCATCACTGCTTCATTTACACGTCCATCCATCAAACTGCTTATCCTGCACAGAGGGTAACGGGGGGGGGGGGGGATCAGAGACAAACAACCATTCACACTCACATCCACACAACTAAGGGGCAATTTAGAGATCCCAATCAACCTGATCCCCCCTGAGCAGGTCTTTGGACTGTTGGAGGAAGCCGGAGAACCAGAGAGAACCCACTCGGACACGGGGAGAACCTGCAGAGTCCACACAGAAAGGCCACTGGGCAGAGTGGAACCCAGGACCTTCTTGTTGTGAGGTGAGGGTGCTGATCACCACACCACCGTGCCCCCCCTTTATTTACATGTGAGATGAATAAATAATTCATTCATTAGTTTCACACAGTGTCGCATTTAAGCAAAAATGTCGAGAGGTCGGCGTCGGGCCAAACAACGCCCCGAACTGTTGATGGTCTATTTGACTCTAAATGGACCATCATTCACTAAATGAACATCATGCTGCATTGAAGAAGACTTGAAACTAGAGACTGAGACCATAAACTCATGTTTACAATGTTTACTGAGGGAATAAATCAAGAGAGAAGTAGAGTCATTTCCTCATAGACGTCTATGGGAGCAGAGGAGTCGCCCCCTGCTGGTCACTACACAGAAGTAGAGTCATTTCCTCATAGACGTCTATGGGAGCAGAGGAGTCGCCCCCTGCTGGTCACTACACAGAAGTAGAGTCATTTCCTCATAGACGTCTATGGGAGCAGAGGAGTCGCCCCCTGCTGGTCACTACCCAGAATGCAGCTCTAACACGAGGACCTGGATGCTGAGGCAGGAGGTCCTGAGCGTCTCACCTCTGGACAGGAAGCGGTGTGTAGCCAGCAGCAGCTGAGGCGACGTCCTGATCTTGGGTTCTCCCTCCGGGGGCTTGAAGAGAGAAAACTCCTCGTGGACGCTGCGAGGCTCCAGAGGAATCTCCAGCGGGGCGAGAGGACGCTTCACCTTCCGGTCCACTGGGGGAAGGAGGTCACGAGGGTTCATCAACGACCCCCCCACCAACGCGTTCTGGATGAAACAAACTACTCACGGTAGCCGTCGGACTCGTCCAGGATCTCCGACTTGATGATCTCCTCGATGACGTCCTCCAAGGTGACCAATCCCAGCACCTCGTAGAAAGGGTCCCCCTCCCCCTCGTTGTTCACCTTCTGGACGATGGCCATGTGAGAGTTGCCTAAGAGAGGAAAGGTCACAGAGAGGTCACGTCAAGGCTCTTTTTTAACTCCCCTCTCCAATACGAGGGAGGAGGGGGGGGGTTGCACTCCTTTTGGGAGCCATCTTAGAACAAGGTCGTGACATCACAAGTCAAAATAAAAGCCTGAGAAGTCTTAACTAGGAGTTCAGGCTTTACAAAATAAAAAGCCTTCTATGCTCAGTGCCAACAGGCAGCTAGCGATGACCTCGTTACTTTTAATTGCTTCATCATTACAGTGTAAAACAGGGCTGGATAGGTAGCCAATAAAAGGCTTTTGTTTTGAAAAACTATCACCTCGCTGCAAGTTCAGTTCATTCAAGTGACAGCAGGAAGTTTCCATTTGGTAAAACAAGCCTGAACACCCCATGAAGATACAAATCATTTCTGGGGCTTTTATTGTGAAGGGCACCTTTCTTCATCTCCTCCAGCATGGCGTCCAGCTTGGTGTCGTTGAAGACGTAGTGCAGCGGGTGGTTGTAGAACTTGGTGATGGTGGTCATGGGAGTGCAGTCGTCCGGGTCCACCAGAGCCAAGTCCTTCACGTACAGGATGTCCACGATGTTGGACCTGGACATCGAACACACAGGTCCATGAGGTGTGTGTGTGTGTGTGTGTGTCTCACGGGTCACTAAACAAACAGCAATAAGTGAAGAGCAGAGAAGGTTTAAACAATAACAGATGCCTTCTTTCATCATGGAAAGTTTAAACATTAAGCTGTGGTTTTATATGGCGACTGTGGGTGAGTCCTCCAATCAGAGGGTTGTTGGTTTGATCCCAGACTAACCTGCAGGTCCATGTGTCCTTGGGAAAGACACGTAACCCCAGCATTGTGAATGTTAGTGACTGATGGGCAGGTGTCACTGTGTGTGGTCGGTCCTGTCATCAGTGAATGAATGGGTGAATGATGTCATGTAGTATTAAAGTGCTTTGAGAGCTGTACAAGTCCATTTACCATTTATATACTTTAACAATCTACAGTTTTATTTTCAGAGAACGCTTTTGTTTAATTCTTGTGAATTTATATCTTTAATCTCTGATTCTTTTAGTTTATTCTCATAAATGAAAACCTTTTTCCAAGAATATTCTCACATCCTAAAATGTTGGAAAATGATAATAATAATAACAATAATAAGGCCGGCGCTCCTATCCGGGACGAGCAAGTCACAGAAGGAGTGGAACGCGTCTTTCGTGGGGTAACGTTTTTGGGGCGGTTGCCGTGCCAACCTCTCCTCCTCGTAGATGGGCACCCGGGTGTAGCCGCTCTGCATGATGTCGGACATGGTGGAGAAGTCCAGGACGACGGAGCTGGGCAGCATGAAGCAGTCCTTCAGGGGGGTCAGGATGTCCTCCACCGTCTTACTGCGCAGCATCCCGCGGCTGAACTCCTCCTTCACAAACTCACTGGGGAGGGGAGACGCGGGGGGGGGGGGGTGAGGAGGCGAAAGAGCTGCTGCATCACACCACACACCTGTGTGTGTGTGTGGGGGGGGTCATCTCACCTGTACGGGTCGTTGACGCTGGTGCGGATCATCTCCATGGCCCGCTCCCTTATCCCGCAGGTGCTGACGTCCCGCCTCAGCGCCAGGTCCAGGATCAGCCCCAGGGGGCAGGACAGCGGGCAGGTGAGCACCAGGCACACCTGGGCCAGCCAGGTGAGCCCCGGCGCCATCTGGAAGCCGTAGCCGGAGCACAGCACGTGGGGGGCCAGCTCGGCCACCAGGAAGACCAGGAAGCCGCTGGTGAAGACGGCGGAGACGACGGTGCCCAGCGCGCGGTAGAGGAGGACGCCGAGGACGGCGTGTCCCAGGGCGCAGAGGAAGAGCAGGGAGCAGGTCTGAGGGGACAGGGGACACGTGACGGCACTCCAGCTTTACACGTCCACTTCTCGCTTTATTTACTCTATTTGGATTAATACATATTATGCTTTTATGAAACTGTACAAATGCAAGTAGAGGTAATGGACTGTGTAAATATACAAAAGAAAACACCCGCTTAAAGAAATGAACACATACTTGTAATAATAATAATACAACATAATAATATGAACTGAGGTTGGCACACTGAGTACTTGTTGTACTTGTTGTACCGGGTGTTTGGACCCCCTGGACCCACCAGGAAGTTGCCCCTCCTCCGGATGGGCTCCAGGCGCTTGGCGGCCCGCTTCTCCTCCTCGGAGCCGCAGCTGTGCAGCACGTAGAGCTCCAGGGGGTCGAGCCACAGGAGGCTCAGGTGCACCGTCCTCAGCAGCGCGCACACCGGAAGCAGCGTCACGATCAGCGCCGCGAGCCCCCAGGTCGGGATGTGGTCCTCCGGCAGACCCGGGTCGGCGCTGACCCGCAGCTTGTCCGGGCCGGCGGACGCCCACCTCCCGCCGCTCAGCACGCACAGGTGGTGGTAGGAGGAGGAGGAGGAGGAGGCGCTCTGCCGCCGCACCTCCACCGTCGCCAGCCCGCTGTACGACTCGTCCGCGGTGAAGGGGCCCGTCACCTGGAACCAGGAGTCGCGGCGGTTGGACTCCTGCGCGCACGGGTCGGGCGCATCCCCGACCGCCCCGGCGCTCGCCCCCGCGGCGAACGCCGCCCACGGCCAGCTCCCGTTGAGCTCGGTGCCGAAGAGGCGGAGTTGGAACGTGGCTCCCTCGGGCGCCGAGATGACCCGGTCGCTCAGGGTTACCGGGCCCGCCGGGTTCTCCAGTCGCAGCCCCAGAACCGGCGGGGCTTCCCGGCCGCAGGCGCCGAACCTGATCCCGCAGAACGACACTATCATCAACAGGAACCGTAGACCCGCCGAGCTGGCCACCATATTGGAATTGGTCGGCCCGGGGCTCTGCGCGCGGGTCATGTGACTCCGGCCCCGCCCACCGGAGGGGAGGCGGCAACTGAGCTGCGCCGGCGGCCATTTTGGTTCCGTTGGTCGAGGCGCAGCGCGGTGACGCGCCTTCATTTTGGGGCCGGATTCCGAGTGTTTTTCGGGGCTTTTTCTCGGCGCCGCCTCCCCTCCGAACTCCGGGTTCTGCGGCGGCCAATGAGAAGACGGGAAAGAGGAGCCAACGGGCTCCTTTGTTAACGTTTCACATAAACAAGTCATTCATCAC
The DNA here is from genome assembly GCF_949316345.1 of Pungitius pungitius. Classification (NCBI taxonomy): domain Eukaryota; kingdom Metazoa; phylum Chordata; class Actinopteri; order Perciformes; family Gasterosteidae; genus Pungitius; species Pungitius pungitius. The sequence continues at coordinate 1,046,538 of NC_084917.1, forward strand.
TTCGGGCCTCGACACGCGTTCACCGAATGAACGCGTGTCGCAAAGGTTCTGAACTCATGTGCGACACATTTACCGAGAAGAGATCTAAGTGGTGCACAAGTTAAAATATAGGCATTAATTCTGTGTTTAGTGAATAAACGGAATGTAAAGCACAGGAGTGAATGTTGATGAGATGAAATTAAGAGACTAAAGGACCATAGAAAAATGTACAATATGTGTGTCTCTTGGGTTATATTCTGATTAAAGAAAGCCAAACAGGACAGTTAATACAATACAATCACTACTTTTGCTTTGGACTCTCAGGTCAGAGGTCACAAGGACTAAAGATTCTTTAAAGCAAGCTGTCCTTTAACAGTCACGTTTGAATGTGAATTCAAGATGAAGAAGGAGCACGTTGGAGCAGACATGAAGAAGAAAACCAGAGATATGAACAAATAAAAAAAAGAACTTGAATCAGACGGATGTTTGTGTGGAGAAATAAATCTCAGGTTTATTAACCTCAGTCTCACAGGCTGCAGCTTCACATCCTTTAGTCACAAGTCCAACACGTTGCAGCCTTTTCTCAATATGAAAACATGATCTCCTCCCCACTAAATACATGTATATAGTTATATAAAGTGATGATATATATATATATAATCATAACTTTCCCTGTGTACAGCTTCACTGTGAATAATGAAGTGTGAAAACCAGCCTCTGGATTCGGCTTCTCTCCACTGAGACTCATCGTGTGGTCGAGCTCCTCTAGAGAAGAAAATATGAACCTCTGTACAGGTCTAAACATCACACGCTGCAGGGCTGAACCCCCCCCCCCCCCCCCCCGCTTCGGTCACATGACAGGAAAAAAGAGGAGGTCTGAACAATAAAAAACAGCTTAGCAGGTTCAGACCGGCGCGTCAAAGCTGCAGGAATTTTAATATTTCCAAACGGCAGGAGAGTCGAGATGAAGACGAGGGTAAAGGGGGGGGGGGTTACATATGGAGTGTTTAAGTCATTATAATAACATCTCACTACTACAGGATCAATTATCAGATATCATGAGATGCTATTTCATTATTAGGACTTGATAGCTGCTCCTTGTGATGACTTAAATTTATATTTTTATTTTATTTAAAGTGACGGCTTCATCGGAAATAAAAGCTTTGGCCTTAAAGTCTATCAACAAACAAAATGCAGATAAGAGGAGTAAATGGTTGTTGGAGGTCAACTCATTTTATTTTATTGCTATTTAATGTCTAACAGAACAAAACATCTCTCTATTATTCGTGTCCATCTCTGTGTGTACAATGTCTTTACAGTAAAGTCACACAGTGTTTCTGGGTAAATTTACCCCGATGAAAGGCTGCGTCTTCACAGCTGGAAGCCCGTTTACCCCCCCCCCCCCCCACAAGAAAACAATTAATACAACATTAATGAGCAGAAGCATTGTTTGCACTAACTGGTGATCACTGGGAACCAGTAGGACCGATGGCTACGTGAGACCTCGGGGGCGCCGTCGACTCGACGCTCCTCCTCTCGGGGGGGGGTTAAGCCCAGTCGCCAGTAGAAACGTCGCCATCATATGATTCCAGAAGACCACGATTGTGTTGTTGCCGTTTTTGGAGATGATGAAACAAACGTTAATGTCTGCGTGGAGTCTATTTTTGACTATTTTAACATTCACCAGTGTTTAAATCTTCTGAGGAGAGAAGATGGTTGGAGTTTGATATAAAAATACAAAGAATATATTTAGCATATATGGGTAATAAGCGCTCCCAGTACGAGATGATCTAACATGAGAGGAAAGAAGCATTGTGGCTTAAAGAAATAAAGCTCCTCTGTTCCTTCAGTCAAACGCGTTGGAACGTTCTCCTCGTGAGACGCACTCACGCCTTTAGAGTCAAACATCACCGGGGACGCAGCCCGACTCCCCCGTGTCCTCGTGTCCCTGTGTCCTTGTGTCCCCGTGTCCCCGTATCCTCGTGTCCCCAAGTCCCTGCACACATGCCACAAGAGAAGAGCGGTTAAAGGTCCTCGTGTCCACTGAACCGATCCAGCCTGCTCCGAGACACACACACACACACGCACACGCGCACACACGCACACACGCACACAAGCACACACGCACACACGCACACACACACACACACACACACACTGTTGTCCAGTTAGCAACGTGAGTTTTCTTTTTCCATGGAGACATGCAGCGGAGTGTTTGTGTCCACTCGAGGTCAAAGGTCGACTGACACGAGGGTCAAACAGCAGTCGGGATAGATGAGTCTCTCGCGTCCGTCGGTTTAATGAGTCACAGGCCACGACGTGTGGGGGGGGGGGGGGGGGTGATCGACCCATAATGCATCTGTGAAGCTCAATGGGAGACGTCGTTTGAATTGATGGTGGAAGCATTTTTTCTTTAATTCAGAACATTGTGTCTTTTTCTCTGAACACTAAACATCCGGCTTCGTTCAAATCACTTTGTGAGGAATATTATATTATATTGAAGTTCTTCAAGTCTAAAATATAAAACAACAGATTTAATATCAGTATGAATATATAATATGAATTAATATAACAGAAAATAAATATTCTAACATCACTCTTAGAAATTGAATCATTTAAAATACATATTGCCTTGGTTCAGGAGGGAGGCCGTGAACACCCCCCCGCCCCCCGCCCCCCCTCATCACTACATATAATACTCACAGGATGCATTTGGTTTCAATTCCTTCCTGTGGGGCATGAAAAACAATTAGGACTGGAAATATAGTCGTTTATTATAATTCTAAATGTAGGAAGCTATTATTATTGTGGAATAATAACCTAAAGCAATAAATAAAACAATAATTAAATCAGCCAATTATTTAATATATTTAATATAATATATATTTATATTATAATATAATATATTGAAACAGCCAAATAATAATCAAGCTTTAAAATTGAATTATAAGAAATATGTATTTATTTGATTGAGTTTTAAACCCATGCACATTTAACTGCATCTAATGTAAAGTGTTGTTGCCATTTTGGTGAGTTCTATGTAAGTGTTGCATTAAAACTTAAATAAAAATAGATTAAAATGTTGAATTTCAAGCTAAACAGAAATGAATAGAAACCAATGGATGCCGTGAAGTTAAATAAATAAATAAATAAATCTGGGAAATTGCAGCAAAACCAAATTTTCATGGTTTCTATTCGCTGGTTAAACTTTTCACTGCAGTGACTCAAAAAACTCATTTAAACAAACTACAATAAAAATAAATCCTACATAAAAAAAAAAAAAAAACTTTTTGGAAGTCTCACTCTTTGGAAAAAGAAAAAAAACTAAATGAGAAAAGCTGCCAGCCGTGACTTAAAGGTTCAGTTCACGTGAAAACAACTTTGAGATTTCTGCCTCTTGGTGTTTGAAATGATTCCCGTCGGGTTAAACGTGAGGGAGGCGACGGGTCCTGGACCACGGCTCCATGTCTGCCAGCAAAACCCCCAAAACCCCCCAAAACACTCCAAAAACCCCCAAAACCCCCAAAACCCTCCAAAACCCTTTTTGTATCCTGATTCCTTCCAGACCCTCCGTGGTCCATTCTGAACGCCTTATTTCTGGGCTCGGGATGGGGGGGCTCGGGGGGGGGCATGCAGGACGAGATGAAAAGAGAACCTCGGCGGGTCCTCGGGGGACAACGAGCAAACAGGAAGCGGGTCAGATGGTGCTCTCGGTGTGTGCGTGGCTGATGGCGTGGGGGTGGGCGTGGCTCGGCCTGCGGGCGCCCGCACAGTTCTGCTGCTCTCCGAGCAGGGTGGCGGTCTCCCCCGGCCCGTTGTCCGGCCCGGGCGACGGCGGCGACCTCCGGGGTTTTGGGGGGGAGACGGAGGACGGCGAGCTCGTGCGGGGGTTAAAGCCGCACGCCGTCAGGCTCACGGAGGACGGAGGCGGCTGGGGGAAAGGGGCGTGGTTTCCGGGAAGGGGCGTGGCCTGGGGCAGGGACTGGCTGGGTCTGCAGGTGGAGGAGGGGGTGGTTTGGGGCGGCGGGGCGCAGCGGCTGCTCGGCGGCGGCGGCAGCTGAGCAGTTGACGGCGGGCGCCTCGCGGGGGGCGTGGCCAGCGGCAGAGGGGCCCGGGGCCCCGGGGGCGTCACGGGGGGCAAAGAGACCGAAGTGTCCAGGCGGGTGCGACTGCCCTCGGGGGACTGCGGCGTGCTGTCCAGACGGGACGCCAGGACGCCGTTCTGGTACTGAGCGCGAGTGATCTGAGGAGGAAACGCCTTTATTATTTCACATTAAATCAAAACCAAGATCAGGAACATTTATTAATTCACCCGACAGAGTTCTAATGTAAAGATTCTGAGCTTTGGAGATTTGAGAATGGAATCCATTTCTCCCTTTTTTGCGTTTGACAACGTTGAACGACGGCGGCCATCTTTGTTCGGTTTCCAGGCCCTCCCTGGGAGTCGGACCTGACTCGACGGCGTCCGGACCCACACCCACCTTCACGAACTGCAGGTCGGCGAGCGCTCGCACGCAGAAGTCCGGCACGTACTGGAACGGCGTTCCCGGGATCTGGGTCACGCTCCCGCCCACCGACACGTCGCCCGGGACGCGCTCGCTGCAGCTCAGAGACGCCGAGCGGTTCAGGTTCCCTGCGTGCGACGGGGAGCGGAACTCTGGACACACAAATGAATGAATGAATGAATGAATGAATAATACGGCGAAGAAGAAAAACAACAACCACGAGAGGACGGGAGCAAGTCGACGTGGAGACGAACACAAACGTGTATCGATGTCAGCGAGCAAAACGATGAGTCGTGTTATGAAGAAAATGCCACAAAAGCTTCTCTCTTCGGCGGCCGTGGGCTCGGGAGCAGAAAGCTTTCTCATTGGCCGGGTTTAGTGACGTCGAGCAGATGAGAAGATTGATACCAAACTTAGCGGGCTTCATCCCATTAGCTTAGCTTAGCATACAGAATGGAAACGGATGGAACCTGCTAGCTCGGCACAGATTAACACAGTACATGTTAGATTCAAAGTGAAAAAGTCATGATGCTGATCCTTTTGGCGGTTTTGGTTTCCAGTGTTTATGCTAAGCTAATTAGCTCCTTGCTAGCTTGGTATTTCAAAGGACATGTGACACGTGACTTTTATCCTTCTTCTCATCCAACTCGAAGAAAAGAAAAGGAAAGCAAATGAGCGCGTTTCTAAAGGTGTTGCTTTAACCACAGGTCAGATTAGACGATGGATGGATGACATCTGACCTCAGATCAGTGGTTAAAGGGGCGGAGCTGCTCCACCGACCACAGGGACACTCAGTACATTAAGACAATATCATGTGATGTTATTCCATATTCATATTATATGTGTTTTACATTATTTCTGTAAATATTAATTCTCCTTGCAAGTAAAGTAACTTTCTCTCCGTAAATATCATTCTTTGGAATGAGTTTGGAATGGGGTCAAAGGTCACAGCATTAAAGCATTATAAAAGGAAGAAGAGCAGATTAAAACTTTACTCTGCGCTGTTTTATTTCTGGTTTGTACTCGCTGGATCAGGACCCTTAAGATGAAGAAAAAGGGAGGGAACCTCCCACCCCCCCCGTCCCCCCCCCCGCCCTCTGACCCCTGCGAGTGTTTACCTGGAAAACGAGAGAACAGAGAAAACCTCTTAAGAGAGAGGCGTCGTGGAGGGGGAGACGCCACTGATGGAGAGAGAGGAGGGGTGACAGCTGAGAGAGGAGGAGGAAGAGGAGGAGGAAGAGGAGGAGACAGCAAAGATGAGCTGGTTTATTCGCTTTGCAGCTTTCTTTAAACAAAGAGGAGGAGTTCATCTGGAGCCGATCAATGGAAACTCCCAAATACATCCATGAGATAGATTATATATATATATATTTATATTCTGTGTCATAGAAGACACAATATTATTATCAACAAGCCGCCTAGAAATGTCAAAACGTAAACAAACATCTTTGATGATTTTAGAGAAAGTTATTATTATTATTATTATTAGATATTTCAATCAATACATCTGATTTGGATATGTCCGAATTAAACATATTACACATTACATTTAAATAAATTACCTATTTTATAGGTATTGATCTCTTGTGGTCTGATTATTATTTATTAATGAAACAGTTTAATGGTCCACAGTTAGAAGATGAGATGTGGTCATGTGACTTTTACACAAACACACACAGAGCACCATAATACACACAGAGTACACACAGCTTTTTATCCAGCAGACCGAGATCCAAAGGGAAGGAGGAGAGGAAGAGGAGAAGGAGGACAAGGAAAGGGAGAAGGAGAATGAAGAGGAGGAGAAGGAAAGGGAAGAGGAGGAAGAGGAAAAGGAGGATGAAGAAGAAGAGGAGACGGAGGATAAGAAGAGGAAGAAGACATTTAATCAGCAGTTCTAGCTTCCACCACCAGGGGGACACAGCGAGTCGTTTCTGAATGAAACCTTCATTCACATTTTGCTGCTGTAATCAGATTAATGTTTAATGATGAATATAAATAAACGTATCAAAGGATCTAAATGTTGAAACAAGAACTAATGGACGTTGTGTCACCTTGTTGATTATTAGTCTTTAATGACGTAGAGTGTGTAAAGTGTGTGTGTGTGTCTGTGTGTGTCTGTGTGTGTGTGTGTGTGTGTGTGTGTGTGTGTGTGTGTGTGTGTGTGTGTGTGTGTGTGTGTGTGTGTCTGTGTGTGTGTGTCTGTGTGTGTGTGGCTCACCCAGTGATGGCGAGCTCAGAGCCATCACTCCGTAGTACGAGAACGGCCCGCTTTCAAACTTCATGTTCTCGTTGCCGGCCTCCACCTCCACTCTCCCCTGAAACGCAAACACACACGCCATGTTTATTGAGAACATTATCTGTGTGTGTGTGTGTGTGAGTGTGTGTGTGTGTGTGTGTGTGTGTATGTGTGAAGCTCTGCTGTGCAAAATCCAGGAGGCCGTCTCCTGTGGCAGGCAAAAGAAACACTTTGAGGTCCAATAAATATTACATTCTGCTTCAGGTGTCTCTTTCTCTTTCCCTCACACTCTCTCACACACACACACACACACACACACACACACACACAGTGGTGAAACCGGAGCTGCTGTGTTCAGGTTACTCGAGTGACTGCAGTCACTTCATCGTCACCTCAGGTGTTGAAATAGAACGCACACGCACACACTTCAACACAATGAGTTAACATGAGTGTGAGTGTGTGTGTGTGTGCGTGTGAGGACACAGTGTGTGTGTGTGTGTGTGCGTGTGAGGACACAGTGTGTGTAGTCTGCAAACATGGGCAATCTGTAAATATCTCCATGAGAAGATGTGAGCTTTTTTTATTCCACATATTGATGAGATCTTTGTTCAGGAGCCACTTTAGAAAGATCGGAAACTAAAAGCCGTCATTTAGTCCTCACTGGGTTTGTTTACTGTAATGAGGTCGGCCATGAATATGAGAAATGAGTCTTTATTGACAATTAGTGGGGTTAGTGTCAGGCTAGCTGTTTCCCTCAGCCCCCCCCCCCCCCCCCCTTATGTAAGAGGATCTATTAGTGAAGGTTGTGCAGAGACAAACAACAGCTCCTCACATCTTATTTTATGTTTGTTTGCAGCTTTAATGAGTTTCATTTATTCCACTGAATATTGGAGAAAATATCTGGATTAAATATCTAAAGTGTCTTCATAGACGATTGGTTGGTTAAGCTGAATTATTTTGATATTTAATGAACCTATAAACTGTTAAGCTGTTATTTATGCAAAGTCATGTGACCGTGGTGGAGCTCCCTTATAGCTAACATGAAGTCATGTGACCGTGGTGGAGCTCCCTTATAGCTAACATGAAGTCATGTGACCGTGGTGGAGCTCCTTTATAGCTAACGTGAAGTCATGTGACCGTGGTGGAGCTCCTTTATAGCTAACGTGAAGTCATGTGACCGTGGTGGAGCTCCCTTATAGCTAACATGAAGTCATGTGACCGTGGTGGAGCTCCCTTATAGCTAACATGAAGTCATGTGACCGTGGTGGAGCTCCTTTATAGCTAACGTGAAGTCATGTGACCGTGGTGGAGCTCCTTTATAGCTAACGTGAAGTCATGTGATCGTGGTGGAGCTCCTTTATAGCTAACGTGAAGTCATGTGACCGTGGTGGAGCTCCTTTATAGCTAACATGAAGTCATGTGACCGTGGTGGAGCTCCTTTACAGCTAACGTGAAGTCATGTGACCGTGGTGGAGCTCCCTTATAGCTAACGTGAAGTCATGTGACCGTGGTGGAGCTCCTTTATAGCTAACGTGAAGTCATGTGATCGTGGTGGAGCTCCTTTATAGCTAACGTGAAGTCATGTGACCGTGGTGGAGCTCCTTTATAGCTAACATGAAGTCATGTGACCGTGGTGGAGCTCCTTTATAGCTAACGTGAAGTCATGTGACCGTGGTGGAGCTCCTTTACAGCTAACGTGAAGTCATGTGACCGTGGTGGAGCTCCCTTATAGCTAACATGAAGTCATGTGACCGTGGTGGAGCTCTTTTATAGCTTACATGAAGTCATGTGACCGTGGTGGAGCTCTTTTATAGCTTACATGAAGTCATGTGACCGTGGTGGAGCTCCTTTATAGCTAACGTGAAGTCATGTGACCGTGGTGGAGCTCCTTTACAGCTAACATGAAGTCATGTGACCGTGGTGGAGTTCAATAAGGTTTGTGTTTTTTAAGCCGGTTACAAGTCTTAAGTCGGGAGTCTTAAAGGGTTAAATACGTTTAACCCTACGAGTGTTAATTCCCTCGGCAGACTGACGCACTGAGCCGTCACTTTAACAAGTGTTCTCTGACCCGTTGCCACGGTGACCCACCGGCCGCTTGTTAATCAACAGTTCAGCCGATCATTGGTTATTGATCTTTGGGACAGGAAATGTTTAATATGCTCTGATCGTTGTGTTCTGTGCGTGTGTGTTTGTGTGTGTGTGTGTGTGTGTGTGTGTTTGTGCGTGCGCGTGTGTGTGTGTGCGTGTGTGTGTGTGTGTGTGTACCTGCAGTATGAGGATGAAGTAGTCCACCGGCTTGCCTCTCAGGTACAGGAAGTGTTGAGGTGAGCGTTTGTCGCTGTCGTTGAACTTGAGCTCCTGGATGACGTCGGGGTGCCTGAGGACCCTCAGTAAGACTTTCTCTGTGATTTGGAAGGGGCTGAACAGACTCACCTCTGGGGGGGGGATTAAAACACAGGGCGTCATTGGAAAGAAAACACTTGTTTTTACATTGCTAGATTTCCTGTAATTCACCATTAAATAGTGCCTTTGCATTGCATCCTTATGGCTCTCGTGTGACATCACGGCTCACCTGTGACATCACGGCTCACCTGTGACATCATGGCTCACCTGTAGCCAGGAAGCGATGCGCCGCCAGCATGAGCTGAGGAGAAATCTTTACTTTGCTGTCTCCGTCCTGCTTGAAGGCCGAGAAGTCAGGCTTGTTCTTGTTGGGGTCGACCTTCTTCCTGTTCCTGTTGTCCGCTGTGGAGGGGGGTCGGGGGGGGGTAGTAAAGGTAAATAAATGATATACCGACATACACGTTAATATATACATATATGCAACATTGTGAATGCAGGATAGAGTCTATTATTGTAGTATTAGTCCAACCAAGTGTGTGTATGTGTGTACACACACACACGTGTGCATGTATATAAACACACTGGACCAAAATGTGACATTAAATCTCCAGCTTTTCTTTCTGTACGATGTCAGTAGTGTTTAGAGTCAGCTGTGTGTGTCTGTGTGTGTCTGTGTGTGTCTGTGTGCATGTGTGTGCGTGTGTGTGCGTGTGTCTGTGTGTGTGTGTGTGTCTCTGTGTGTGTGTGTCTGTGTGTGTGTGTGTATGTGTGTGTATGTGTGTGTGTGTGTCTGTGTGTGTGTGTCTGTGTGTCTGTGTGTGTGTGTCTGTGTGTCTGTGTGTGTGTGTCTGTGTGTCTGTGTGTCTGTGTGTGTGTGTCTGTGTGTGTGTCTGTGTGTCTGTGTGTGTCTGTGTGTGTATGTGTGTGTGTGTGTGTCTGTGTGTGTATGTCTGTGTGTGTGTCTGTGTGTGTGTGTGTCTGTGTGTGTGTGTCTGTGTCTCTGTGTGTGTGTGTCTGTGTGTGTGTGTGTGTGTATGTGTGTGTATGTCTGTGTGTGTGTCTGTGTGTGTGTGTGTCTGTGTGTCTGTGTGTGTGTCTGTGTGTGTGTGTCTGTGTCTCTGTGTGTGTGTGTCTGTATGTGTGTGTGTGTGTCTGTGTGTGTGTGTCTGTGTGTGTGTGTCTGTGTGTCTGTGTGTGTGTGTCTGTGTGTCTGTGTGTCTGTGTGTGTGTCTGTGTGTCTGTGTGTGTCTGTGTGTGTATGTGTGTGTGTGTGTGTCTGTGTGTGTATGTCTGTGTGTGTGTCTGTGTGTGTGTGTGTCTGTGTGTGTGTGTCTGTGTCTCTGTGTGTGTGTGTCTGTGTGTGTGTGTGTGTGTATGTGTGTGTATGTCTGTGTGTGTGTCTGTGTGTGTGTGTGTCTGTGTGTCTGTGTGTGTGTCTGTGTGTGTGTGTCTGTGTCTCTGTGTGTGTGTGTCTGTGTGTGTGTGTGTGTGTATGTGTGTGTATGTCTGTGTGTGTGTCTGTGTGTGTGTGTGTCTGTGTGTCTGTGTGTGTGTGTCTGTGTGTGTGTGTGTGTGTGTGTGTGTGTGTGACGTCTGCTGACTCACTGTAGAGGTCGGACTCGTCCAGGATCTCCGACTTGATGATCTCCTCGATGACGTCCTCCAAGGTGACCAATCCCAGCACCTCGTAGAAAGGGTCCCCCTCCCCCTCGTTGTTCACCTTCTGGACGATGGCCAGGTGGGATTTACCTGCAGGGTGAGGAGGGGGGGGGGGGTGAGATCACCTGAAGGTTACAAAGAGTTTAACGAGGGAGGGGGGAAGGCCACCGTCAAACACACACTCCTGTTTTTATTTTAGTAACGTAGTTATTCTAGAGGCGGGTTTATCCTGCAAGGACAGACTGAGGCCTTAATTTAGCCCGGAATGAACTAAGAGCTTTGCAGAGAGAGGAGCTGCCAAAGCAGAGATAAAGACCTGGAGGAGGAAGGGGGAGGAAAGGGGGAGGAGGGGGAGATTAATCCTCTCATTAAAAACAGACTCTCGTTCACTAACTTTTCGAGTGGCGTCTATCAGCGACCTCGTTGGTGACCAACGTCTGTGAGTCAGTCTGGACCCCTAGTTACCGTAACCGCTAGTTACCGTAACCGCTAGTTACCGTAACCACCGCCTCTTTGTTCTCGACCAACAGACGTCATGCCACAACATGCCGTCACCATTTATTGCAACAGGAAGTGACGCTGTAAGGACTGTAAGAATGCATATCTAACATACTTTGGAAATAAATAAGCTTAATGGTCTATTACGGACCTGTCAATCACAGTAAGCCCCGCCCTAAAGCATCCCCTGCTTTATGGTCTGTTTGACTCTAAATGGACCATCATTCATTAAATGAACATCATGCTGCATTGAAGAAGACTTGAAACTAGAGACCGAGACCATAAACTCATGTTTACAATGTTTACTGAGGGAATAAATCAAGAGAGAAGTAGAGTCATTTCCTCATAGACGTCTATGGGAGCAGAGGAGTCGCCCCCTGCTGGTCACTACACAGAAGTAGAGTCATTTCCTCATAGACGTCTATAGGAGCAGAGGAGTCGCCCCCTGCTGGTCACTACACAGAAGTAGAGTCATTTCCTCATAGACGTCTATGGGAGCAGAGGAGTCGCCCCCTGCTGGTCACTACACAGAAGTAGAGTCATTTCCTCATAGACGTCTATGGGAGCAGAGGAGTCGCCCCCTGCTGGTCACTACACAGAAGTAGAGTCATTTCCTCATAGACGTCTATGGGAGCAGAGGAGTCGCCCCCTGTTGGTCACTACACAGAAGTAGAGTCATTTCCTCATAGACGTCTATGGGAGCAGAGGAGTCGCCCCCTGCTGGTCACTACACAGAAGTAGAGTCATTTCCTCATAGACGTCTATGGGAGCAGAGGAGTCGCCCCCTGCTGGTCACTACACAGAAGTAGAGTCATTTCCTCATAGACGTCTATGGGAGCAGAGGAGTCGCCCCCTGCTGGTCACTACACAGGATGGAGCCCTAACAGGTGAAGCTTTGGCTTTAGAACCTTACAATCATAGAAACGTTGGTTCACATCTTGAAGCGTTTTCTGATGTCTTTGGAACCATTTTGACTGTGAGAGAGTTGTGAGGGACGACCGAGAGGAGGTCTCACCTGAAGGAGACCTGAACTACTTCTCACAGACTTCACCAGTTAGAAGGAAGGGTCGGTGCCATCGAACCAACAAGAGGACGATACATCAACACAACAAATCCTCCCACTTCACACCCAGCAAAGCTTTGCTAACAGCTTCTAATCAAAGGAGCAAAAAGTCTGAATAGTGATGAGTATCGTAAGGATGGTGCTCTTATGGATACCGCTTCCTTATCTATAGTCTTATTGGTTCTTCTGGGTTCTTCTGTGAGGAAAACAGGACAAAACATCAAGAAAAGAATCCACATGTGATTCAACCAATCAGAGCCAAGGACCAAACAAACACACAACCGGGGCTGCTGGCGTTATGCTGTCGAGTCAAACATCATCATCATCATCATCAGCTGCTCCACCACATGACCTCTGCCCTCTGTGCTCCCTCTAGACTCACAGGAAGGTCAGAGGTCACAGCCCTGCTGTAGCTTCACGTCTGGAGTCGAAATCATTTTCTAGAAATCTAAAGAAGCACAAATGTTACGGACTACTTGACCTTTGTCGACCCGGGTCGGATGGGGGTGGAGCTCCCTGAGGCTGCGATCAATAATCGTGGGATTTATTTTGCGGGGCGAGCGACCTCTAAAAGCTTCACGTGATCGATACCTCCGTCTGCTGTGAGGATCGATTACCACTAAATAACCCATCACCTCTCTGACGTCTGAAGGGACAGCGACAGCGTGAATTATTCCTGACGCACTAAAGATAATAAAAGTGCTGAAAAACGTAGCTACAAATAGTCCTAAAATACAGGATATCATCGTCATGGATCTGATGAACAGCTTCATCATCATTATCATCATCATCATGAGCTTTAATTCCCTGCAGGCGCTTCATTGTTTGTTTAACGAGGCGTGGATATCAGCGCTGAGATTTCCCACACTAATCCCGTGCGCTTGAACGTGCACACGTTGATCACATCGACCCCAAACGATTAGTGAAAAACCTCCGATGAAGCCGATCAATGTGTATAATATTAATATAAATCTACACACACACACTACATACACTACACCTATGTACAACATCCTTTATATATATATATATATTCATGTTTATATAATGTTTTGTTTTCGAATCTGCAAAGTGGTTCAAGTTATTAAATAAATGAAGAATAAAAAAGTACGAAAATGTACCTCTGAGATGTCGTACAAAGTAAAGTACTAGAAAACTGAGGAGGAGGATGAAGGCAGTAACCACCTCCGGTTTCCTCGGGAATGAGATGCATTCTGGGTATTTGTGCCCTCACAGGGTGGTGATGTCACTAAGGGGCCAAACATGGCAGCCTGGGATTGTTCCAGTCGTCAATAGAGCCGATCGATACGAACCGAAGCCGATCGGAAGGACGGGAAGTTGTGTGTGTGTGTGTGTGTTTCTGTGTGTGTGTGTGTGTCTGTGTGTGTGTGTCTGTGTGTGTGTGCGCGTGTGTGTCTGTGTGTGTGTGTGTGTAAGCGGAGACGGCTGCTGGTTTCAAATAAACAAACCAGAAGAGTTGATGATGACACACACACACACACACACACACACACACACACACGCACACACACACCTTTCTTGAACTCCTCCAGCATGGCGTCCAGCTTGGTGTCGTGGAACACGAAGTGCACCGGGTGGTTGTAGAACTTGGTGATGGTCTTCAGCGTGGTGCAGTCGTCAGGGTCCACGAAGGCCAGGTCCTTGACGTACAGGATGTCCACGATGTTGGAGCGCTCGTCGTCGTACACGGGGATCCGCGTGTAGCCGCTCTCCATGATCACCGACATGGTGTTGAAGTCCAGCACGGCGTCCGCCTGGATCATGAAGCAGTCGCCGATGGGCGTCATGACGTCCTCCACCGTCTTGTTGCGGAGCTCCAGGGCGCCTTGGATCATGTTCATCTCCTCCTTCACCAGGTCGTTGTAGGGCTCCGTCACCTTCAGCATCCCCACCAGCTTCTCGCGGTTGTACACGGTGCCGATCTCCTGGCCCAGCAGCACGTCCAGCAGCTTGCTGACGGGGAAGGACACGGGGAAGGTGAGGAACATGAAGAACTTGGTCACCATGATGGTGTTGGCGCCCACCGCCAGCCCGTGGCGCGAGCACAGCGCCTGCGGCACGATCTCCCCGAAGATGACGATGCCGATGGTGGAGGCCACCACGGCGCCCAGGCCCGACCCGATCAGGTCGTCCAGGAGGATGGTGAGGGTGGTGTTCACCAGCACGTTGCCCAGCAACAGGGAGCAGAGCAGGTAGTTGCCCTTGCTGCGGATGGGCTCTATCTTGCGGGCGTCCCGGCGCTCCTTGTCGGTGCCGCAGCTCTGCACGATGCGCAGCTCCATGGGGTCGAGCGCCATCAGGCCCAGGTTGAGCCCGCTGAACATGCCGGAGAGCACCAGCAGGCAGCAGATGAGGATCAGCTGCAGCCACATGGGCAGCAGCGACTTCTTCTCCTCCAGCACCAGCAGCCGGCCGTCGCTGCCGCCCCGCAGCGCCCACCTGGTGCCGCCCGCGCGGCGCGTGCACAGGGCGTACTCCTTCCGCGGCTCGCTCTTGCGCAGCGGCTTAACGCGCAGGGTGAGCACGCCGGACGTCCCCCGGCCGCTCACGTTCATGAAGGTGCCGATGCTGATGTCCTTGGTGAAGTCGGTGCAGGTCCGGTCCGGCGCCTCCAGCACGCCGCTGCCGCCCGGCGCCGCTTCCGCCGCCGTCTCCGCCGCCACCTCCTCCTCTTCCTCCTCTGCCTCCTCTTCCTCCGCGCCGTCCTCCGTGAGCTCCGTGAAGCGGATCTGCGTCCAAGCGCCCGAGTGGAGCTGCACCCCGTAGAACCGGAGCTGCACGGTGCTCTCCTCGGTCACCTGGATGACACCGTCGTCATTGGTGCCGGACGGCTTGTCGCTCCTCTCCAGCCGCATGCCGAGCACCTGGCCGCCGCCGCCACCGTCGCCGCCGCTCCCGCCACCGCCGCTGCCGCCGCCGGCCGCCGCCGCTGCAGCGGCAGCCGTCTCCGCGCGGCCGCCCACCGCGCTCCACAGGAAGATAACGAGCGCGAGAATGTAACCCTGCTGCCCGCTCCATTCTGTCGCCATGTTTGTTTCACTGCTCGGCGACCCGGGGGCTGACGTCATTTACTCATGTCCGAGCGGCTCCGCCCCCCCGCCGGTCCATCGCACACACACACGCGCGCGCGCGCACACACACGCGCACGTTATCACCGCCTACCGGACAGCGACAGGTAGAGCTAATAAACAGACTGCATCCTCCTCCTCTCACTCACTCTACACCACACACATTTCGGCAGGAGGTGAACGTCCCCAAATGATGCCCCCCCCCCTATGCCCCCCCCCCCTGTTATTGTCTCTCGGGGCAATGCGGCACTCCGCGGATGGAGATGCTGCCGCTGCGGCCAGAGGTCTCTCCTCCTCCTCCTCCTCCTCCTCCTCCCGAGTCAGCTGGTGTTATGTAAAGGCACATGGCATCCGTGCACCCCCTCCTCCACCCCCCCCCCCCCTCTCATCCTGCACCATCCCGCATCCCTCCGGCCTGGGACGTCATGTGTCTGCAATAATAATTCATTAATGACAATAAAATAACAAAAAAAACTTAAGAATGAAAAATAGGGCTGTCAACAATGATAACAATTACAGTAGGTGGAATATCAACACTAACAGTAAATTACAGTTTTTATAATGCTCTCTATAGAGCTCGCCGATGACGTCAGAACCACAGAGAGCCTTCACATCTTCAGACTAAACCTCCACTAAAACACCAACACACTGTAGACCTTAAACTGGATCTTATCTATAACAAGTTGTACATCTGCTTATTTGATGAAATTACACTTTGTTGTTTCTTGTTCTTCTGAGTTTGTTTCCTCATGGTTGAAATGCTCTTATTGTGAGTCACTGTGGATAAAAGCCTCAGATAAATGACACGTGATGTGATGTAATTAATGCTGTCAGTTAAACGCGCTGTTAACAACGTTAACGCAAACCCATTTTAACGATATCCATTTTTTATTGCGAGTTTAACGTTTTCTTAAAACAAAGAAAAGAAAGGCCTGAGTGCTTTGTTCAATATTAAGCTCTGGTTTAACTGCACTAAAGGCTGAGTCCTTGTTTACCGGAAATTTGCACTTTATCATTTTGTTTTGTACCGCCCCGTTTGGAAATGTTGTTTTTCAGTAAAATAAAACATTTGCATAAAGCAAGTCAATCCACTTTTCCGTGTTGATAAGAGCATTAAAATGAAGAAGAAATTATGGAGAAAAAAAAACTAAATGAAGCGACATTTAGAATAGACACAAATTTGCGATTAATTGTTATTCATTTTGAGGTAATTATGACATCAATGCGATTTATCGTGATTAAATATTTTAATCGTTTGACAGCACTAAATGTAACGTAACCATACATAACAGCTCTTATCGCTAACCCATCATATTACAATAATACTAATTAATAATAACTGCCTAAATGGAACTTATTTGAATTAGGTTCGCTCATTCTGACAAATCACTGCATTAAAATCATGTATTATAATATTATAATACGTCTTCATCATCTTCATTAGGTCCTAATATTCAGTGTCAATCATTCTTCCTCCTCATCACCACCTGGTGGAAAAAGCACTTCAAGTGATTCAGTGTAATCACTGATAATAATACTTAGAACTTATTGATTTGAGTGATTATTTAAATGTCACATGAGATGACCATAAAGGTTTAATTAAGACTGAATAAAGATAATAACTGTTTATATAAATCATGTTTCCATCAGAATATTAAATACTAACATGTTCTATTAAACACTTTATGCTTTAATTATAAGAAATGCAGAATGTGTTTTTATGTTATAATGACTGTTTGGATTTAGCATAAAACACCTTTCATCACTGAATCTGTTAAAGAGTCAAAGAGTTTTACGTGTTTACAACAAACAAACTGCTGTTTATTAACAAGGGTTACGAACAAACGTTTGTTCTGGAATCAGACTGAAGACCCAAAGAGGCCCAAAGAGGTCCCATGAAGCCCCCCTGGACCTGGTGGACCTGGTGGATCCGATTCACTGAAGCTGGTCTCCAGGACTCGGCGTGGGTCCGTCTGCAGGAAGAAGAACCTCAACTGTGTAGCTCACCGTCTTGGACTGAAGGAGGCTGTAAGTGTTATCGAAACACAGCACATCTGCAGAGGAAGACCACATCTGTTAAAGTCCTGATCCTCTATGTGAACCAGGCTCAGGTTAGTCCTGATCCTCTATGTGAACCAGGCTCAGGTTAGTCCTGATCCTCTATGTGAACCACTCACAGACTCCGGGCTCGGTGCAGGTGAGGCGGGTGTCTTCAGGAACCAGGTGAGCGTTGTAACGTTCGTTGGGAAGAACCTGAAGCATCTCGGAGACTTTCTGAGAGCCGCCATCTTTGTTCTGTCTGTAGACGCCGAAGCCGACGTCTGCTCCGTCGCTGGAGAACTGACACCTGATCAGAGTACACCAGTCCCCCTTAATGTACACGTGGTACTCCTACTGTAGTACAGCTCAGAGTACACATACTCTAGTACAGCTTAGAGTACATGTGGTACTCCTAATGTATTAGTGGTATTTGACTATTTGTAGACTCAAAGTACTCGGGTAGTACCTCAGGAGGCTTCCGGCCGCTGGGACCTGGACCTCCAGCTGGAAGACGGACCCCCGGCTCACCGTCACGCTGTGCTGGTACTGGACCTCCAGCGAGTCCCTGAGGTAGTACGAGCGGGGAATCGTACCGCCGTACTTTATCTGCATGGAGAGAAAGGAGAATAAACCCAGAGGCTCGTCCCCGGGCCGCTCCACCCGCTCCACCCGCTTCACCCGCTCCACCCCTCACCATGGTCCTGCAGCGAGGGTCTCCGTCGGGGTCGGTCAGGGTTCCACCGTAGACCACCGGGAGCTGATCCGGGTCAATGTGATTACGCAACACTTCCTGCCAGTTACCTGCCGTCAGATGTTATTGATTAATAGTCAAAATAAAAAGGTTATTATGAATTCATTATTATTAGTGGGAATCCATCAATAATCATGTTAAAATGTGAATATATGTAATAATGTTAATATGTATCTAGTACTTTAACTGTAACTAAATATTTCACAGTGTGTCATTAGTACTTTAAGTTGTTAATTTTACTTCATGGTATTAGTATTTTAACTGTAACAGAGTATTCTTTGGTGTAATATTGGTTCTTCACGGTGTGCATTGTTAGCATGCTAACGTGCTAAGCTAAGGTGAGGACTGGGATGAAAGTGGCCTCACTTCCTAAGAAGAGGATCTTTCGGCGCGTCTCCTCACACAGGAAGTGCTTGATGAGGTTGTAGGCCATGGGGAGCATTTTGGGGGCTGCAGAAAAACCAGAAACTCAAAACCAGAAACTCAAATCTGTAAAAGTCACGAGATCTGCTGAAGCACCTTTGATCAGAAACACTCTTTTCAGGCCTTCTGGATAGTTCTCCTCAAACATGGTGAGGATCTTCATGAAAGATCAAAGGAGGAAAGTAATAAAGGATTAAATAACATTTATATTTGTATTTATGGGGATGGAAGGTGGTGAGTTTCAGGGACCAACCTCCCCATACGTCTCTATGGCAGGTTTCCAGATGTGTTTCAGTCCGAGTCCTTCACAGTCGTAGATCAGAGAGATGGCCTCGATGTTCTGACCCAACTGGGATAGAGAGGGAGGAGGAGGGAAAAACAGGAGATGAGGAGTAGAGAGAAGAGGTGACATGAGAGGAAACAAGAGGAGAGGTAGAAAGAAAGGAAAGGAGAGGAGAGAAAGGAAGAGAGAGAGGAAAATAGAGGAATGGAGATAAAGGGGAAGATGAAGGTTGTAGAAGGGAGGAAAGATGAGGAGACGAAACATGAAAGGAGACGAGACAGGAGGAGAGATGACAGGAAAAGGAAAGGAGAAAGGGGAGGAGAGGAGCAGAGATCCTCACCTTCTCTGACTGCCTCCTGCACTCCCTCTGCAGCATCTCCGTGTGTCGGATCTTTGTCTTCATGAAGTCCTGCTTGGTCGCCGATAGCAACAGGCCTTTTGGGTCCAGAGGACCGATGACATCATACCAGATGGGACTCCCCTCTCGGTCGTATCCACACATCCCTCCAGACACGTAGCGCTCGATCACCTGAGGAGAGAAGAAGTGCCTCCTTTACTACCCGAGGAGATAGGGACTCCTCCTTTACTACCTGAGGAGGAGAGGAACACCAGCCGAGGAGGAACAGGTACATATGCCCATCTTGGTACTTATTGTGAGGTATTGTACTACTTTACAGTTCTACTTTACTACATCTTAAAGGTACATTGTGTACTTTTTACTGTACTACATTTAGTGGTACTTATTGGGGTTTTCATTGTACTACATCTGAAAGGGTAAATATTGTATTGTATATTATGTACACATATTACAAACAGTACATATTTACCTCTGGGGGTTTCCAGTCTGATATGATGGAGTCCACGTTCATCTTCTTCCTGAACTCCAAATGCTGCAGAGAGACAAAGATGCATAAAGACACAGAGACAAAGATGCATACAGACACAAAGATGCATAAAGACACAGAGACAAAGACACAGAGACAAAGAGACGCAGAGACAAAGATGCATACAGAGACAAATACGTATGAAGACACAGAGACAAAGATGCATACAGACACAAATATGCATAAAGACACAGAGACAAAGACACAGAGACAAAGAGACAGAGACAAAGAGACGCAGAGACACAGATGCATACAGAGACAAATACGTATGAAGACACAGAGACAAAGATGCATAAAGACACAAAGATACATGAAGACACAGAGACAAAGATGCATGAAGCCACAGAGACAAAGATGCATAAAGACACAAAGATACATAAAGACGCAGAGACAAAGATGCATGAAGACACAAAGATACATGAAGACACAGAGACAAAGATGCATGAAGACACAGGGACAAAGATGCATAAAGACACAAAGATACATAAAGTCGCAGAGACAAAGAGACACAGAGCTTACCTTTCGGATCATGACCTCAGCTTTCTGCACATTGAAGCTACGAGCTGCAGAGATACAGAAGAAAGATGATTAGAAGTAGAGAAGTGAAGCAGCGTTCAGGGACACATTAAAGGTTGATGTTCATAAACGAGTCAACTTTTATCTGCATACTTGTTGACAAATGTATGTTTCTATAACGCAAAGAAGACTTGTGGAGTACAAAGTACATCTGTGCATCTACCTCAAAATGTACCAACAAACACATTTGTGTCCATGAACTTGAGTTCACATGGAGACTAAATATTGATCTACCCCCCCCCCCCCCCCCCCCCGACCTTCTGAACTATGCACCAGTAAACCAACACAACGTCCTGCTCAACAACAGAGTGAAGAGATGAAAAAGGACATTTCAGTTGTACTACAGATTGTATGCTGTATATAAAGTATATATAGCATATAAGTATATATATATATATGTATATACTTAAATATAGTCTGATAATTGTATCATTTTGGAGCCAGAGTTAGACTTTAAGGTGGGGGGGGGACACTCTGAGTTCTGTTCAGCGTAAAACTAATATTTACTGTCTGATAAGACTATTGAGTAAATACTATATGTTTACGTCCACAAGGTCAAAGGGACGTTATGGAGAATAAATGAATAAATGACACAGGAATCAGGAGAAGGGTGAAAGCACATGTTATTACCCTCTTAATCAGATCATCAGCATGTTATTTAAAAGCGCAACTGCTGATGTTTTAATGAAGAAGTGATGTTCCATGTAGAGTCAGCACACATTTCATCTGGGGGTTTTCTTTAAACCATAAGTTCCACTTCGTCATCCTTTGGGTCTGACTTGGATGAAAGAAGTCACCTGACCAGGTGAGGGACTCACCTCTGAGCCAGCGGAGCAGGAAGTGGTCGTGCTGCGCAGGAAGCTCATCCAGGACGTCCTGGATCCTCTCCCTGAACTGGAGGCCGAGAACCGGACGGAGACAGAAACGTAAAAAAATAATGTTTTATTATTTTAGGAAACATTTTGATGAACACGCGTTTTTGTACGGTAAATGTCCGGCTAGCTTAGCTTAGCATAAAGACTGCAAACAGGGGAAAACAGCTAGCGTAGCGCCGTCTACGGGGAACACAATTATTGTTTTACACCCCGGAGAGAAGAAGATGATGGATGAGCGTTAGCATTACAAAGCTATGCTAAGCTAAGCGGCTGCTCGAAAACCATCAACCACTAGTTCAATGAAGTGTATTTATTAGGATTAAGGGATTCTCCAAGCAAATTTTGAAAATTACATAAAATCTTTATCTCTCTATTTTCCGATATTTCATGAACCAAATGTTTGACCGTTAATATTTACGAAAACAACTGAGGCTTTTAGTTTAGTAGTAGTTATCCAGAATGATGCATTTTATTGCAACCAATAACACTAAATCTGTCATTTCTATATATTCTGAGCCTGCGACGAATATACTTTTACAGAAGTATTTGAGTAATATTACTTTCACTGGAGGAAGAAGATACTTTAGTAAATGTACTATAAACTACAAAATGTGTTTAAAAGTACATAAAATAAAGTGTTTTATCACTACTGTATAATCTAGAATTATCAGATTTATATGCTGACGGTATAATATTTGCTGTCAGGTAAATTATTCTGTTTTTTTAATGAAAATGAATCTGTAAGGAACCCATAACTACATCTGTTCAATAGGTACACAGCAGAATAACATGGAGAAGTAAAAGTACCTCAGAGTGTGTTCAAGTGCAGTAAATGTACAACACAACAACCAGCAGAACCTCAGAGACGTCCAGCGGAGCGCCGTGACGTCACCAAGGTGGTGCCCCGTTCACCTGAGTGGTTCTTACCTCGGCGAGTCTCTCAGCCTGCCGCGGGCTCAGGTCGCCGCCTCGTCCGCTCATCTCTGCGCCGCCGCTCCGACACCAGCTGGGAGGGAAGGGAGCGCGCACACGCGCACTGTCCCACCCAGGCGCGCGCACGCAGTCACGCGCAGACAACCCCCCGTGCTGTTTTATTACTATTATTATAGAAAAAGCGTATTTAATACTTTGTACTAATTGTAAACTTGAAAGCAGTGAATTATTTTTATCAAAATATACATCATACAGTAAAGTTTCTCAATATGCAACAGAGTGGCTTATTTCCTATATATATATATATATGATTGATTATTCATTGGTTTGAAGCTAGTTGGTAAATGTTGAGCTAGTTTTAAATATTCTACAAACAGCATCAGTATTCATTTGTTCATTCTATATTTGAGGAACTCAAGTTATTAAAGAAATGTTGTGTCACAGTAAAATATTCCCCTCTGAATTCTACAGGATGACAAACCAAAAAGATAAAGGAAAAGTATACACTCACTTAAAGTACCTCTAAATTGTACTGAGATAATACTTGTGTGTACTCGATATGATGAAACAAATTTATTGAACACAAAACGATTACAAACTATTGTCTCAGAAAACTCGTTTTATTCGTTTAATAGGCGAGTTATTCAGACGGTTGAATCGGACCCGGATACCAGGTCCACCTCCAACGAGCTGATGAGTCACACAAAACAAACTCGACAATTTGATCCTTCAGAGAAAATATAATAATTTACTGCCTTGATCGAGATTATTTTTATATATATATATAATATGAAGGAAATTATTCTGCCTCCAAAGGTTAAATAACAGAAGTAACGTGGATCGAACAGATGTTTTAATGTCATCTGCACAGCTGTTGGCTTCATGTTCAGCGTCAACACACGGAGGGGTTTTTTTTTGGGGGGGGGGAAGAGGTATTTAAATTGTGCTTAAGAACAAACACAAGACAAGAAATGATTTTCCCAGTTATAATCATTAAAAAGGTTTCATGTAATGCATCTACCTACACATTCTTTATGCAGTGCCGCTCGCCTCCAGATGTTTTCCACCGTAAAACAATAATGTTACATATTACATTTGTGTATTTCTGGAGAAGCTTTCTGGTGTTTGTCTTTTCTGCAGCTTTCTGTCGACAGTACGAACTATTCGTGTTTGTGCCGATGATTCCAAGAATAATGCTTGAACAAAAGAGCGCAGACAGAAAAGAGATCGACTTGAACCACGACACTCGTACGAGGAATTCAGACCATCACACCTTTGAATTTGGTAGAAAGACGAGAAGCTGGTGAAGAAAAAAAGGGCGACTTTGTCCCTGTGACGTGTTGTGATGGGTTTCTGCCGTGAAAACAGGAAATCTATTCAAGACAGGAAGCATAACTTATTGTTTCGAACTGAAATAAATACGATTAAACTTGTTCATTCATGAGCTTTGAAGGCAGAATTGTTTTAAATCCCTGGTTTCCAGTCTTTATGCTAAGCTAACAGGCTGCTGGCTTTACCTGCTCAAGGATAAGAGCGTTTTATCAAACAATCAGCAAGAAAAATAAGAATAATTCCCAAAATATCCAAAAATAAATTTAAGATTTTTCAGAAAGTCTGTACATTCATAATTGCTTATAAGTAAAAATCTTCCAAACTAAAGAAAAAACATTGGGATCGAGCTAAAAGGTGAAGAGGACGTTGTGCTTCTTGTAAAGAGCAGAAGCGTCTCAGCTGAAATCAAAGGAAACAAAGAAAAAATGAAGAAAACAGCAGGAGGACGTTTTCAATTATGTTGAGCTTTGTCACTTTGTCGTCCATAACTCAGCGTAAAGTTTATAACTCACTCTGCGTAAAGTTTATAACTCACTCAGCGTAAAGTTTATAACTCACACAGCGTAAAGTTTATAACTCTGCGTAAAGTTTATAACTCACTCAGCGTAAAGTTTATAACTCACTCTGCGTAAAGTTTATAACTCACTCTGCGTAAAGTTTATAACTCACTCAGCGTAAAGTTTATAACTCAACTCAGCGTAAAGTTTATAACTCAGCGTAAAGTTTATAACTCAGCGTAAAGTTTATAACTCAGCGTAAAGTTTATAACTCAGCGTAAAGTTTATAACTCAGCGTAAAGTTTATAACTCAGCGTAAAGTTTATAACTCAGCGTAAAGTTTATAACTCACTCAGCGTAAAGTTTATAACTCACTCAGCGTAAAGTTTATAACTCTGCGTAAAGTTTATAACTCACTCAGCGTAAAGTTTATAACTCACTCTGCGTAAAGTTTATAACTCACTCTGCGTAAAGTTTATAACTCACTCAGCGTAAAGTTTATAACTCAACTCAGCGTAAAGTTTATAACTCAGCGTAAAGTTTATAACTCAGCGTAAAGTTTATAACTCAGCGTAAAGTTTATAACTCAGCGTAAAGTTTATAACTCAGCGTAAAGTTTATAACTCAGCGTAAAGTTTATAACTCAGCGTAAAGTTTATAACTCACTCTGCGTAAAGTTTATAACTCAGCGTAAAGTTTATAACTCACTCTGCGTAAAGTTTATAACTCACTCTGCGTAAAGTTTATAACTCACTCTGCGTAAAGTTTATAACTCAGCGTAAAGTTTATAACTCAACAACTGGGAATGAAGAGGAAGCCAAAGACACATTTGAACGCGTTTAAGTCTCCTCCAACAAACCCTCCAGTCGTCGTACGAGTGCCGTGGAATAATTGTTTGGCTTAAAGGGACATTCTGAATACTTTGAACAGGAAGTAGTAACTTGAGTAAAGCTGTAATAATGACGTCGTTGCTGTGAGATTTCTGAGGACTCATCGCTCAGTTGGTGCGTTTCTTGTGGCGCTTTGACCTTCTCGGTGGCCGTGTTGCTGCTGATGAAGGATGCGTTCACGCCATGTGATGAACGCTTCTAATATCGCCATTCATCCAACGAGCCCGTGTTGAATGACGGGGGGGGGGGGACATTCACCGAGTTGCTGCCAACGGAAGGCGGAGCAAGGACAAGCGGTCAGGTGGTATTTGGTCGTAATCCTCGTTTAGTGTTCGGCTTGTTAAAAGCAGCTTTGGTGAAGTCAAAAGTAAAAAATAAAGTCTGTTTAGGTCCCTCCACTGACCCCCCCCCCCCCCCTCTCAGGGGGGTGTTGCAGCCCGACGACCAAACTGTGCAAAATAAACCAGCTGTGCAGTTAGTGTGTCTCCCCCCCCCTTGTCTCAGGGGGTTAGATGGCGTGCGTGATGTAGAAGACAAACTCCATGTCCATGGCGGTCTGCGGGACGCTGGCGCCGCCGCCGTGGATGACGGGGATGAGGGCGCCGTCCAGCTCGTTCATGTAGCGCTGGGGGAGGAGCCGGCCTCCGGAGCCGGCCTGGTACTCCACCTGAGAGAGGAGGTGCACGCAAGCAGAAGGTTCAAAGGTCACACAGAGTCCTCTTGGGGATGACCTTCCCTCCTTGTCACTGAGCAGGTGGATGAAGACATTTGGACCGTTACCATGTCGGCCTGAGTGGAGACGCGCAGCGACAGCGCGTTGATGCCGCTCGCCGCCAGCACGGCGAGGTGAGGCGTCAGAGCGCTGCAGGCGGCCAGCGCCATCTCCTTCTGGAAGACGCCGCAGGACGACGGCGCCGCCTCCGGAGCCCTCGGCTGGTAGAAGACCTGCAAGGACATCCAGACACAGTATGGGGGGTCAGTGGGGGTAGAGAGAGTGTGTGTGTGTGTGTGTGTGGGTGGAGGTGGAGGTGGTGATGGTGCAAAGACTGGAATCCACCTCGGTGCATCTGATGGTGCGTCCGTCCGACTCAAACTCCGCCTCCTGCTGCATCCGCACGCTGCGCACTCCGTCCAGAGGTCTGCCGTCCACCGCGCTGCTTCTGCTGCGGACGAGCACCAGAACCACGCCTCGGGTCAACATACGTCGTCCACTGAGAAGCTTTTATTCTGAAGGGAGGATGGCGTGCGAGTGCTCGTTACCCGGCGTTGACCGGCGAGCTGCGGTCCACCCAGCGCACGCTGACGTTCTCCCGCGGCTCCCCGCCGTCGTTCCTGCCGCACGGGATGTGGAAGTCGGTCTGTTCCCTCAGGGCGCCGCGCAGGGCCTCCATGGTCTCCGGAGGGATCTGCACCATCAGCCCGTCTGAGGAGAAGGTCAGGGTTAGAACACACACACACACACACACACACACACACACACACACACACACACACACACACACACACACACACACACACACACACACACACACACACGAACACACACACACTTTACCCTCCACGATGCTGGATTTGGCGATGAAGCCCGACGAGGCCTTCAGGGCCCCGTTGAACACCACGAAGCTGGCCCCGGTCACTGCGGCGACAACAACGACACGACAACAACAACGTCAGTCGGCGCGGCGCTCGTCCTCCGTGCCTCCGGCGGGGGGAGGAGGGGGGGGGGGGTGGGCGCTCTCACCTGTGCGGGTCTGGCCCGGCTTGCTGCTGGCCTGCGTCTGGTAGCTGCCCTCCTCGCTCTGGAAACACACCAGGTGGGAGTCGGCCTCCGAGCTGAACCGCGCCCCGATGCTGATGACGTGCTCGTTGGCGGCGTTCACCACCTTCTGCATCTGGGAACACACACACACACACACACACACAGACACACACAGATACACACACACACACACACAAATTCTTCATATTCAGATCATCGTGTGTTTGTAGCATTTTACATCCGAGGCTTTTACAGAGTTTGATTATAACATGTGGAGGACAGGAAGCAGATGAAGAACTAACATGTGATCTTCCTCTCACCTCGTTGAAGCTGCTCTTGGGAATGTCGATGTAGCTGTGTCCCATCTCCATGTGGATCCTCAGGCCCTCCACCACCGACAGGCTGTACTGGTAGTTCCTCAGGTCCTGGAGAAACACGGCGTCCAATAAAGAACTAAAGCAACATTCTCCCATCACAGTGGATGATTTGCTCTGGCTATTTATATTTATTTATTTATAAGACATGCGTCTGCGTTAGAAGAATAAAGATCGGAGTTTGGTTCGGGTCTGAATCCCTTTTCTTTAATCTCGACACGTTTGGGAGCCGATTAGCGACGGGTCTAAAAGAAGCTCTCATCAGGATTAAGGAAGCCGAGTGGTTGATGATCTGAAGAGTTCCTCACAGCCAGCAGGTTCATGATGGTGTGTCCCGTCTCCCGGTACACCGAGTCACGGAAGCGGACACTGGTCAACGTGGTGGGATAAACTGGGAAAGAGAAACATACGACCACACGTCACCAGTTAGAGGCACTTTTCATTTTTTGTATGTTAAAAAAATATATATTTTATTTTCCATTTATTCAAGTAATTTTGAATGAAATCACATTCATGGCGGCAACCAAATCATGTTCATTATTTTAATGTAGTTTGAATATATTTTTCATAAATTAATACGAATTAAATAAAACTGCTAAAACACAACCTAAATCAAACTATGATAACAAAAAGAAATAAACTAATTAAAATATAATTACTAAAGATGACAATCACACACACACACACACACACACACACACACACCACTGTATTCAGCTCCGAGCCGCAGGAGCAGGCGCAGGGGGAAGACCTTGGCCCACGGGACCTCCAGCTTCTGGACCAGCAGGCCGAACATGAAGGGCGGGGGGGGCAGAGAGAGGCCGTCCAGAGGCTGGCAGCTGGGGGAGAAGAAGAGCATCCCGGCGTGGTCCTTACTACCCAGGAAGCTGCTGGTGAAGGTCACGTTGTCGAGCTCCTCCAGGAACTTCCCTGGAACAGAGGACGGGAGGGAGGTGGGGGGGGGGGTGGGGGGGGCAAAAGGGGAGTCTGTGGTCTTTTCTACAAAAGAGGAAACCAGAGAGCAGAAGGGGGGGGGGGGCACACAGGTGACCTGCATGCTTCCTTCCTACCTTTCTGGGCCTCTTGGTAGATGTTGAGATAAAGTGTGAAGAGGTCTTTGGGGAGACTTTTCTCTTCTGGCAAACACTCCAACAGAAAGACCAGCTCCTTCTGACCCAGAGCCTGCAGCCCGCTGGAGCCCAAACACCAGCAGCGCCGCCCCGAGTCTGGTGCAGGAGACACACACACACACACACACACACACACACGAACAAAACTGATAGGTATGAATGTTAAAAGAGTCCAAACATCTCCATCTAAATATCCATCTTCTACTCACATGTGACCAGCTTGACGTTGACCAGCAGGTTGGCGTTGAGGACGAACGTCAGCGGTCGAGGTCCTCCCTCCTCCAATAGGTGCAGGATCTGGCAGGGGGCGGGGCTTTCCTCGACCAAAACATCTGCAGGTAAGAAAAAAGGATACAAAAACTCAAACGCCAATCACATGAGCGAGCGAGGACGTCTGGTGCAGAGCGACGCGGGGAGTCGGACCTGCGGCCTCCTCCTCCTCCCCGGTGCTGATGAGCAGAGGAGGGAGGTCCTCCTCGTTGTCGGGCAGCAGGCTGGGAACCCTGGTCACCGAGCCGCCGACTCCACACAGCAGGGCGTAGTCCCAGGGCCCCGAGGGGGGGGGCCGGACCGCCTCCGCCTCCAACGGGGCTTCGGGGGCGGAGGAGGAGCCGCCGACCTCCACCTCCGAGACGGGCTGAAAAAACACCGCAGGATCCGTCACCGTGGCAACAATAGACATAGTTTATCGCTGATGGGCTTAAAATAAATATATTGATCTCCGTTGGGAGGAAAAAGGCCTAAAATAATTAATTAAAGATTAGGTTTAAGTTATATTTAGAATATTTTCATCCCTATACTTTGATGTCAGATGGACCTTCATGAATCTGAGTCTTTGTCAAAAGTCTAGAAGAGTGTCTTTGAAGTGTCTTTGAAGGCTCCAGAGCTGTTTGAAGAAGATTTTCCCAACAACAATATAAAATGAATACGAACTTCCAAACACGAGCTGTGATGAATTAAAAGGCGGCGTCTCTTACTGCCGTCGGGTCCGGAGCCGCGGGTCCGAACTCCTGCGAGCTGCGGCGGCTCGGCACCGACAGCCGGCTGGTGTCCGCCACCTCCCCGTTGGGCAGGATGCCGTCGGCGAACCAGACGCGCTTCTGCTCCCGAGGACAACCTGACGACACGAGAGGAAAGGGAGAGAAGAATAAAATAACAAAGGTTCAAAGAGGTTCGGTCCGGGCTGAAAAAAAAAAAAGAGGGAAGAAGTATAAAACCGTGTGCGTTATTTTAAGAGCAGCCGTACTGTCGTTGTTCGGGTGTTTGAGAACGGACACGGGCACCATGACGGTGGGCGGAGGGGAGTTTAGCGTGCCGGCGGCTCGGGCCTGCTGCAGAGGGGGGATGGTGCTGCAGTACTCAGACGGGACGTTGGGGTTGGGACTGGGACCTGCAGGACTCATCATCCGCTCCAGGGCCTGGGCTACAGGGAGAGACACGTCATAGAGGCGTGCGGAGCTTAGCACACACGTTACTCACTTTGAGCTACCGCTAGCCCCCCCCCCTTCTTCTTCTTTGGCTAAGCGTCCACCAACGGAAACATCTCACCAGTCTCTGTGCGGACCTTCGTTTCCGCAGAGGATGAATCCTGCTGACCCCCCCCCCCCCCCCCCCCCAGCATGTAGACATCTATATGCTGGTCACTACACAGAAGTAGAGTCATTTCCTCATAGACGTCTATGGGAGCAGAGGAGTCGCCCCCTGCTGGTCACTACACAGAAGTAGAGTCATTTCCTCATAGACGTCTATGGGAGCAGAGGAGTCGCCCCCTGCTGGTCACTACACAGAAGTAGAGTCATTTCCTCATAGACGTCTATGGGAGCAGAGGAGTCGCCCCCTGCTGGTCACTACACAGAAGTAGAGTCATTTCCTCATAGACGTCTATGGGAGCAGAGGAGTCGCCCCCTGCTGGTCACTACACAGAAGTAGAGTCATTTCCTCATAGACGTCTATGGGAGCAGAGGAGTCGCCCCCTGCTGGTCACTACACACAAGTAGAGTCATTTCCTCATAGACGTCTATGGGACCAGAGGAGTCGCCCCCTGCTGGTCACTACACAGAATGACGCTTTAACGCGTTTCTTTCCCAGATGACTTTAAACCCACAGCGACTAATGAATTGAGTCAGATATGAAATGAGCTCATAGAAAGCAGGACGGTGACAGTATGACAGAGCGCTCATAGGAGATTTGGGGTGAACGGCCGTGTTGAAATGACCACGAGGCAGCGGGTGTGAGTTGTGATTACTGTGGCAGAGCAGATGAATAAAAGGATCTCGGGGAAGAGGACGAGCGAGTTGTGGCCTCCAGGAACCCTCGCTCGAGCTGAGAGGCTCTCGCAGGAAATGCCGACATTATGTTGACGCAGCATCACAGATCTTTATTGATCATTTGTGAACCGACAACAAGGACGGAGGAAGCACACAGGGACACAAGATATTAGTTATTCAGACCCTCTTTTAAAACATAGGGAGGGGTGGAAACTAAACGTTTCAGTAAACAAAGGTGAAAACTAAACATTTTTTTCATTTTTTTTTGTAGCCATTTCGTATTATTGCATTATTGTAGGATTTCGGTCCCTGAACACACTGAACGAACGAAGTGAAGCTTCACAAAACAAATGTTCCCACATCAAGGGTTTGAACCAGAAAACATTTTTAGCTCCTCAGTGGCGTCATGATTGATTTATCTCAGACCAACAGTCACGTGACCATAAATCACAGGAACTGAACTTTAGGAGGTGACACAGAGCAGAGAGGATGTAAATATGCTCAATATTAAAACCCCCCTTCTCTTCCCAACATACATGTGTGTGTGTGTGTGTGTGTGTGTGTGTGTGTGTGTGTGTAGATTTGACTGGTTTTTAAGTTTTGTAAAAGAAATTCTCAGTAAGTGGGTTGTTCTGCGCTAAAGACATATTTAAGTTCTCTCTAATTCTACTCGGTTCCGTTTTAACTGAGGAGGAACTTTTATACCACAGTGAAGAGAAATAAGAGTGGATAAAAGCGTCTGCAGAAGGAGGCTCGTTTCCTCCTGGGAAAAGATGACAGGGCGTAAAAAGTCCTCCAGGACTTCAGGCCACTCTACGAGCGACCTCATCTCATACGGAGCACCAATAAATATCCCTCTGCAGGGATTGTAAACAAACAACAAACAGAGGCAGTAAACAAGCACCGCTTACCTCCTGCTCCTCCACCTCCTCCTCCTCCTGCTGCTCCTCCTCCTCCTCCTCTCCAACTCAACCGGTCCAAATCACACGCACCTTAGACACTCTGCTGTTAGCCGCAGTAGCCTGTTAGCTTTAGGTTGCTTCTGTGTGTGTGTGTGTGTGTGTGTGTGCGCACGCGCCCCTTAAGGCTTCCCATGCAGCTTCACCACACTGTTATGAGAGGTGAAGGGGGGAGGGAGGGGGGTGACGAAGGAGCAGAGCGATGACGTCACAACCGCCCGCTGCAAAAAGTGGATCACTGTGTGCGTGTGTGTGTGTGTGTCAGCATCACATGTCTACTGCATTAAGAGGAGGAGGAGGAGGAGCGCACACACACACACACACACACACACACACACACACACACACACACACACACACAACCAAGGACAAATGCCAGTGTCCTGCTATAACTCTCCTCCCTCTCTGCACCCCCCCCCCTTCATGTCCATGCTGCTGTCTTTTAACCATAAAATGGAGCCTCTTTGAAACCAGACAACAGAAAAACAGCCTTTCAATTAATCATTGAATTGAATCATAACATTCCTGTTATTCATCCAAGCTGCATGATAAAAAATGTTAGCGTGATGTCAAGTTTTGATGACAAATCGTGAGTTTGGAGACGATTTTTAAAGAAATATGTGATGAGAAATGATTGTTCCCTCAAAGGAATAAGTACTAAAGCAATCCTTTTTGTGGTTACACGAGCATCTTCAGCGCCCTCGGCTGGGTCAGCTGACAGCGACTCCTCCTGCTGGCAGAACACCAGAACACCACCATGGACCAGGGGAGCGATGCACACGCTTTTAAAGCTCAGGAGACAATTACACAACTGCTGTAAATAAAAAAGGGGCCTGGAGGGGGTGACATGGCTGAAACCCTCCTCTGAAAGCTTTTCTTGCCAGGACTACTATATCCCATGATGCATTGCACTGATACAAAACAGCAGATGGAGAAGAGAGGAGGAGAGAGCGGCGTGATGGAGACAAACCAATGAGCTCTGGGGCTGAAATAATAAACTGAATGAGCAGGGCACCGATTCACAAAATACTTACTGCCCCCACATATACGTACACACACATATATGTACATACACACACACATATATGTACACACACACATATATGTACGTACACACACACATATATGTACATACACACACACATATATGTACATACACACACACATATATGTACATACACACACACATATATGTACATACACACACACATATATATGCATAAACAACAGCAGCTCTACTACTTCCCTTCTCGCCTTTCACAGTAAAAGCTTGAATTCACTGGGATAAGAAGCCACTTGAACAAAAAACAGACAATCCCCCCCCAGCAGGAACGAGTGGGTTAAACCACAACTTTCATCACCGATCCCGATCTTCCACTTCAAAAGCACGTCTGTCTATTTTCAGTATAACTTGTGTATTTAAAAAAAAAAAATCATATTCATTTCTAATAACTGATAACGGATCAGGTGACTCGGCATCTCTTGGCACACAGAGGAAGAGGAAGGCGGTCCTTACCCCGGTGGATCGTGTCGAAGCAGACGACGCACACGCGGGCCTCTTTCTCCAAGTACTTCAGCTTGCACTTCCTGTTGCAGCACACGGCACAGTACACCTGCCACGGGGGAGAAACCAACACAATTCACCGAGCATCTGACACACACGTGCATGTGTGTGTGTGTGTGTGTGAAGTGAGTCCCTAAGTAGCAACAGTCCTCTCTAATGCTGATTTAATCACTGAGCGGACTTAGCTGTCCTTCTTTGGGACACACGACTCAGTAAAGATCTGTTGGGCAGCTAAAAGAAGAAGAAAACGCTGACTCATACTTTTCCAACATGACATATTTTGCAGGTTTTCACACACAACATGAAAGCGAGTCCATGGCGGCGTCCGTACCTTCCCGCAGGCCCGGCAGTGGTGGCGTCTCTTGGTGAAGGTGAACCTCTGGGTGCAGTTCATGCAGTTGGGGGCTTCGGAGTCGGGCATCCAGGCCGGCTGCCTGGTCCCCAGCTCCTCCGCCCCCTCCGTCTTCCAGGCCGCCGTCCCTTCCCCGTCCGAGGGCGAGTCCCCGGGGTACGGAGGCGGCTCCGAGAGCTCGTCGCACCCGACGCTGTGGTCCCGGGGCTCCTGGGAGGGGCACATGGGGCTCAGGTCCCTTATGTTGGAATATTCCTCCGGGAGACTGGAGGGCGAGCCGTCCTCCCCGTCCTCCCCGAGCGTCCCAGCCGGCTCTTCTCCGCCCTCCTCTCCTGTTGCTGGAGACCTGGCGGTTTGGCAGTGGAGCTGTTTGGGTCTCGCTCCGCCGTAGGCGGGCGGCTGATCGGGGCCGCCGTGCTGCGGCTGGAAGGAGTTGCTGGTTAGTGGGAGCTCTGGCTCCTCTTGGCACGGAGGTCCGTCAGAGTTCTGCGATGGAGCGCCGTGGTTTAACCCTCCCTCGCCAGGCATCGTTCTATCGCTCTCTGGAGACGCCAGGTCTTCCACTCCTTCTCCTCCACAGATGCTGGGCTCCTCGGCACCGAGTCGGCCTTCCAGACCTCCACTGAGAGAGGCTCCTCTCTGCTCCGCTTCCGCGTGCGCCTGCAGGAACGCCTCCAGCTCCTCGTCCGTGACCAGCAGCTCGGCCTGCTCGCTCTCGGGCAGGTACTCAAAGCCGAACTGGGGCGGATCCACCGGGCTGGGTTCTGAGCGCTCGCAGGAGGCGGGGTCCACGGGGGCCGAGGCGGCGAGACGCCCCTCCGGCGACGCCCTTCTCTGCGCGTCCTCTACGGGATCCTCCAGACGGGACGTGGCTTCAGAGGGCGGCGTGCAGTCGGGGTTCTCGGGGGCGTCGCCCGCAGCCTCTTGGCGAGGCTCGTCGGCTCGCCGCGACTCGTCCTCCGCGGCCGCCGCCTTCAGCAGCGCCCCACAGATGGACACGGCGATGGGGAGGCATGACAGGCCCCCCGGCGCGCTGTCCGGGTTCGACCCAACAAAGGACTGCGCCTCGCCTTCGCCAGAGGACCCCTGAGACGCCGCCTTTGCTTGGGTCGTTGCTTCCTCGACGCCGTCACGCAGACGGGCCTCCGGCTCGCCGCGGCCTGAAGCGCGACCGACCACTTGGTCCGTGCAGGCCGCCTCCTCGCGGCGAGTCTCCTCCTTCCCGGCAGACTCGGCGCTCCTCGGTGACGGCGAGTCCTCGGCCGGCTCGCAGCTCCTCTCTGCCACGGCGGGGAGAATGACGTCCAGCAGACTGAGCGAGGCGGAGAACCCGGCGGTCCGCTCAGCGGCGACCGAACCGAGCAGCCCGTCGTCTCCTAAGCCGCCGCGTGACGCCTCTCCGGTGACCACCGGGCTCTCAAAGTCCACAAGCAGCGTGTCCACCTCCTCCTCCTCCTCCTCCTCTTCTGTCATCTGCTTCTCCGCCACGTCCAGCTGGCTGAAAGCTTCGTGGCTGTCGGCCCTGAGCAGGACGGCCGAGCTGGTGTCGTTCACCAGGTCACACACTGGCTTCAGGGCCCGGTCGGGGCAGGGGGGGGCGGAGCTTTGAGCCGGCCCGCGATCCACGGAAGAGAGGAGGTCCACCGCCGTGAGAGGCTGAACTTTGACCTCTGGGTCGTCGCCGGCGCTGCAGTTCTGAGATGTAAGGCGGTGGGGGCAGCCGGGGGCGGAACCATAATGGAGAGCGTTAAGGTCGGGGAGGGTCGGTGGGACCTTGGAGGCCTCAGAGGTCAAACACTGGGAGCCCAGGGAGGAGAACGGGTACACGGACGGCTTCAGGAAAACAGATTTGCATTCATGTTCCTCTGAAATAGTGAAAAGAACAAAACATGTAAAACTCACATAACACAAGAAAAAACTGTAGATATCAAACTATATTGGTTGCTTAGTACAATTAGAATGTAAAATGATTGATATCCAATTGTATGGATTAGGCGTTTAAATACACACTCTGCAACCGTTAGGTGACTAATTGATTTCTCAATGGACAGAAAATAATTGGGAACTATTTTGGTCATTGATCAATCCAAAAATAAGTTGGTATCCTGCTTTTCTGTGTTTTATAATCAAATAGATATCTTTGGGTATGAAAGATGAAACAAAAGACATTTTGTAGCCTGCGTGCTTCTGTATACAAATATATATATAAAATAAAATATACATGCTTAAATCATTTATTCAGAAGTAAAAAAATGAGATTAACAGCTTGTTAACTTGATGCTTGTTCTGTACTTTTGTGAATTAATGTCTTTCTTTTGGATGTGTAGGAGGATGTTTGTGATGAACGTTTGAAGCAGTAATGATGCCTGAGATCTTCTCCTGTTACGCTGCAGAGTGGCTCACAAAAATCACCCTCTATAGACTCGTCTGATTCAAAACATTTTTGTCTTTTATTCGACATTAAACGCACAACTAATCAATAAATGAATCATTACTTGCAGCCAATTTTTGGACTCTTACCAGTATTGAGCTCAAAGTCATCCAGCAGTTTGTCCAGATCACAAACAGCCGCCTTGAAGAAGCTGTCCATGCTGGACGAAAGCAACGGGCCCTCGAAGCCCTCCAACTCCTAAAGAGACGCAGAAAACCCATCATTAGAAACATGTGATCTCAGTCCAGGATCTACATCACTTCATTAACACATGAACACACTGGGATACTGCGCTTCACATGCAGCAAAGCACACCGTGTCTCTTTTAACAGCTGTGACAGTCAAACACGATGAATATAATAATCATGACATGTGATAAATATCACAAACACCCGTCTTCCTTGGAGCAGCCGTGTCGTGAACCATACGTCTCATTTGTAATTTCAAACTAGTCATGTGGGTACATGAATAACATCTCAAGGACGAATCATTTGTACGACCTGGATCCACCATTATCATGACATTCTGATCCCAGACCAGTTACACAGCGTCAGGTGATCAGCAGACATGTGACTAAAGGAGTGACTTCTTCTGGCTACAAAGCGTTTATACTTCAATCACTGACACTTTTCTTTTTAAACTTGTTCATTTGATTCTGTATAATCTAAATAAATAATATAAACGTTTTTTGTTGATTCACGATTACAATGTCGATGTTAGCAGCATCACCTGAGGGCGACGTCCTGACCTTTCCTCCATCTTCAACAGGAGTCACGAGTTTCGGCTTTAAAACGGCACTTCTGCCCGAGTGAAATATGAATAACTGTTTTCTCACCTCATGAAAGGAAAGAAAACCTCCTCAAATGTCCTAACAGCAGATTTCTGTGCATCAACACAGCGTCAACAAGCAGGAGCCATTACTAAAGAAACTAGAATTATAATCCGCTTTTTAGTGGCACAGCCAGTCTGTTTGGAAGTTAACAACAAACAGAGCTAACGCAACAACACACACACACACACACACACAGTGCTGACACAACACACAGCGCTAACAACAACACAAGTGACACTTCAGGTCTCTATAAAAAATACTCAGACAATGAAAAACGACGCAGATCAAAGGGGAAAGAGCCACATCGTCACGTTCCTCTCCAGGAAGAACAAGCAGTTGCCTCCAAAATGCATTACATAGAGGACATGAGGACATGAGGACATTACATAGAGGACATGAGGACATGTATTACATAGAGGACATGTGGTACTTTACTTTTAGATAATGCTGCTGCTGATACAAATCAAGTCAGAAAATTGCAAACATCAGATTTCTGTTGGAGCGTTTGGATCAGACGATACTTCTCTTGTCATTATTGTAATTAAAAGAAATAATTGTTAAGACTTTCCCACAGTAACCAGCTGATCTGAACTCTACAGCCATGTTAATAAAGAGGCCACACAAACAACACTACAGAGCTCTGAAAGTGTAGAGACGTTGAGAAGGGAAGGATGAAGCCAGCCTCATTAAATACACATCTTAGGGTTAATCATCACAGTAAAACTATGCACTTCCATAAATGTGCCCAAACCCGTTCTGAACAATGGTCAATTAAAAAATTGATTCCAAGAAATCTTGTCGAAGACTTACAGGTAAATGTTAGACTTCTTTTACAGGCGACGGGGTGTTTCCTGGGAGAAGAAGTTGCATTTTGGAAAGTATTAGGAGCGGGACTCTTATTTTTTACTCATGTAAAGGCGGCAGCAAAGTGAAACAACGTTATGGCATCGTGGGTGGACTGATTTAATCTCATTAAAGTTCACAAAATGAATTGTATTTAGATTCATAATGTATACAAGCAACTAGTTGTCAAATAAATACTGTGTAAAAAGTGTGTTTAACTCTGAGATGTAGTACAGTAAAAGTGCAACATGAACCTCTGCGATGTAATACAGTAAAATGTTCATTCATTTCTAATAACGTTACATGCACTTTACTTTTTGTACAGTACTTAGGTCAAATTACCTAACGACGTTACACTCCACCTCTCGTGAACTAGCAAATACATTTACAGATGAGTTACAGTTGAAAATGCCAAATGAGGCAACAGAATCAGCCGGGTAACAGGTATCGTTGTAACACCGGTGTCAGGCTCAATATTATCGATCCAATTAAACAATTCCTCAGTCAGTTAACGTCAAAGAGACGTTAATCCCACAACTTCATAACAACCCAGATCGCCTCCCCCATTAAACAAATTCACCAACACGAAGAAGGATGGTTGTCATCTCTGTGTCGTTTTAAATACTTTTAGCTACTAGATTAGCAAACAGGCTAACGAAAACATAGAGCACAACAGTAAGCTAACAGCTGACGTTAGCAAGTTACGTTAGCAACTGTAACACCTCACCACAACGAACACTTAGCTTGAACGTCGATTACATGGCTGCATGACAGCTAACAATAACACTTGAACTGATGAACTGTCGATAAAACAGCGTGTTGTCCACGGAATTCAAGCAGGTGTAGCTTCAGTTAGCATGCTAGTTCGCTTGTTATTGAACGCGTTAGAAAGCTAATTTAGCTAACGTTAGCTCACTGTGGGTTTAACCTGTTCTTTTTTGTTTTTGTTTCTGACGTTCCTCACCAGCACTGGTTTTATTCCAT
Organism: Pungitius pungitius; assembly: GCF_949316345.1. Lineage (NCBI taxonomy): Eukaryota > Metazoa > Chordata > Actinopteri > Perciformes > Gasterosteidae > Pungitius > Pungitius pungitius. The sequence continues at coordinate 1,084,889 of NC_084917.1, forward strand.
GGCTCCCACGTCGTCCCCTGTGTACTGTCCTCACATTCCGATTGAAAACAGCAACATATGCCGCCCGAGTCGTCGTCTCATTCTCCGGCAAACCGGGTAGTTAAAGTTGTGTGTGGGGGAAGCTAACCAACTAGCTAGCTAGCTAGCCGTTGGATTAGTTTCTTATTGGAGATGTGTGAATTCTCCACTCATGCGGCCATCTTGGAACGGACTGCCGCCAGGTCACAGGATCCGCTCGAAGTTTATTTATTTACTTAACTGTTCTTTTCATATTGTGAGTAAGTGATATTGTTAAGGGTGACTTAGTTATGTATTACATTTAGTTTATTTATTGTAACTATACATCAACTGGTGCTCCTGTTGTTGTGAATTCTCACAAACACTAAAAACTCTCCTATTTAAATATGCTTAGGTGATGTTCGTTATGTGATGCTGTTGTTGTCTTATTATGTTGTTTTATTATAAATGCGTCATTCTTTTTTATTTTTATATATTAATTTTTTCAAACTCAGATCATGTTTTAGACTTTGGACCCAGAAGATGAGTTGATTTAAGCAGTTTGACACGTTTTATTTAAGCTGCATTCATTCAAGAGTATCTTATAAAGGAATTAAACTAAATATTTGTCCATCATAATAGTTTTAGTTAGTTTTAATTAAAAAAACATCTGTTTGAGTGTTATGTTTACTGCCCTATGTTGTAGCAGTTTACTACCACTGGGGGGCAATTGTGTCCTCTCAACTACACTGGACGGTATGGAGGACACCAAATGACTTAATTATAAATAAATAAATGTATAACTAAATGCTTAAATACACGTATAAATAAATAAATGCATGCTTAAGAGAATAAAACCCTGTAACATAACATCATATTTTTATAACCAATCACATTTTTAGTTTTTCTCCAATTCCTTGTTTGCATGGTGTAATAATATACACAAAAACACATGGGTGTACCCGATTCGTGTCTTTCTATCCGAAATTAGACACCATTATCATCAGTATTTTAATTTGTATTATTATTATTACCATAATTGTTATTACTTTACAACTATCATCTAATATCATCATTATATGTTTATAATGGTTTCGTTATTGTATTTTAGTATTTCTTGTATTATTATGATGTCATCATACTAGTTTTCTTATCATTATGTTTTATTGTTATGTCATTAATATAATATAAATTATTTTTTGGCGAGTTTAAAGTTATTATTATCACAGATATGTATGAAATGCTCTTCCTCTCCAGGCCAGTAGGTGGTGCTGTGACGTCATGTTTCGAACCACTTAAAACCAGAATCGAAGTCGAGTAGGAACGCAGGGAAACAGGAAGAAGAAACAGCAAAAGAAGAAGAAGAAGATAAAGAAGAAGAAGCAGAAAAAGACGACAACATCGACACCACAATGAACAAGAGACTAGTCAAGGTAAAAATACACGAATCACCCTAATATGCGCCGCTTCGCGACATAATCACGGTGACGCGTTTTGGCCGCATGGCGTGTATCCGCGGCCCCCTCGACCGGGGAAAAAAAAAGCCGTCAACGCGACAGGTTAGCGGCCATCCGACCGACCGAGTGAAAGGATAACGGTGTCCGAAGGACGGGCACCGGGGAGCGGACGAGTTACTTAGTTCAGAGAGCCCGGGGACGTGACTCAACGGCCACCGGGAACACGTGTCACGCGCAGCGGACGGGGGCCATGACGTGTTTTTTAGTGTTTAGTTTTTTTCTAATCCGTGTTGTTCTCACGTTGGTGGACGGGGGTCGTGGCGGGGAGGTCCGCGGCCGCTCGTTTTACGCGCTGTCACCGTCTGAAAAGCTGTGGAGAGAAAACATGGAGACTTTGGGGCTGGGACGTGACGTCACACCTCCACCCCGCCGACAATGTCGTTTCGGAGAATTGTGATTAAAAAAATACAAATATCAGAGTGACGTGAGACCGGAGGGGCCTGTGATTTTGGGGGGAGATGTTAAACGGTGGTGTGATAACTACGTACTTTGATTCTAGTGGTGGGATCACAAATCCGAGGTAATCCTTAACTTTTACTTTCTATTTCTTCAGGTTTTACAGACCCAAGCGGTAGGAATTGTATATTTTATTGTAAGAGTACTTCCACACTGCGGTACTACGTCCTTTTACTGGTCCCTAGTGTCTCTTACACTTTCGGTTTGTCTGATCAAAGCTTTATGACCCAGTGATCTAGTTTTAAGATTCGGGTAGACAGTGAGGTGTCTGCTGACGGGAAGCAGAAGTCCGATTCGCTGCCTTCTTCTTCCTTCTTCTAAAATCTCTCTGTACTTTTTTTACATCTATAAAGTATTGAGTGTTCAGATGGTCATTTACCAAAGTTAAAATAATACTACTGTTGCAACGGTTACAGTATTTAAAGTACCAAAAGTGAAAGTACTGTTAATGCTCCATTGCCCCTTTTACATATAATTATCCTCAGTAGTGCATTATGTGCTCATCCCATGAGACACTTTTACTGTAGTCTTTTTCTTTCTCCATAATAATGCATCCTACTTTGTATTAGGGCTGAACGATATACCGGTTGAAACGCTATACGGTTTCTGTACATTCATACTGACGAGGCTCTGCAGCAGGCGGCAGAATTAGTTTTAAAGGTCGTCACGCAGCGATCGGAGCTATTTGTCTTACCTGTTGAGATTGAGTCATGGTTGTAACTTTATAACAGTAAAGTTATAAATAACCCACAACAAACACTCTTTAACAGGGTAATACACCACGACACAACCGCTTGTGACACAAACAATGGAACACTAATGATGGTACATTTATAAAAATGACCCCGCTGAACTGCATGCTGGGTACAACTCCCAACAAGAAGTAACTGAACATGAAAACACTGAGCGACACACGAGGAACAACGAGAGACCAGAGATGCACCAACACAACTTGTGCCCAAGAGAGGAGCTGCGTCTGTTCAGGGGTTTATTTATTTATTTTTTAGTCTGCCGAGCCGCTGGTAGCAACACTAGCAGCTACGAGCTAACAACGAGCTAACAAGCTAACTTACCGGCTGGCGGTCCTTTTCAGGGACAATGAATGTGTTTACTTGAAAAAGCGATACCATCACACACCAGCAGACCGCCAGAATCTTTCTAAATACCGTGAGAGGGATTTTTGGTTAAATTGGTTAAATAAGTTAAATACCCCCCCACCGGTCACTTTATGAGGCAAATATTCATTCTTAGCAAGACACCAATGCTCAAACACAGAATTGAACTCCTCCTGAAAAGATGCTCTGGGTGAGCAGTTGTTCTTGATCCAACTAGTAGCTGCTTTTTAAATGGCTTGTTTTGTTTCAGGAGCTCGAGGAAATCCGCAACCATGAGGACAAGTTTTTCCGCAGCATTCAAGTGGACGAGTCGAACGTCTTGAACTGGCAAGGCCTTCTTGTTCCTGTGAGTACTGACCCACGGGTGAGATTACAGAAGAACCTCGTCCAGTCGATCACGTCTCTTACGAGCCCGTTGTTCTCTCCAAAGAATTGTCCTCCCTACGACAAAGGGGCCTTTCGGATCGAGCTCATCTTCCCCGCCGAGTACCCCTTCAAGCCCCCCAAGATCACCTTCAAGACGAAAATCTACCACCCCAACATCGACGAGAAGGGCCAGGTGTGCCTGCCCATCGTCAGCGTGGAGAACTGGAAGCCGGCCACCAAGGCGGAGAACGGTGAGGCTCGCCTTCCCTTCTAAGGCAGTATCTTAATAACAAGCACGGATTGGCTATTTAACCTTTGTAGCTGCCGTCATCGCGGTGTCCTTTACTGCCGGCGGGTTTGTTCTAATGTCAATGCTCCCCCCCCCCCCTCCCTGCAGTGATCACCAATCTCCTTGCCCTGGTGAACAGCCCTGAACCGGACCACCCGCTGCGCGCCGACCTGGCGGAGGAGTACAGTAAAGACCGAGCGAAATTCATGAAGAATGCCGAGGAGTTTACGAAGAAACACAGTGAAAAGCGGCCCACCGACTGACGGCACGACACCGACGCTCAACTGCTGGTTGTCACCCCCCCGCCCCTCTTCTGTTTCCTTGACTACACAGCGCGCCCCCCCTCCCCACAGCGACGGCCTGTTCTAGCATACTTGCTTTAAGCACTCTTCAACCACTCCTTCTGAGAGGCTTGTGTTTCTGTTTGACTAAAGAGGAGGAGCAGGGCTGTTCTTGGTGAAGAGGCAGGCTCCGGCCTCTAGGTGTCACCTTTGGGTTGTTTTTTGTTTTCTTTCTACTGATTTCCTTTTCGTAGAAAATAAAGAAAAGAAGAAAGAAATTTGTCAGAGGTGGCATCCTAGGAAGTAAACTAGTTCTACTTACCTGTTTTTTGTGTTTTTTTTTCTCACTTAAATCAATAGCTTATATCAGACTTAATTAACAAAATGCACAGCTGATCTAAAGCTGTCTATATCTGCCCCCCCCCCCCTTTAAGATACACTGTACTCTGTGAAATCACCTGTTGTAGAACATGAAAATTAAAGTTTGTCACTGATGCAGATTTCAACACGTAAACTCAGTGATTTGTGAAAAATGCAACAACGATTCCTTGTTTATGTGTTTTAGATGGTTTTTGGAGGGGGGGGGGGCGGTCTCACAGGAAAGTGCACTGTGTCGGCATGCTTTTTGTTAATTACTTTGCAGACTACATAGTGGATGTCAGACCTAGTTCACCCATCTGTCTCTTCTCCGTCGCGTCACTGTTTGGTTTCGTACGAGATGTACAAAGCACTGGTTCCAGTAATGTTGCAGCACTCAAACGGCTCGAGTTGTTTTCCGTTTTCCATGAATAAACGCCATGTAATCTGAAGCGCCTTCACACATACGAAGGCACTACATCCAGCTGCAGGTGGAGAACAGAAGGTTGTTACTGAATAAAGATTTGTGATGGATGCTTAAACCAAACTGCATTGTTGTGATTTTTAGCTTCAGATTTGGTGTGTTGTTAATTATTGTGCTCATTCTCAGTAAGTAGTGGTGGGATACAAACTAAATTAAAGTGACCCCTTTTGTTCCCATTATTTGGATGAACTGACCCCATATTGAGAATCTAAATAGGAATTTTAAGTCCATGAAAACACATTCAAAGTCAGAGACAACCGCCTGGTTTCAAGTCTCTGATGTAAACTGAGGCCTCTGTTGTTCTGACTAAAGGATCCATCCTGGTCTCCTGTGAACTTCTCCATGTGAGCACTCAACATACCTTCATGTCATACTTAGTAGGATAGTGTGCCGTGTTTGTAGAACAGACCTCTTGGAACTACTGTTCCCATAATGCTTTGGGAGGTAGAAACAAAGTGTTGCCATGGAGTCATCATAAAAGTACAATTACTCAAATATAATTTAGATTAATTAAAGCTTCACAAAATTGAAAACATAGTACAAATTAGAGTATTCTTTGACTGAATGATGAGAAAACACGTCCGCAGGGTGAATTAATCATTACGTTAGCTTGCCAAAAGCCACAATACTCTAAATGCTACAGCTTCAAAACACAAACACCACATGACAACGCTAACATCTTTAATCTTTCATCGCTAGCATGCAAATACAGCTGTGATCACGCTTAGCTAAGAGCAGCAAAGGGCGTCTTCTACAGTGATTTAACGTTTATTTTTAATTCATGATAGTCGTTGCTCGTGTTACGCTGATGCTAATTGTTAATGCTAATAGCTAGCATGTGAATGTTGCTGTGATTATGGTTGGAGAAGAGGCCAGTAAAGGGTGAAGTTCATTAACGTTAGCGCTAACGTTAGCTAGCTACGTGTATGCTATCCATTAGCGTGAGCGTTTCACAAGGAAAACAGTTGCAGTGTTTTAATACTGTTGGCTTTATTGAAGTCAGGGTTACATCGAAGACCTTAAACTTGAGGTAGAATTCCCTCCCTAACTGTAGTTCATGTCTAAGACTAAGTCCCCCTAAAGAGGTGCGGGAGGCAGTAAGAGGCCACCATCTCTGACGTGGTTTGGAGGTTCTGGGACGCTGAGGTTTTCAACAGCGGTGACGGGTCCAGCTTTTACTTCCTGAACTGAGTGACGGGAGCTGGGACCTTAATGTCCTGCCCCCTCTCCAGCTTCTTCTCACAGTCAATCAGGTGGTTGACCCCATCGACCAACATCTGGACCAGCTCCACCTGAAGAAACGCACACCTCCAAGGTCATTCCCGGAAACCTTTCAAATAGTCTGAGATGCAAAGAAAGCTGCGATTGCAAAACCAAACCGATCCTCACCTCGGATTTGCCCAGGCGGTCGTTGTTGGAAATGTCAAAGGTGTCTCCGGTGGCCGCCGTGTCCACTCCGCCGGTGCCTCTCTTCTGCAGACGCAGGTTGTCGAGGATTTTGGAGAAACGTGGGTCCTGCAGAGGGATATGAATCAGTCGTAATCTATTGCAGCTGCAGCAAAACGCCTGTGAAAGAGCCCTCAAGGCGTGAAACGGCGTGATGGCTGCGTGCGTCACCTTGCTGAGCTTCGGCAGGCGCACGTGCACCCCGGCCCTCAGGCCGGTGCCCAGGTTGGAGGGACACGTGAGGATGTAGCCCAGACGCTTGTTCCACATGAACTCCCAGCCTCGCTCCTGGATCAGGTGCTCCACCTGCGGGGACGTCACATGACCAAAGGTCGACCAGTCACGTGCTGCGTTTTCTCGTGATGAAGCGGTAGAGTTAAGGGTTCTTTGAGCAAAAACTAAAACATTCATGAAGCAAACTGAAAAATACGTCGTTGTAGGGAGACGGATTTGAAGACGCCTCAACCTGAAATATCTGATATAATTATGAGGCCGTATAATATTTAACGAACAAATACATCCAGAAAATGTTTAGTGGAAATATAGATATCTCTCAAACACTGTAGAAGTACACAGGGGTACTAGTACACACAAGTACTAGTACACACGAGTACTAGCACACACTCCCTTCTGTACCTGCTTTAATCCGCTGCAGAACCTCTCAAACACCCTCTTCATGTTGCCTCCCTTCTCCATGGAGATGACCCTGGTGTGGTCCTCCTCGTTCACCCAGATCAGGAAGGTCTTGTCATTGTTGTGCCTGAGGAGAACCAACCCCAAGAGCTCTTCAACGCCGGAGATGACTCATGGAAAGGAGCCGAAATAACTTATTGCACATTGTGAAAATCGTCAGCGTTTTACTAGTAAATCTGAATATTCTGGATTACTGTTCCTGTAGTGTATGTTTAATCTTCATCAACTCGTCATATTCTGTAGATATAGTAGTAAAAAGTACAACATGTACCTCTGAGATGTCGAAGAGTGAAAGAATTGAGCTGCATGGAAGTAAAGTATTTAAAATGTGTACCAAAATACAACCGGTTGGAGTAAATGTACATCTGTTCCCCCCCCATCACTGAACCAGCAAGAGGTCTAAACATCACAGCACACGTGCAGCAGAGCAGAGGAACCCTACCAGATGCCTCTGGCGTCGGGCCAGTCTCTGGCCATAAAGGCACATGTCAACAACGGAGAGACGGGCTTGTCAAACAGGAAGTGGTCCTAAAGGTGGGAGGGGCCACGGTGACACAGACACAGGTAGAAAAACAGAGGACGTTAAGGAGGACAACGCCTTCTCCTTAGTGGATGAACTTCTACGTATTTCTGCTGTGGAGGGGGGGGGGGGGGACAGAAGGGAGGGAAGGGAGGGCACTGGAGGAGGACCAGGGGGGAGCACTCATAGGAGGAGGCCCAGACGCATTAGGCTGCGTCTCCCCCGTCACGGCGTTGTTGGGGGGGATCTTTTCTTACCAGATCCCCCGGGAGTCGGGCCAGTCCCGGGCCATGAAGGCCGAGGTGAGCAACGGGGAGACGGGCTTGTCGAACAGGAAGTGATCCTTGTGCGGCGCAGCGTGAAATAATCACAACGGGACGGTCAAATAAAAGAGAATTTCATCAGCCGAAGAAAGAATTAATGAGATGTTCATGTAGTGGGTTTTAGGAGGGAAACTCAGTTTGGTGTTTTTCATATTTTCTTCATTTAACTTGAAGCAGTCAATGAGTCTCCGCCTCTAATCACATTATATTGCATCATAAAAAGATTTAAATGCTTCACAACTATGGGAAATCATGACTTCTGTGGGACCAGAGGAGTCGCCCCCTGCTGGTCACTACAGAGAATGCAGCTTAAACATATTTCAGTTAAGACCTACTGTTACAGCGCCCCCAACTGGCCGATTGCGATCCTATTGGCTGAGCAGCATTGGAACAGAACTTTGTGCCTATCATTGGAATTTGAGCGAATGTTACGATTGTAAATATTATAACAGCCTAATCCAGCCCTAAAATCCTCCCGAAAAGCAGCTCCATCACGTGAAATGTAAAACATTGAGAGGAGTTCCTCCCGTTCCTCCATGTGACTTCAGAGCAAAGAGGATCATGGTCTCACGTCGATGAGCTGCTGCTGCTCCTTGTCCGTCATGTCCCCCAGGCTGTAGTAGCGTCCGGCCAGGTCTCCCTTCAGGCCGGCCAGGGCCGTCACCACCACGCGCTCCACCTCGCGGCGCTCCGCCCTGGAGCAGGCCGGGGGGAGGCTCAGCCCGCGGATGCTGCGGCCCGTCCGGACGCGGGACGACAGGACGTAGTTCTCGTCGAACACGGCGTTGGTGATCTGAAGGTTCGAAGAAGAGAGGGAAGAGGGGGTGTCGTTTAATGTGAGCGGAGGTGGAGGTGGAGGTGGAGGGGGGGGGGGGGGGGCGGAGGGGTCGTGGTGTAAACACCTTGGAGGCGTCCAGGTCAGTGGGGTGTCTCATGGTTCGGGGGTCGTAGCCGTTGTGCCGGTCTTTGATGATTGGGTCCAAGAGTTCAGCAAAGACCTGCAGCAGAGGGCGAAGGTTTGGAAAGAAAAGTGAAAAAAAGATTAATTTAATTAAACTTTCAAATTATAGAATTAAAGTAGTTTAGAAATATGTGTTTTCTAATACACAGACACAAACGGTGACCTTTGACCTCACTCACCTCGTAGCTCTCCTCGTCTCCAGCCACACAGCCCACCGTCTTGATGAACGGGTGTCCGGGGTTGTCCACTCCGGTTTGGATGCTCTGGTCCAGGGTCCAGTTGTTGGGGGTGACCCTGTCCCTCAGTTTGGCGTAGATGGCCGGGGTCAGAGCCGTCGCCATGCAGTTGTTGTGTTTCCTCAGGTCGGGGAAGTCGGAGCTGCAGCAGAGAGCAAGAAGAGGAACGATTTGAGTATTTAACTTTTGTATTTAGTTTAACCTGTTTTATCCAATTCCCTGGGTTCAACTTGTTTATTTCCATTAATGCAAATTAAATAAAGTCATTTGAATTGCCCCTTTACTGAATAAATGTTCCCTCTCTTTGCTCCGTTTTTGGTCTCCACCACCAACAACAGGGGCCATGTCTGTCTCTGTAGCTGCTACGTGCTCGACTCCAGAACCTGAAACCAGCTGGTTTCTAACTGAGTTATGGGTTATACTGGGTTATAATTATTTATAGTAAAAACAGAGCTTGCTCCCCAGGCAGAATGTAAACCATGGGCTGAAATGCAATGTAAGTCGCTTTGGGGAAAAGCCTCAGCTGAATGACATGTAATGATGCAAAGTAAAAGTCATTTGAACAGTTCTTTGTGTAGACATATTGAAGCTTGAGGTTTGACGGAAGTATTTCAAAAATAATCACTTATTCATTCAATAACATATTCATATTTGGGACACATTCTGTGATTACATGCAGTAGTGGAAAAGTTGAGTGGGTGAGACGCAGAAGGGGTGGTGTGAAACGGGGGGGGGGGGGGGGGGGGGCAGTGAGTCAAAGGTAACCCAGATGAAACCTGAGAGAGGTTCTTCAGGACGGTGCCAGTGTTCCTGCCGTGACCTCTTGTGCTCTTCATACTCTCAGATGTTCACTACACCGTGAAAATACCACCACCATGAGCTAAATATACTTTAAGTATGTGTACTAGGTGTACTATGGTGTGATGACCTTGACTTTACAGCTGAATGTGAGTTTACATGCAAGACTGAGATAAGGTCTGCTAGCGATTAGCATCAGCGCTATGCACGTGTGCCACAGCGGTTAGCATTAGCAGCAGCTATGCTAGTGATTAGCAAAAGATGTTCACAGTAACTACTTCTCATCCCTGAATGACTTATCCGTGGATCAGAGCCGATAACCGGTCATTGATCCGTCTCACCTGGGCGGATAGAGCTTCGTTCTCCCCTCAGCGGCCAGCGGGCCGCTTTCGTTCAGCAGGAAGCCGGTTGCCATGGTTCCCGCGCCCAGGCTGGCCAATAGGACGGCCGCGTTGCGTCCGGAGATCAAGCGCGTGAAGGAGCTCGCCATCTTTGCGGTTCTTTGGTTGCAAAATGAGCTGCAGGTAAAAATAACAGGAAAGGCACCGATTTGAGTTAAGTTTACCGAGAGTAAAGTAGAAAAATAACCAGAATATTCATTGTGTTTTCTATGAGTGCTTCGCCAACTAATCTCGTCCAATCAAGCGCTGTAACGACCCCCCCACAAAAGAAGTGAATCTAAGTCTTTAGATTCAAAGAAACTTTCCTTTTTTAACTTTCTTGATGATTTATGGGATTCTAAGCGTGTTATAATGAACAAAAGACATGTATTTCCGTAAAACAAAGCCACTGAAAGTAAAATGTGAGAGGACCCCCCCCCCCACGGTGTTAATACAGTAACGAGCTTAGAGCCGGTGCTCTGAGGCTTTAGCATTAGCACAGAGCCCACCGGGCCTCACACGTGCACTAATGCGTCCGCAGTGCACGGCGCCCCGAAGACTTCCGTCTCACAGGCGAAGACGGACGGAACCGTTTGGTCACAAAGTCAAAGTGACCCGTTTTAAGGTCGCGAGACCACGTCTTAATATGGAAGCTGTGAGGCCGGTAATCCGCCTCACAGCAAAGATGGCCGACCACCGAGGAGCCAAAAGTTCCCCCAACACGTCACACCCCCCGTCCACTTTCCTCTCCATCTGGGGGAGGCAGGCACCACTCGTCGGGTCAGTGGGAATATTATTTATTATTTATAGATCACTGGCGGGCGGTTGTGCTGCTAGGTGCCAAGAAACAAAGAAGGCTGACATTCTGAACTGGTCACAAGATCCGAGCCCCCCCCGCCCCCCCCACGTGGCCCCTCTGCCAGGCGCTGGGTCGGTACAATCAGAGCCAGCTTCGTCCTCCTGAGAGGACACGGCACCTCACAGACTACACAAAAACATATGGAAATGTGTTTCAACGGGAAATTCACCCTCATGAAAACTTCTCATACTTCTCACTTCATATTATTTATTTTACCGTAAAGATTTCTTTTGATCAGAATGTATAAATCAAGTTAAATCATAATTTGTTGTCTTAATATCATAAGCTTGATGTCATCATCACATCCAGCAGCATCAGCCTTTCTCACTCAAAACGTCTTTTTGAAACATGAACACAGACGTTACCCCTCCTCAGATTATCTATAAATATCAAGACCCTGCAACAAAGGTTCAAGTCAAAATGACACATCAACTTTTAAAGAATTTCTACAAAGGTATTGAACAAGCAGCTTGAGGTGCCAGAAGCCAGTGGAGCTAACGGGTTGGAAGAGAAGAAGACAGTACAGTACCTGAAGAGAAGCTGCTCTGCCTTCCTGCTCAAGGTCTCTTGCTAAAGAGCTTTTCACTCTCCTCTTCCAGGGAGCTCCGCCCCCTCAGGTGGGATTAAGAACCGGGAGCCAATCATAGGTTCAGGAAACAAGCCAATGAGGGACCTCCAACATGAACTGCCAAGGACCACCTCGGGTCCGATGTCAACCCCTTCGACCTTGATGTTCTCCCTCACACTCTGACCCTGAGAAGCAACTTCAATGCGGAAAAACAAGTCTGCCACGTTGAAGATGCACAATAAGGGCGAAACAACCACATATAGAAGATACAAAGAGGTAAAAACGCACGGAATGAAACAAGTACATTACATTCCACGTCATTTAGCTGATGCTTTTATCCAAAGCGACTTACAATAAGAGCATTTCAACCATAGAGATACAAAGAAGAACAAGAAACAACAAAGTGTAATTTCATCAAATAAGCCGATGTACAACTTGTTATTGATAAGATCCATATGAATGATGGTCCGTTTAGAGTCAAACAGACCATAAAGCAGGAGAAGCTTTAGGGCGGAGCTTCCCACTGATTGACAGGTCTCTACCAGACCATAACACAGTGGACATAACTGTGTTTTTGTTGTTTTCTGTATTTGATGGTCTTTAGTGGCGTTGAGCCAATGATATCCTCCTTTAACCCTCATCAAAAAGATTTGAGACTACATTTTCATGATTTCCTTTTATTGTGTGTAATTATCTGTACAGGACACAGGTGAAACATTATGCCAAGTATACAGAGATGTAAGAAAGCGGGGTTCTTCTGTACTATCGCATTTAAGCGCACTGACATCAGTAATGTGCCGAAGTAAACAAACAAACATGACAAAACTCAGAGTGGACTAGACAGATAACTGATCCCAAGACCAGAGACATCTCGCTCTAACAAAGTTCAGTCTACTGACATTCTGTCAGACAAATAGTGCAAAGATTCCACTACTTTTCTAATACAGTCGACAAGGTTTAAAATATCATCAAAAGATCACATTGACAGGGAACTAATAATAATGGAGATTAAAGAAATGTAACCATAGAGCGTTGTATCACGTGGTAAACCATTGAGACCGTTGCTCTTGAAAAAGAGAATGAAGATTATTCCAAAAAATGTACAAAAACAAAGAAAGACATTTTGATTGTCAAGCGATGTGAATAAAACCAGTGCAACATAAACCTTTTGAATCGGCAGAGGAGCAGAGACATCAAAATATCAAAGTAGATCAAATATTTCCAGTGTGTCTCGAGATATTGTGCACAAGCCGGAGAGGTGCTCCCATTGACGTCTATGAGGAAATTACTTCTGTGTAGTGACCAGCAGGGGGCGACTCCTCTGCTCCCATTGACGTCTATGAGGAAATTACTTCTGTGTAGTGACCAGCAGGGGGCGACTCCTCTGCTCCCATAGACGTCTATGAGGAAATTACTTCTGTGTAGTGACCAGCAGGGGGCGACTCCTCTGCTCCCATAGACGTCTATGAGGAAATTACTTCTGTGTAGTGACCAGCAGGGGGCGACTCCTCTGCTCCCATAGACGTCTATGAGGAAATTACTTCTGTGTAGTGACCAGCAGGGGGCGACTCCTCTGCTCCCATAGACGTCTATGAGGAAATTACTTCTGTGTAGTGACCAGCAGGGGGCGACTCCTCTGCTCCCATAGACGTCTATGAGGAAATTACTTCTGTGTAGTGACCAGCAGGGGGCAACTCCTCTGCTCCCATAGACGTCTATGAGGAAATGACTCTACTTCTGTGTAGTGACCAGCAGGGGGCGACTCCTCTGCTCCCATAGACGTCTATGAGGAAATGACTCTACTTCTCTCTTGATTTATTCCCTCAGTAAACATTGTAAACATGAGTTTATGGTCTCAGTCTCTAGTTTCAAGTCTTCTTCAATGCAGCATGATGTTCATTTAGTGAATGATGGTCCATTTAGAGTCAAACAGACCATAAAGCAGGGGATGCTTTAGGGCGGGGCTTACTGTGATTGACATGTTTCCCAAAAGACCATAAAGCAGGGGATGATTTAACGCTCTACCAGATATGTATAGTGTCCCTACGTCCATCCCCAAATTCCAGATATTGTAAATTCTTGTTTGTGATAAAACAACCCCATGGCAACGGCCGTAGTCCAAGATGGCGACAGTGGAATCACAAAAATTCCAGACTTCATAGCGGTAGCCAACAAACCCAACGTGACATCACAACGACTATGCCCACTTTGTAAATAGACCCTAGTTCTAAAAAAAGCTTTAGACCCCCTGCATGTAGAAAACACTGCTCAGTTAAAGAAATGCTGGATGAGAAAGAAAAACACAGATATTTTGGTGGAGACCAAAAACGGAGCAAAAAGAGCAAATGTTCTCCTTCAACTCGTCGGGTGGACACAAATAACTCAACGTGAATGACCCTGATCCCTGTTTGTTGGATGTGTAACAGGCCACTTTTAGACATCTTCACGTGATGATGATGATGATGACAACATGTGTTGTGTTTAAAGGGTTGTTCCGCTGCCCCAAAAGGGGCCAAAAAGATTTTTTAAAAGTCTACGTTTCATGAGCAGCTTCCACTCTCTGGAAATCCACTGCATATGTTTGCGTTCATTGGTGCATATTTAAAAATCCTGCAATTATCATTCAGATAATGTAAAACCTCCCTGATGACAAGAGGCATGATGTTCTTATATTTACAACTGATCCAGCTGCTGCCATCAAAAACATCATGTTATGTTTCATAAATAAACACATTGAATATTCATACAAGGCACATTGTCCCCTGAGTTTCCTAAGCACAATAACTGGCGGTGTTTCGTGAAACAACCTCTGCTGTATTAATTAAGAGAGAATCTCAAGTTCTGTCAATCCGTGATTGATATTGTAAGGTAGGAAGGTGAGTTCTAATCAGCCGGGTGGGACTCGGGGTTCGATCTTTAACGAGAGCTCGTAGAGGGTGTCTTCATCCATCACTAGCGTCTTATCCAGGAGGAACTGAGTCACCTGGAGGGAGTAAGAACGTAATATTAACACTACGGTAATAATCACTCTTTAACACATAACAACACATTTAGGTAGACACACCTTGGGCTGGTGCTCTATCCTGTAAGGTGCTTGTTGGAACTGACGGATCTCCCGGATGATGTGAGAGATCTGGGAGGGCAGAGAGGGTTAATCAGGCGACCGTTAGCTTCCACGGCTAATTTAGCTACTCCTTTAGCTTAATCAGTGCATCTGATTCATTGGGGGGGGGGGGGGGGGGGTGTAAAACAGCTTACCATCCTCATCTTGGAGAAGTTCACCAGGCCCTCCTTCGTGAAGTTGGGGGTCCCCTCCTCGATGAAAGCCAGGTCGGTGAGGTACATGCCCAGGTAGGGGACGCACGGCGGGTTGCAGCTGCACAAACACACACAACCACGTCAGTCGGCTTCTACACCACCCGATTCAAACCTCGAGTGTCAAAGAGGGGTTTACTTCTTCAGCGTCTCTCTGAGATTCTTGAACCTTCCTTCTGACGACACCGTCTTCTGCAGCCGGTCCATCAGGGCCTTGGTCTATGAAGCAATGACAAGAACCAGAAAGGTGTGTGACCCCTTGATCCCTCTTAACTCTGAAACCATCCTTAACCCTAAAACCCCTTAACCCTCATAACTCTACCCCTTAACCCACAGCCCTAACCCCTTAACCCTTAACCCTGCATTCTGACCTGCTTGCAGACTTTGGCCCAGGTCTTCTTCAGCCTGTAGATGGCGCTGCGGTTGAGGGCGGAGGTGATCTCCAGCACGCCGTTGTAGTTGTTGAGGCAGCGGCAGATGTCGGCGACGGCGAGCCACTTCTCGATGGAGCCGGCCCTGGAGCCCACGTCAGTGTGGGTCATGATCTGAGAGGCCACCAGGTTGCTCATCTGCGGGGTCACAGAGTTCCTCAGAGTCCGTGTGCTGAATCGCCTGACCTGTTTTAAATATTTATTCTGCCTAAATTAAGATTAAACCAATGATTTGATTTAGAGCCACAACCACTCGTTATTTCCAGTGTCAAACTTCTGGTTTCACTTGAACAGCGTGTGAACAAGCTCCTCCCTCCACGCGTCACTCTTTATTCTTCCTGGTTTGCAACTTGGGTGGATGGCATATAAACACATGTATATATATCTATATATATATATCTATATATATATATAGATATATATATAGAAACAGAACAGGATGCAGGCTCTGGGCTCACGTCGTTGAAATGCTGGCTGGTCTTCATGATGTACGGAGTTCTCTCCGTCTTGTCCACCTTCATCCAGCCCTGACCCAGGAACTCCCTGCAGGTGTACAGGAGGGGCCTTTTAAGAAGACTTATTTCTACCATTTTTTAAGCCCCCTTCGTTTATCTGTCACCTCTGAACCCTGCAATCTGTCGACAGGATGGAAAAGCCTTTGTTTGTCGGCAAAAAGTAGTCGGAAGCTGCAGGAGGATTCTCATCTTCCCTGCGGTCCTCGAACGCCTCGTTCCATCAGAAAATGCAACCTAAACTGTGCTCATAATAGTTATATTTAGGCTCAAACTTCTATTCTACATACAGTGAGAACCATTCGATTTAGCTGCTAAATATTTACTTAAGTTTATTATTAAGACATCCACAAATAATTTGATCCATAATTTGACGTTTAAAAAGTCACATTAAGTTACAAATATTAATATGAGTTTCAGTTACAAACAGATTCAATGATTGTGAGGTTGTTTTTCTCCTTTCATTATACATCCTGAGTACATCGTGTGTACATCGTGTGTACAGTGTGTACATTCTGTGTACATCGCGTGTAAATGTGAGTACATCCTGTGTACATCGTTTGTACATCCTGTGTACATTGTGAGTACATCCTGTGTACATCGTGTGTACATCCTGTGTACATTGTGAGTACATCCTGTGTACATCGTGTGTACATTGTGTGTACATTGTGAGTACATCGCGTGTACATCGTGTGTACATCCTGTGTACATGTGTGTACATCGCGTGTACATCGTGTGTACATCATGAGTACATCGTGTGTACATCGCGTGTACATTGTGAGTACATCGCGTGTACATCGTGAGTACATTGTGTGTACATGGCGTATCGCGGGCGGTACTCACTCGTAGGGGATCCCTCTGAACACGATGTGGTCCAGCAGCGTGATCTGCTCGGCCAGCTCCATCGCTGAGAGCGACTCGAAGCACTCGGCCTTCGGGCTCTCGGCCTGCAGGCGGCACAAGTTTTAAAATGACAAAGAAACTAGAAGCCCGCTCTAAGAACTGCAGTACTAGTACACTAACAGGGCTCCTCATACGTGGAATCCAGCCTGGGACTACACTACAGCGGCCAGGGGGGGGGAGGGGGGGGGGAGTTCTTACCGCGATGAAGTGAAGGAGGGGGCAGCTTTTCTGGAGATAGATTATTCAAAGAGGCGCTTAAAGACTCGAGAGACAGGATTCACCAAAAGTACTTCAGAGGTATAAAAGGAGGTACTACTGACCATCTGCAGTATGTCCTCGATCTTCAGCTGAGCATCGTCCTGTTCCTCCTGAGAGAGGGCACTGCAGAGGAAAACAGCCAGTCAGTGTACTACTACTACTACCACGAGTACTACGGGAACACAACCAAGTACATTCACTCAAGAACTTTGCCCTCTTACGCAATTTCCCTCTTTAGAGAAAATGATGCATTTAAACTAATCATCAGGAGTTTTTATGCAAAATGCACATTAATGAAGCGGGAATATTAATCCAGAAACATCTGATTGATCCTTTATTTAATACATTCATTTGTTTTGGACCTTAAGATGTTGGACGTGGCTTTCCTCTCTTGGGGGAGCAGGTCTGGATCTCGTATCACTTCCTCCAGCAGACAGATCACCCCCATCTTCAGCTCGCTGCTCATGTCAAAGTCCTGATGGAGCGCACACACGCACGCGCACACACACACACACACACACACGCACACACACACGCACACACACGCACACACACACACACACACACGCACACACACACACACACACACACACACACACACACACACACACAGGTATTAACTTCATCACAACTATGCAGAGAGCGTTTCTAAAGGTCAGTGTGTCTGTGGCCGTGAGCAGGGCGCCCTCTAGAGGATGTTTACACCAAACATTTAAACCACAAACTACATTAAAGAAACTTTGGCACAAACTGGTCGGGAACATTTAATTAAAAGAAACAATATATGGAAGCAACCAAACAAAAGAAGGAGGGATCCACCACACGGGAGCAAAGAATAAAACAAACCTCCACAGGTCAGACATACAGGTACCGAAATAGCCTCTTATATAAGTTTAAAAGAAGACCATAGTCCTGTTGGGGGGGGGCTGACCTTTCTATGGAGGACAAGGACTGTCCTCTGCAGGTGTGAGGAGGACATGTGGGAGGAGTCAAAGCGAGGCCTCACCTGCGAGTGCTTGGACACCCAGTGCCGCAGCACGTTCAGGACGCGGTTGGTGGCGGCTCTCCGGATGATGAACTCTTTGTCGCAGACTTTGTCAGAACCAGTAAAACCTGGGAGGTAAAAACATGAATTATTTCAATATGCAGAATGCAAAAAAGGCCTATTTCTGAATGCTATTATGCACCAATGTGTAGTGACACTCACCCTGGGAGCCGCCGTGCCCGGCGGCGGCGGCGGTGGCGATGGCGAAGGCCGACGCCGACGACATGGCGCAGCGAGAGTTCTCCCCCGGCGAGACTGTGGGGAACCACGGAGACGCTGAAGTACATGAAACCCTACAAATGCAATAATAAACCAGCGTGAGCGCACCTCCGGGCGGCCGGTAGCGGAGGTGACGCGGCGTGGACGGCGAGCGGCACGGAGACACGTCGCCGGCCTCGACGCCGCCCGGCGCGTCGGGGAAGAACTTGTCCAGAGAGACGGTCTCCAGGACAGCTGTTAGAGAGACAGAAGAGACGTCAGACATCTGCAGACGGAGGAGCCGTCCTGGAGGAGACAGCGATGACATCGATAAAAGATCTAGAAACTGATCTTCTCTGTGATGGTCTCACTCGCTGATGGAGGTCCACACTGGACCAAGACTACACCGAGGCTGGTTCAGAACCAGACTTAATAATTATTGTCCCTCAGTCTGCCATGAACGTTACTGGATCCCCTCGTCCCCTCCTCACCGACCCGTTTGCGTGTCTCAGGTCACATGACCCTAAAGAACGGATGTACCAACCCCTGCGGATGCTCCGCCTCAGCTTCCCGCAGAAGGCGTCGATGCGAGGCAGCTCCCCGCTGACGTCCTCGCCGCCGGGCTCCGGGGAGCCGGGGGGCGGCGGCGGCAGCGGCGGCGGTGGGGGGGACACCCCCGAGGCCTGGGGGAGGCCCGGGGAGCGCAGGGCGGTGGGCGGCGGCGAGGACAAGCCGGAGGAGGGACGCCAGGCGGAGGTGGGGGGAGGAGAGGGGATGCGGGGGCCGTGGGTGGAGGTGGGCGAGTTGGCTGCGGAGGAGGTGGGGGTGGCGGAGAGGTCCAGGGCGCCGGCTCTCCCCCCCACGGGGGAGCTGAGCGAGAGCTTGCGGCAGTGGACGGGGGAGGAGGTGCGGGAGGGGAGGGTGAGGGGCGGCGGGGAGGAGAACTTGCGGCCCAGCCTCGGGGACTTGTTGTTCAGGGGGTCCGTCCCCCACGAGCCCTGGTTGGTGGCGAAGAAGAGCTCCAGAGACCTGAGAGGAAGAGGAGGAGGAAGAGGAGCTGAGGTGTGGATCTGTGGCGACCGACTGGACTCCACCTGCCAGCTTATTTACTTGGACTGATCCAGAGCCAGCTGAGTGATCTTCAGACTGTAGTCGGGACAGAGGGACATGATGGACAGACGATCACATGAATGCTGCTCGATCCTGGGACAGAGGAGGAGGAGGAGGAGGAGGAGGAGGAGGAGGAGGAGGCGGGATGACGGATGAAGAAAGGACGTGAACACGTGGAGATGCAGAGATGGAGTGAATGCACGTCACCACCAGAAGACATTAGGAGGAGACAGCCCCCCCCCCCCTACCTGACGGGGATGGAGGTGAACGGCTTCCTGTAGATGTCGGCCAGCTTGTCGATGACCACGGCGGCCGTGGTGAAGATGCGGTAGGTGTGCAGGAAGGTGTTGAGGAAGTCGATGGAGAGGAAGCGCAGGTCGGTCAGCCGCTCCAGGAGCCGCTCCACGCTGGCGTAGCGGATCTGAGGAACCTTGCAGGAGTTCAGCGTCTTGCTGAAGCAGATGTCCACGTCGTCTTTGTGCAGCCGGGCGTCCGACCTCCAGGGAGAGAAGAAGAGAAGAAGGTGCTTGAGGCTTTTCCTGGATTCAGAGAGCATTTTTGTTTATTTCACCAGTCAACAAGACGAGATGGTGAGGTGAGGAACACATGCACCAACGACAGCTTCATTCTGAACCAGCTCAGTGAGCCGAACCTCCTCAGAGGGGTTTCCTTACTTGATCATGTGGGGCACCGACACCTTGGAGTTCTCCTCAAACACGCTGCTCATCAGGCCGTTGCAGCGGATGTTATCGATGCACTGAGACAGAGACACACACCTTCAGTCCTCTTGACCTTTGACATTTGACACCCTGGGGGGGGTGGGGGAGACGCGAGGCCCACCTGGCTGATGTCGCTGGTCCACGCCGCCTTCTCCTGGCGGGAAGGAGCCAGCAGGACGACGGAGAAGGAGCCGCCGTCCGGAGGCTCCACCACCACCTTGAACTCCAGGTGGTTGAAGCCCTGACCGGCCGCGTTGTCTGGATGGTCCACGTCAGGAGAGACGGATACGCAATGAAACAGAATCAGCCGCACTGTGACATTACAGATGTTTGTGATGCCTCCCCCCCCCCCCCCCCCGTCAGGTACTCACAGTCCTCGTCGCTGGCGTCCAGCTCTTCGATGAGGGTGCACTCGATGAGGGACAACGTGCCGCCCTGCTGCAGGACGAAGGAGGCAAAGACAAGTCAGTCTCTCAACTATGGAAGATCAAATGCATGGCGAGGGGCTGGTTGGGGGGGGGGGGGGGGGCGACCTTCAGCAGGTGGAGCTTCCCTCCAGATGTTCGCGTGCAGATGAGGAAGTGCTTGGTGAACAGGAAGCACTGCCGCTCGCCCTCTTTCCTCAGGGAGAGCGAGCCCAGGCGCACCTTGCTGAGCATCCCCCGCTCGCTGCTGGACGGCAGCTGGACCAGGGAGCCTGTTCGGGGGGGGGGGGGGGTAATAGACAAGCAGTGGTTGATATTGACTGACCCCCCACCCAAAGTTCTGTGTGTCTTCTTTATCTTCTGAACCCCAGAAATCCACCTGACACCTTCGACGCATCAATAAAAGCAGCTAAAATGTGATATTTGATCACTTTATCGGGGGGGTCGGGGGGGTCCGGGGGGCCCCGCAGGGAGCTCACCTTGCCTGACGAAGGTCTGACTGGTGTCCAGCAAGATGTCACAGCCCTCCACGATCATCCTCTCGATGGCCAGGTTCTTCCTGATGTTCTCGGTGTCGCTGACCTCGTCGTGCATCATCCTGACGACACCAACAATCATCATCATCATCGTCATCGTGGTCCTCGCCCCCCCCCCCGCTGTGAGACACACACTCACTTGGACAGCTCCTCCAGTTTGGATTTGGCGAAGTCGAGACTCTTGCGCTCCACGTGCTCGTGCGGCGTGTGAGCCAGCAGCTCGTGCAGCGTGATGATGTAGCGCGGGATCTGAGGAGAGGAGACGTCACAGAAGCTTCAGCTACTAAAACAACCAGTGAAAATACTCAACTAACAAGTAAAAAAACTATTATGATGAACTATTGTGTATGTTGCATTTTAAGTACAAAGTACTGAGGTGTAGTACTGGCTGCGTGTACTACTCCTAAAGTACCTGGAACATGGGGTACGTGAGGAAGGTCTCCAGCATGCGGCCCTCACACGCCGCGTTGGACTCGTACTGCTTCAGCAGCTTGTCGAAGTCCCGGTTCTGTTTGCAGTTGGCCAGAACCTGCAGGCTGTACTGGTGGTTCCGCACAAACTCCTGGTAGATGTTCAGCATCGGCAGCAGGATGTCGAACAGGTCGGCTGCGGAGACAAAGAGAACGAGAGGTGAAAGGTCGCCACGAGCAGAGAGAAGCTTGCGTCGATGGCGCAGCTCATGTGCGGATGTGGTTGGTTCTGCAGAACTGACCCAGGACCAGCGTGGGCCAGTTGGCGATCCGAGCTTTGAGACCCTGGTGGAAGATCTCGTGCAGGAACATGATGGTCTCACTGGAGAAGGACAGACGTTCTTAGTGTGACCATGAAGTGCAGGAGGAACCACACTCGCATATCTAATACTCACCTGTTGAGGAACACGGTGCTGACGTCGTCGTGGCTGATGGGCGGCTTCTTGGAGCTGGCCGCCATGCGGAGCGGCCGCAGGAAGCAGTTGACCAGGATGGACAGCTGGTGGACGTACTCCGTCTCCGCCTCCACCATGTTGAAGACGATCTGGTTCCTCTTCCTCATGCTCTCGGCGTGCGGCGAGCTGATGTAGTCCTGGACGATGATCTTCCACCTCCTCCGGCACAGCCAGCCGCGCATGAAGCTCTGCACCTGCAGGCCGCCGGCACGCTTAGGCCTCCCTCTGTCACCCCCCCCACCATCTCCCCCCCCCCCCCCATCACACTATTTACCTTCTTGATCTTTTTGATGTCGGGGTCTTCCTCCTCCGGGTTGAGCTGGTGAGGCTGCATCCTCCCTTTGGTTCTGTTCACCACCACGATCTGCAGGTTCAAATGAAGCCTTTAAAGGCTTTCATGGGTTTAAATAGTTGCAACATTCTATAGTAACACAACTCTGTGGACCAGTTCCTCCTGATGCATCACATACATTTGGATAACACACACACACACACACACACACCTCGGCCTTGAGCCTCTCGATCTCGGTGTCCTGGTCCTCCAGCTGAGTGCGCAGCTGATTGGCTGCGATCTTCTCCGTCTCCATGATCTGCACCAGGTGGATGTACTTCTGCATCAGGATCTCACGCTCCATGATGATGTCAGAGTAACTGAGGAGGGGGGGAGTGGGGGGGGGGGGGGGGTTATCTCACGTCACAAACTAGACCTCGTATGACTCAGTTTCTGGTCAAAACATTTCAAACGACTTCATTCATTTTGCATTAGAAATCCCACGGCCCGTTTCCACGGTAACCCAGGGATGGAGGGATGGACCTCCCTCTGAGCCTTCCATGAAATGGAAACCTGGTCCACTGCTCCAGTAAGTAGGACGGGCCTTGGCTAAGACCTGGCAACGAGCTACGAAGCTAACGCTACGCTAGCTGTCCTCAGATCAATATCTGTACTTTCACTCATCTTTATTAGCGTAATGCAGTCATTACATAACTTTAAAATGTCATCTTCCCTTCTACTAATCCACAAAGTACCTGAAACTGGCTCCACGTTGACCTTCATTCTCTCAGATGGATTGTTGTTGTCATTGAATATTCTGTGATGCAACAAATATTACTGGTGTTGTTTTACTGTCACTTTAAATACTTTTCTGCGTACTTTTCAGTGGGCGAGTTAAACTAAGCCCATTTACTAAAGTGAAAAACTACGATGTCAAACCCGTAGGGAAGTACTTGATTATATTAACGTTTTATTTCAGAGGAAAGAAAAAGGAGATTTTCACTGCAGTAACGACTCTTAAAAAGCAGTTATTACAATGCAGTAATACTAGTAATCTACCAGTAGTACACACGTTTTAAAACTGGTTACTCGATGACAAACTAAACATGCAAATACATTTTTGTTGGAAATATAAACAAGGTTAGTGTTCTATAACAACCGAGATATGAAAGCAGCTGTTGTGACTCATTTCACTTTCCTTCTGCTTTAAATACCAGACTTTTAATTTAAAGAGTATTTTCCTTCATGTAGAAATAAACAGGCAGCAGAAGAGATCAAGTGATGCAACCAGAGCGCCACTCCAGCACCAGGGTGACCTACATGTGAACCGCTGCGAGCAGAACGCACACACACACGCACACACACACACACACACACACACACACACACACGCACACACAGACGCACACACACACAGACGCACACACACACACACACACACACACACACAGACGCACACACACACACACACACACACACACACACACACACACACACACACGCACACACAGACGCACACACACACAGACGCACACACACACACACACACACACACACACACAGACACACACACACACTCAGACGCAGATGTTAAGCACTTTACGCCAAATGTGCGTCGGCAGCAAGTAGAAACGTTGTTATTAAACACCTTTCATCATGAAAGACGACTTTGTGTGTAATTCATTATTATTTTAGTATAAGTGTGTCATTCAGAGTGTAAAAATACTCTAAATAATGTCTCCTGTGATATTATTATTAGTTCATCCTGGAGCAGCATGTTCCCGCAGTAGCTTCTGCGGGAGGAGAAACATAGGGGTTGGGCCCCTCCAAAGGGTCACCAGATGATTCTGAGGGGTCGGCAGACGATTTTTGGGAGGTCAAAGTCCGTCGTACTTCCCCGTTGATGAAGTAACCCCCCCAGTCCCCCCCGCCTCCCCGTACCTGGCCTGCTGGATGCACTCCACCCACTCGTTGCAGTCTGACTCCTCCTCCGACCGCAGCTCCAGCGGCTTCTGTCCATCGTGGCCAAAGATCACCAGGAAGTAGTGCTGAAATCAATCAATCAATACATCAATCTTTACTTGAGACTCAGGGTCCAGACGAGTCAAGACTACAAATACTTATACACACACACACACACACACACACACACACACACACACACACACACACACACGTACTGTGTAAGTGAAACACATGTGGGAATCTTTGAATTTATTTTCTTTAAAATAGCTGAAAAATCTCCCAAAAACATGTGATTTGTGCCTCAGATTCCGTTCAGGCAGCGTCTTTGTGTCGGTCTGAGTGTGAAGGACTCCTGCCCCCCCCCCCCCCCCCCCGGCATGTAATCTGGCCTGAACGGGCTTTGCTCTGATTATCGGGCTACTTTATTATTAACTGCAGAGGATTACGCTGCTCAGAAGACTTACGGAGGCCAGCCAGAGGCCTCGGACCGATACGGGATCCAGGTCTATGAAATGATGAAGATGAAGATGGGTGGTAACCTCGGCGACCCATCTGTCGTCGAAGCTCATCTCAACACGTTAAGTGACTTACAGTTAAAAGAAAAAACAGATAAAAAAGGAACAAAGGCTCACGTAACTAATTATTATTATTATTTTATTAGAAGGCACAAAAAAAATCTGTTCAGGGTCGGAGTTTTTCAGATTAATCTTCACCTGCTGCAATATTTAAGCGTACTTAGTTGAGTTATTTTTAACCTGCAGGACACATTTTATGTGCCATGAGAAGTTGTGTTGATCCAGCTGATCCATTTACTGATAGAACAAAACCAACAGGCCTTTTTTCTTTAGTTTCTTTGTGAGATCAATCCTGCAATAAACAACTTTGATTCAACACATTTCACATCGTCTCACACTAAATGAAACAAGCACACACTTCAAAATATCATTTTATCACCACAATCCAAACTCTATCATGTGATATTTATTCCTAACAAACTGCAGATGGGTAAAAGATGAAAGTCTGTAAAACTACAATATGTGTGATAAGGAGGATAAATGTATAAATGTACTTCATTTCTAACGAGGAGGGAAAGTTTTTCTGTGTTTTTTTTTACTCTCCATCACAACATGTGACCTCATGTTTGCCCCGGAGGCAAAAGGAGGCCGGTAGAGTAACGTCAGCGAGGAGACACACTGGACCAGAGGAGGCTTAAGGGCTCGTGTGTGTGTGTGTGTGTGTGTGTGTGTGTGTGTGTGTTACATAACCGCCAGGGCTCGCTCAGCTCCTCGCATTGCTAATGCAGCTTCCACGGCCACGAGCCGCTTTAAGCTGCAGGATAACAATGAGGGGGGGGGGTCTCATTTCTGTTAAAATATATGTGTAAGAATTATGTCTTAATTGAAAAAACTTTAATGCATGAAAGAAGGATGAAATATCTAAACATCAATCGTTGGAAAATGAGCGTCTGATACAAACTACAGTGAACAGCTGTGTATAATAAACATAATGAGATTCATCTCATCAGTAGAAACCAAAGCTCAGAGGGACACGTTGCTGGTTTGGTTTTCTTGGATGAATAAAAACGTATTTCATTAAAACTTGTAGATCTTCTAACTTCAACTTCAGGTTTACAAAGTTTAAAGTCTCTGGTCAGTGGAAAGGTCGACCTTCTCTCTAAGAATTCAAAACTCAACGAAGCAAAAAGGTTTCTTATCAAGATGCAGCCGGATATTTGAAGATAGTGACCCCCCCCCCCCCCCCCCCCACTGTAGGGGGGGTCATGTGCATGAAGAATAACAGCGATGTACTACTCTTATGTAACGGCACACGATGGAAACATTCATGTCTCCAATGAAGTTCAGATAGTTCATTTACACACACACACACACACACACACCGGGACCTTCTCTCCCACAGTTCCTCCGTGTGTTATCGACCTGGAGAAAGCGGTGGTCTACACACACACACACCTGCGTGTGTGTGTGTGTGCAGCAGACAGTGACTGTGGGCTAAAGGACCGGCGAGGAGGCTATTCTTAGCACAGCGGCGCTGCAAACACACAATGGCCCCGTTTTATGAGATTCAACACATTCCCATATACATCTTTTGCAAGAGCAAAGCTGTCAAATGTTCACATGCAACCTCAAAATACTCATTTATTATCCACCTTGAAATCGTTCTGAAGCATCGTAGTCTTTCGTCCACTGATCGCATCTTTTGTTTCTATTTCAAACTTTAAAATGTCTCTGTGTGGATGAAAATATCCAATTAATACTTCATTTTTTGTAACTTAGGGTTAGGGTTAGGGTTGTTTTGCAGCTTTAGAATCAAAAGGCTGTAAAGAGGCTCCTGCTAAGCATCAAGCAGACGAGTCAGTCAGAGATCACCAGGTGAACAAAGTGGAGCATCTAGCAGAGAGCAGGTGGAGAGAATGTTCCGTTTGTCAGGTGAATGAATAAAACGTCTCCTGCTGATGTTTCTCCTCCTTTAGGAGGTGATGCTGTAATGTAATGATGTGTAAATGTTTAGCTCGGCTGCATCTTTAAATTTGACACAAAATCTGAAATCTAAACATCCAGCATCGTCAGCAAAGAGACCACAAAGAGACACAACGTGACTACAAAGAGACACAACGTGACTACAAAGAGACACAACGTGACTGCAAAGAGACAAAACGTGACTACAAAGAGACACAACGTGACTGCAAAGAGACACAACGTGACTACAAAGAGACACAACGTGACTACAAAGAGACACAACGTGACTGCAAAGAGACAAAACGTGACTACAAAGAGACACAACGTAACTACAAAGAGACACAGCGTGACTACAAAGAGACAAAACGTAACTACAAAGAGACACAACGTAACTACAAAGAGACAAAACGTGACTACAAAGAGACACAACGTGACTGCAAAGAGACACAACGTGACTACAAAGAGACACAACGTGACTACAAAGAGACACAACGTGACTACAAAGAGACACAACATGACTACAAAGAGACACAATGTGACTACAAAGAGACAAAACGTAACTACAAAGAGACACAGCGTGACTACAAAGAGACAAAACATGACTACAGAGATACCATATGATAACAATGACGCAATACAACCAAAAACAATTGAGGTAGAAACCATCCTGAACGACAACACAAATTATGAAAAACAGCCAGAAATAGACGACAAACTACCAAAATACACACAACATAATCAAGAGAGACATCACTTATTGTAAGTCGCTTCGGACAAAAGCCTCAGCTAAATGACATGTAATGTAATGTAATAACTGCAAAGAGATGAGATGAAAATTATTAATTTGTCAAGAATAGACAAGTTCTACGTGAGAATTTGCTGCTTTTCTATGTAATGAATCATTGGGTATTGAATAATAATTGTTGGGACATCACTCATAGAAGTTCAGAACAACCAAAGAGAGACACAAAGTGACTCAAGAGACACAGAACTAGGACAGAGAGGACTCTTCTTCCCCAGCCTGACAGTCAAGATGCTGCTCAGAGACGTTACAGATGATAACAGCTGCTTTGGAGCATCGTTGCGTATTTGCAGGAGACTGCAGGAAGCGTCTGGTGCTTATATATTTCATCTTTTTAATACCTAGATGTAAATATGTATTCATTATGTCCGATGTTATAGAAATACCAAAATATGGAGGACAGAAGCTGGATGGGAGCATGAATGTGGAGGGATTCTGACTGTCTGCGTTTTTATTATAACGCCTACTTTCACCTCTTGTGTTTCGGCAGATTGTCGCCACATTAAATCAGATTTCTGTGTGAAGTCGTGAGTCCAGCGGGGCGAGAGGGACAGATTACCTGCCTATCGATGGGGAGATTAAGAGATGATTTAATCCAGTCTGTATTAAAAAACCAAAATACACCGGATCACTTCAGGATCCCAGCGGGGAGGAGAGAGATGATCTTTAATAGAACAACGACTCGTCAACACGACGTCTTCAGCAGCAAAACAGGAAAATGGGTCATTTAAAATTAGCTTTGAATTCTGTTTACTGTCAGTTTTGGTTTCATGTCTTCAGGACGTTCTGGTTATTTTTAACACAATCATAAGATGACGATGGGATGCGTGGATCTAATGTCCTCCATTACCAGACATGGAAGTTTAAACTTTAGAATGAAAGTTAGAAGGAAATCTAAGACTGAAGAAGAAGAAAAGGGGAAATTTCAGGATTCTATTTGATGGTTTCAACCTTTGAGGCTGGATGTTGGATGGAATCTGGAGGAAGATCTTTGGAAAGTTTTTAAAGGGATGAAAGTTGCCGTCACGATGGATCCAGCGTGGTTTGCTGCAAAAATCAGTCGTGAAAGAAGTTTGGGAGCAGAAGACGATGAAGCTTCTGGTCCTGGCACTGTGTTGATTAGTGTAACCTCATTTCTTCATCATAACATCCATTGGCATTAATCAGCACAACGGGGCGTCACTGAGGACTGTGAAAATGGCTCCTGAGCAGTTAATTAATCATCAGTGACAAACATCTTTGATTCAAAACAAATGTATTTCCCCAAAACGTCAGAAAGTAGTGATGACTTTTTATAAAATGAATCAGAAAAGCCTCACAGTTTTCGCTTCAAACAGTGACTTGTAAAGAGCTTCTTTGGATGCGTGAACACGTTATAAGTTCATCTCTAAGAAGAAGATGCTGTGACAGAAACTCTGTTGCTCTAATTGATTTATTCATAAATGCAGTGATTTATGAAGGCACGTGATTCTATTCACAGGGAGCTTCTATAACAAAGTGAAGGAGCGCGTCATGGGTTCGGGACTCTTTGTGTAAAAGAAGTAAAGAAACGTCCACGTGGAACTCACCTGCTGCTTCTCCGGCGGCTCCTTGCTGATGGCGCACACCTTGGGCGCAGGTGCACGCTCGCACGCGCACCCCTCCAGCAGGTATATCCCCGAGGGCCTCGCGCTCTGGTCGTTGTCGAAGTAGAAGAGCACGTTCTGGTGCAGCGCGAAGTACTTCTCGGCCCAGCGGCCGTTCTCCGCCGTCTTCCTGCTCAGGAAGCCGCGCTTGGAGCCCTCTTTGCGCGCGACCACCGACAGGTAGAGCGCGTGGCCCTCGTTGTACCGCACGCCCTTCTGCATTTTAATCCGCTTTTTGTTGCCGTCGCTTGTTTTGGGTTCCGGTGCTTCAACCTCACACGGTGACCCGGGGCATCACATCGCGTCTCCCGGGGAGTAATCCGGGCAGAGCATGCTGGGAAAAGTGGGAGAGTCCGCGGCGCGCGCTCACCGCCTCTCTCCGGTTCTCTCTTCCTCTCTCTCCCCCCCCCTCTCCTCTCCTCGGCCTCTCACGACGCCTCCATGCTGCGGACCTCGGCTCAGGACGTTGCGCCGTCACGGAGCGCACAAACCGAAATAGCCGCAAAGGGATCCGCGGTAATCGGCTTTGAATCCGCCTTAAAGAGACAGGTCGCCGCGCGCGGGCGCGCATGGGCGCGTAAAAGCGTGCCAAAAGTTCCGGGGTGATTTCATACTATTTGAATGTTCTACTGTCAGTAAAGACAACGCGTCCCATTCAAAGTGCACGCCGTTACGTTTTAGATGTACAAATACTACACAACATTATAATAATAAAGGTAGCTTTGGAAAAGGTGTTGATTGGGCAAATTTCTTTGAGAAAAATGATGTTGCTGTCTTCTTCATAAACACACACACACACACACACACACACACACACAAATGAAAGGTGGACAGAAGCAGAAGTTTCTATTTCTGTAAACTGGATATGCTTCAGAGGACAGAAAACACAAGCAGATGTCCTAGTGCTTTAGTGTGTGTGTGTGTGTGTGTGTGTGTGTTTGAGAGAGCCAGATGTTATGTGTGTATGTGTATATTTGTGTATTTCTGAGATAAGCTGCCACAGACTTTGCCTCTCACTTGTGTTCACTGTGCATTGTGTGAGTGTGTGGGGGGGGGGGCATTGGGGGGGAGGGGGGGAGACGGGTTATAAACACACACACACACACACACACACACAACACACGCATGTGGTGTAACAGATATCACATGAATCACACCATCAACAGACATAATGTCTCACCCAGATGTTGAGACTGCTTTACTTTTTTATAAACATATTTGGATTTTTTAAAACTTTATATTTCATGACTTTTTCCTGTAAGAATTTGACTTTAATTTGTTGACCGAACTTTTTTTGTGACATTTCTGCCATAATTATGTGGTTCTGGTATTTGAGCTTTAGTACATCTGTCATATACAACATATACGTCACATATATACAACACAAAGCTGGTGAACACATGAGCCTCCTCATCACAGAGCTCCATGTGAACACATGAGCCTCCTCATCACAGAGCTCCATGTGAACACATGAACCTCCTCATCACAGAGCTCCATGTGAACACATGAGCCTCCTCATCAGAGAGCTCCATGTGAACACATGAGCCTCCTCATCACAGAGCTCCATGTGAACACATGAACCTCCTCATCACAGAGCTCCATGTGAACACATGAGCCTCCTCATCAGAGAGCTCCATGTGAACACATGAGCCTCCTCATCACAGAGCTCCATGTGAACACATGAGCCTCCTCATCACAGAGCTCCATGTGAACACATGAGCCTCCTCATCACAGAGCTCCATGTGAACACATGAACCTCCTCATCACAGAGCTCCATGTGAACACATGAACCTCCTCATCACATGAGCCTCCTCATCACAGAGCTCCATGTGAACACATGAGCCTCCTCATCACAGAGCTCCATGTGAACACATGAGCCTCCTCATCACAGAGCTCCATGTGAACACATGAGCCTCCTCATCACAGAGCTCCATGTGAACACATGAGCCTCCTCATCACAGAGCTCCATGTGAACACATGAGCCTCCTCATCACAGAGCTCCATGTGAACACATGAGCCTCCTCATCACAGAGCTCCATGTGAACACATGAACCTCCTCATCACAGAGCTCCATGTGAACACATGAACCTCCTCATCACATGAGCCTCCTCATCACAGAGCTCCATGTGAACACATGAGCCTCCTCATCACAGAGCTCCATGTGAACACATGAGCCTCCTCATCACAGAGCTCCATGTGAACACATGAGCCTCCTCATCACAGAGCTCCATGTGAACACATGAGCCTCCTCATCACAGAGCTCCATGTGAACACATGAGCCTCCTCATCACAGAGCTCCATGTGAACACATGAGCCTCCTCATCACAGAGCTCCATGTGAACACATGAGCCTCCTCATCACAGAGCTCTGTGAACACATGAACCTCCTCATCAGGGCAGCATAAGGGGCTTTAACAGCAGCACTCATAGCCAGAGGAGGATTATTTGGGGATTACTATTGGTGTGTGAGAGCTTCTCTGTTTGGATCCACATGGTTCACACGGTTTACATCATCTGCTGCATCGTTTCTGAAGGGTCCTCTCAATGGAGGGTCCTCTCAATAGTGTCATAATTCATCTTCAAAATATCAGATTATTTGTGTACATAAATATCTGTAAATAAATGTTCTTATGTTTGGATGGGAAATAGAGTTTTAAAATCCACCTCAGGTAGTTTTCAGGTGACTTCCTGTCCACAATGTGTGATGTCATGCAGAAGGCAGCAGGCTGAGATTCATCCGGTTCTTTTTTAAATCCCTAAACTTCACACTGAAGTTCAGCGAACGTCCAGGAGAACCAACGCATCCAGAGGGACGACTGTAGCTGCTTTTCATTTTTTTTTAAAATCAGAAACTGAAAAGTACATAAAATAATGAAATTGTAGATATTGTAAATTAAATGAAATTTGTCATTTTCACAAAAATATCAAGATAATATTTTGAAACGTTTCTAAATGTCAACATTTCAAATAGACACCTGTGAGCCAGGTACCTCACACGTTGTCACGTGCTGACCTCTGGTGGTGCCTTCGGGGACTGCGCTCTGAAGTCAGTGTTTCTATGGCTACAAGTCCGGACAATTAACAGCTGGGTTGGTAATGTTTGGGCAGAGGATCTAAAGAACTGCTTTTGTTTTGTGTTTTATAAATCACGCAAATGTTGTGAATCACGACACCAGTTCGCAGCAACTCCCCCAGGAAATAATTATTAAATACTTCAGCAACGCCATCATCTCTTCCTGTTCTTCCTTTGGTGACTATTTGTTTAATTCATCAATACATCAGTGATCGAACCTCATGCTTTCAGAGATCCTTCTCACACACACACACACACACACACACACAACGAGCAGTTCTTTAACATGTGCCGTCATCCGGCCTCCTTGACGGTTGTCATGGAGATGTCATTGGTGAGGTGGACAAAACAGTTTTCCTTTCTGTGTGTAACTAAGAGAGAAAAAGAGAGAGAGACACAAAGAGAGAGAGAGAGAGAGAGAGAGAGAGAAAGTGCTTCAAGGCTGGAGTCTCACCATAAAAGAGAGAAATCCTTTCACTGAATCAGACGCTCTGCGGCGCCGGTTGCTGTAGCGCTTCACCTTCATCGCACACATCTCCGTCATCCTGTACCTGCTCCGCCTCTCTGTGACTCCCCTGGTGCTGATGGTATCGTGGTGCTGATGGTATCGTGGTGCTGATGGTGCTGGTGGATTAACAGTTCCTCACAGCTGCCTGACGACGAGCTGGGTCACACAAGCTGAGAGAGACCTTTAGACCGGCTGCAGCTCCTCTGACTTTCTGTCTCTCACACACACACACACACACACACACACACACACACACACACACACACACACACACACACACACACACACACAGAAAGACAGACACACACACACACACACGTCGACTCAGCGCCGGCTGCTCTGCAACATAAATGAGAGGACTCATCCTGACTGAAGGTTGTTGGTAAGTAGAGTGCGCACGCACACCACCCACCCACAAATCGACACACACACACACACACACAGACACAGACACACACACACACACAATGAAAAAGATTTATGCTATAGTGAACTTCTCTTTTTGTCCCGTTCTGGTTCCTCCATTTGATCGTGAAGGTTTTGTTGCAGCATTTTGACACATTTTTCTCTATTCGAGAGTGTTGCTCAGCTTGGAAAACACACACACACACACACACAGACACACAGACACACACACACACTCACACACACACACTCTGTGATGTTAGAGGGCTTTCATGGAGGACGAGTGTTGAGCAAAGCTTGTCCAGGTGAAGTGGAGTCTTTCTATTCTTAATCTGCATGCGAGGTGGAAACAACACAGTGTGTGTGTGTGTGTGCGTGTGTGTCTGTGTTCGTGTGTGTGTGTGTCTGTGTTCGTGTGTGTGTGTGTGTGAGTATGAACACACTGATTCGGGAGTAGAAGATAGAAGTAGATCTTTTCAGACATTTAGATTTTTGATCTGTGACGTATTTAGCAGTAAAAACAATAAGTGCAAAACGTGTCCCTTCCTGCATCACCTGACACACCTGCTGCTCCTCCAGGTGAAGAGCGAGTGGCCACAGAAACCACTGCATAGAAATAATACCACAATCAAACTGGTCTGCGGGTTAAAACCTCAATGAAGTAAAAGTATTAAAGCAAAATGTACTTAAAGTCCTTTCATCAATCGAATATTCGTCCTCCGCACCTAAAGGTCGTCCTTCAGTTGACCGCGTGATGGAAAGTCCAACCTGAGACGGATCCAAGAGGAGCAGCACGACACCATCTCCAGCTCATCTGTGCACCACGGGGCAGCAGGTGGTGTTCGGCACACCTGCTGCTGCCAGAAGAAGAAGAAGTAGCTTGGTAGTTGTTGTTGTTCAAGGTGTCACCGCTGACGAAGAGGAGGAAGAAGACAGAAGATGGCGTGGGAAGTGAGAAGAAGAGCTCAGACCTTAACTGCAGGGCCTCCTTCTCCTTCTGGAGCTCCGGGAGCAGTGAAGATCTGGGTCAGTCCTGGGTGGACTCCTGGAGGAGGTTCTGGTGAACCTGCGTGATGTCATCTGATTTCACCAGAATCCGACCCGGTGGCACCGACAACATCTGCAAGAAGAACTACGTAGAAACAGACCATCTTCTCCCTGATGGTCCCGTTTACTGATGAAGGTCTAAACTGACACGGATCCTTTATGCAAGAAGAAGAAAAAAACACACTATGATTAAAAAAGATGATAAATCCAAAGCCTGAAAACTGCTTGCACAATGCGAGTAATACTTTTAATACATGAAACAACGTGACGAAGCAGAAGCATCTGTCCCAGAGACTCAAATGATTCACGAAGCATCTGAGATACGTCGAGGAGCATTGTGTTATCATAAGCTCTACTCATGATGGGACATGACCTCCATCCATATTATGTTATTAACCATTTTGACTCCTCCCATGAGGTTCGGGGTTTCTGCTTAAAAATGTCTTTGCTGCTCTGCATAATTCTCTAATAATCTTTTGATATTTTCCACAGAAACCTGCTCAACTACATCTCCAAAAGCCCCCCCCCCCCCCCCCCCCCCTCCACCGGGTGACGGAGAGGCATGGAGGCGGAGGGCAGCGCTCCCCGGGCGGCGATGGATTCAGGCAACCCGTTGCTGAAGGCGGTGTTCCTCCGTCGCCTGCGCCTGACGCGGCTGCTCCTGGAGGGAGGGGCCTACGTCAATGAGAGCGACGGCCAGGGCCGCACCCCCCTGATGGTGGCCTGCACCACCCGGCACGCCGACGCCCAGAGCGCCGGCCGGGACAAGCTGGTCCAGTTCCTCCTGGAGAAAGGGGCGGACCCCGACATCCAGGACAAGGAGGGCCGCTCGGCGCTCATGCACGCCTGCCGCGAGCAGGCCGGCCCCGAGGTGGCGTCTCTGCTGCTGGCCAGCGGGGCGGACGTGGGCCTGGAGGACCGGTCCGGCACGTCGGCGCTGGTCTACGCGGTCATGGCCGGCGACTGGAAGGTCCTGAAGCTGCTGCTCGACACGTGCAAGGCCAAAGGGAAGGAGGTGATCATCATCGCCACCGACAAGTTCCCGTGCGGGGAGCTGCAGGCCGAGCGGTACCTCGGGCTGCCCCCCCTGGGGCCTCTGGACCGGACGGACAGGGCGGCGGCGTCGGCGGCGCCCGCGTCCCCCTCGGAGATCCAGCTCATCACCTCCCCCAGCAGCGCCTCCTCTTCCTTACACCCCCCGAAGACCGTCTTCTCCTTTAAGGATGCCCAGTCCGGGGGCGTGAGCTCCCACCCGTGCTCCCCGTCCCGGTTCCAGCGGTTCGGCCAGGCGGCGCCGAACGGCCTGCAGCAGTCCCTCCTGAGGCTGAACTCAGAGCCCTGGCTGAAGGTCCCGGCGTCTCTGCTCCCCCAGCAGCCTCACGCCCGAGACCGAACCCGGGACCCCTCCCTCCGGACCCCCGAGCCGGACGGCTTCAAGTGGCACGAAGGCGGGGCGGCGACGGACGGCGGGGCGGAGGTGAGGAACAGATGCGCCAAACACGCCGGGCCGAAGGTCTCCTTCCCGGGCCTCCTCTCGTCCCACTCCGCCTCTCACCCGAACCTCCACTCCGCAAACCTGGGGGCGGATCCGCTCCCCTGCTCCTCCCCCTCCCCCGGCGGCAAACACCCCGGCACGGCGCTGCACGCCGCGGCCTCCTCCAGCCTCCGCAGCGTAATCCAGCGGCGCCAGCTGGGCGACATCTACAGCTCCGACCCGCAGCTCGCCAGAGACGTCCACAGTCTGCCCGAGGAGTCCCAGCGGGGAGTCAGCGGAGACCCGACGGAGGGCAAGAGGCTGGCCCCCCTGCGCTGCTCCAGCACGCTGGGCTCCCGGGAGGCCCCGGCGGCGGGCCCGGGCCGGCGGGTGCTGTCCGGGTACGAGCGCAGGGGGTCCGGGGCCTTCCTGTCGGACCACAGCTCCCAGGCCGCCAAGCCCAGGTGTCTGCCGCCGCTGGCCCTCGGCTGCGCCAGGAACCCCGTCCTCAACGCGTGCGGCGAGAAGGAGTCCGTGGCCAGGGGCCTCCTCCCCTCCGCTCCTCCTGGCCACCCCAAGGAGATGACCAGGAGGATGCTGCTGAGGAGACACTCGATGCAGACGGAACAGTTCAACACCACGGCCCAGTAAGTCCAGCGGATTCCAAGAGGGGGGACCAAAGAGGACGGATGAAGAAGAGCGGGACCTTCCTCCGCTTCAGCGCGCGTCGTCGTCGTCGTCATGTGGCATCAGTGTGCAGCTTCGTGACCCAAAACACACTCGACATGCAACCGTCTACCTGTGGTCAGGGTGTCGTTCCAGAGGACACCACCAGATTCCATCTGAAGATGTTTGCAGCCGCTTTAAATCCAACATTCAAAGCCACCGAGGACCACAGCAACAACCGAGCCATCACAAAGCTGCTTTTGAAACGTCTGCACGTGCTCTTTAAATCCCTGTTTTCACGTTAGTTTGCTTAAAGCTGCATTCTGTGTAGTGACCAGCAGGGGGCGACTCCTCTGCTCCCATAGACGTCTATGAGGAAATGACTCTACTTCTGTGTAGTGACCAGCAGGGGGCGACTCCTCTGCTCCCATAGACGTCTATGAGGAAATGACTCTACTTCTGTGTAGTGACCAGCAGGGGGCGACTCCTCTGCTCCCATAGACGTCTATGAGGAAATGACTCTACTTCTGTGTAGTGACCAGCAGGGGGCGACTCCTCTGCTCCCATAGACGTCTATGAGGAAATGACTCTACTTCTGTGTAGTGACCAGCAGGGGGCGACTCCTCTGCTCCCATAGACGTCTATGAGGAAATGACTCTACTTCTGTGTAGTGACCAGCAGGGGGCGACTCCTCTGCTCCCATAGACGTCTATGAGGAAATGACTCTACTTCTGTGTAGTGACCAGCAGGGGGCGACTCCTCTGCTCCCATAGACGTCTATGAGGAAATGACTCTACTTCTGTGTAGTGACCAGCAGGGGGCGACTCCTCTGCTCCCATAGACGTCTATGAGGAAATGACTCTACTTCTGTGTAGTGACCAGCAGGGGGCGACTCCTCTGCTCCCATAGACGTCTATGAGGAAATGACTCTACTTCTGTGTAGTGACCAGCAGGGGGCGACTCCTCTGCTCCCATAGACGTCTATGAGGAAATGACTCTACTTCTGTGTAGTGACCAGCAGGGGGCGACTCCTCTGCTCCCATAGACGTCTATGAGGAAATTACTCTACTTCCGTGTAGTGACCAGCAGGGGGCGACTCCTCTGCTCCCATAGACGTCTATGAGGAAATGACTCTACTTCTCTCTTGATTTATTCCCTCAGTAAACATTGTAAACATGAGTTTATGGTCTCGGTCTCTAGTTTCAAGTCTTCTTCACTACAGCATGATGCTCATTAAGTAGAAGATGGTGCATTTAGTCCATTTCAACCACAACTTCCAGTACTACAACAGGAAGCCAGTGGAAAAGCAGTAAAACCCACCTCTCGCTTAATTTGATTCACGAGCAGATTCATGATGTTTAAGAACAGCGAGAAATGTTCAATAAAAGACTTTATTTCAATAAAAAGTTAATCACACGTCACTGTAGAAGTACATCACATTAAACAAGTCCTAAACTATCCATGAGGAAATACATGCCAAAACATTAAAAACCTCTTTCTAGTTAAAACTGCTTCCCGCATATTTACAAGTTTGTTTTCTCAAAGATTAAAAATGAGCATTAAAGAAAAAGAGCATGTTTTACTGTCATTGTAACAAAGTAATTAAAAACCATGGACTATGTCATTTGTGTCCACTCCACTAAGACTAATTCATAAGAAATAAATACATATTTCAGTGTACTGTGGGGGATATTCATATCACAGACAGGATAACACGTGTCCCACGTGTCCCCGGGGACCAGCCTGGACAGATGGCTTTCTATTGATCAGCTTCTTTCTGAAGGTCCTCATCGTGCTTCAGGCCCTGCGGTCGTAGTCGCTGACCATCTTCTTGATGTGGTTCAGTTTGGACTTGAGATATTTACACCGACGCCTCTTCACCCGATAGTCTGCAGACTGCGTTCATGAAAGGAGCAAAAGGAGGAAGAGGAGGAGTTATTAGGTTGGGAGGAAGCTGTTAGGGGTCGTAGATCTGGACTCACGGCCCCACATACCTTCTTGATGGCTTTTATCCTGTCGTACACGTCCAAAGCGTCCTGTTGAAAGAGCGTCAACAATTTAACACGTAAAAGGGAATTACATCATTCAAATCTCGCATTTAGCAATATTTACACTGAAACAAATGCTTTGTCTCCATCTGAAGAAACAAATAAACAGGAGGGAATGTGAAACTGCTACGCGTTATGCTTTTATTGTGAAAGGTAAGAAAGGAAATGGTCTGTGCTGCCTTTGTCGAGTCCGAGAAGAGAATTAAATGCTGTTGTGAAAGATGCTCCACCGTTGTCTGTTTTTGTTAAAAACTCAATCAAGTAATAGAGTGGAAAAGAAAAAGCTGCTTATGATTTATTAAAAAATAAAAATAAAAACTGGAACCAAATCTTCAAAGCCTCAGTGTTGTTTTTTATGAATAAAGGATAAAGGAAGTATTTACATGTACTACGAGGAGTTCTCCCTCAACGACTCCTTTAATATCATCTCAACACATGAATGAAAGGCAGTAAGGGGGGGGTGGGGGGGGCTCACCAGGTACTGGGGGCTTCCCTCCGGCACCTCGTCCAGGACCCGGTCCGCCTCAGACAGGTCCTTGTTGAGGGCGTCCAGCTCCCCCTGCAGCTCCTTGTACTCCAGGTGCTCGCGGTCAAACTGGCGCTTGTACTCGATGCGCTGCGACTCGTCGGCGATCGGAGGAAACTCGCTGCAACGCGACGAAGGAATGGGAGTACTTTTACTTCACCGGCAGGAATGAGAGTACTTTTACTCCCCTAAGGAGGTATGGGAGTACTTGTACTTCCCTAAGGAGGTATGGGAGTACTTTTACTTCACCGGCAGGAATGGGAGTACTTTTACTCCCCTAAGGAGGTATGGGAGTACTTTTACTTCACCGGCAGGAATGGGAGTACTTTTACTCCCCTAAGGAGGTATGGGAGTACTTGTACTTCCCCAACAGGTATGGGAGTACTTGTACTCCTCTAAGGAGGTATGGGAGTACTTGTACTCCCCTAACAGGTATGGGAGTACTTGTACTTCTCTAACAGGTATGGGAGTACTTGTACTTCTCTAACAGGTATGGGAGTACTTGTACTTCTCTAACAGGTATGGGAGTACTTGTACTTCTCTAACAGGTATGGGAGTACTTGTACTTCTCTAACAGGTATGGGAGTACTTGTACCTGTCGAAGTCGTCGTCGTCCAGCTCGTCTCCTGACGAGTTGTAGTCGGTCTCGTAGTCGGCGCCCTCTGCGCGGCGCGGCCGCCCGGCTCGCTTCTTCTTGGGCTTCCCGGACACGTCGGAGCCCGCCCCGTAGGGGGCGCCGTTCTGCAGCGGCAGGCGTTCCTCGGTGAGCCTGCGGGGGGAGCGAGGAGCAGACGGTGACGCGGTGGGACGAAGCAGGAGGCGAGACACTTTGAGACTCTCCGTTGGACGGGAATAAAAGAGATGACGTCACTCGGAGGGTCTTTGGTTCCGTTTGGAGGAACCAGAGACCACAACCGCCTGCTGAGGGAGGACGAGGCGTCTCCTGCTCCTCTGCTCCTGTGCTCCTCTGCTCCTCTGCTCCTCTGCTCCTCTGCTCCTCTGCTCCTCTACTCCTCTACTCCTCTACTCCTCTGCTCCTCTACTCTTGGGTCTGTGGAGCAGTAAACGCTGCTCAGTACTCACGGCGGCGAGTAGCTGTACGGAGGTTTGTCGTAGTTGGTGCTCTCGTCGTCCAGGTGGCTCCTGGAGCTCCTCATCTTCTCGGGGTAGTCGGACATGGGGAGCACCTCGGGGTCGACGGCCACGTTGTTCACCTGCAGGAGAGAAAGGAAAGTCAGTAAAGTAATAATATACAAATAAAATGTAGACATCTGGGAACATTTTTCATTTGACGCACTAAATTAAACAAAAACAACCTGCAGCAGGAACACAGGAGTCGACCTGCAGAGACATGAACGACCTGTGTGTGTTTGTAGGTGTAGGTGTGTGTAGGTGTGTGTGTGTGTGTAGGTGTGTGTAGGTGTGTGTGTGTGTCCTCCTTAAAGCCTGTGAGTTGTTGGATCAAAACCCTGCGCTGAAGCTGCCGGGGTTTTATTATTGTCAATAGAAACTGTCGTCTGTGCGAGCGACACACCTTGAAAGCCTCGCCGTGGCTCCTCCCCTCCCCCCCCCCTCACACAGGTGAGCGTCACCCAACAGGTCGGACCGCTTCTGCTGATACGAAAACACCCAAAACTACTCCTTCGCTCCTCTCAAGGAGACGCTTCTTTACACTCTGAATCATTCTGTCGACCAGCTGATGAAATGTCAAAGTTTCTCTTATCATCTGACAAACTGATCAAAACCATCGATCAGTCAACAAAAATGTCAAAATCATCTCATTGCGAAGGCAAATAGAAATATTTAGAGTTTCAGATGGATCAATTCTCCAAGTGAAGGATTATTGTGTTAGCTGAGAATCAGCTGAGGGGAGGGGAGGGGGAGGGGGGGGGGGGGGGGCGCGCCGGCCCTTTAAACGAGGCTCACTCACCCAGGCCTCCACGTCGGGGGGCGGCTCCATTTCACCGATGACCTTCACCTTCTTCCACAGGATGTTGCTCTTTCCGTGGCCCTGGATCTTCTTGCGGGTCTTCAGCGCGAAGACGAGCATGACGATGAGCGCGGCGGCCACCAGGAAGCCGAGCACCACGGCGATGGCCTGCGAGGAGACGCCGCGTTACGATACGCATCGTGTACAGAGAATAAAAAGGGGAAGGAGGAGGAGGAGGAGGAGAAGGTCACCTCCTGCGGCTCCACCACGCAGTAGTGGTAAAGGTACTGGTTGGTGAGGATCCCCGAGGCCTGCGGCTGCTGGTACTGGGCGCACAGGCCGGCGATCGGGTCCATGTAGCCCGACGACGAGGCCTGCGCCGAGGGGTTCACCGCCACCAGGTAGACGATGGCGGCGATCAGCATCATCAGCGCCAGGATGGCGCTGATGATCACCACGGCGAGGTAGAACTTGCGGCTCTCCGTCAGGTGCTGGTGGGACACCACGATGATGAAGATGACCAGGCAGGCGATGAAGGTGACGGCCGCCATGGCGATGATGAACCCTTTGCTTGTCCGGGGGTCGGTGTAGTACCCCCCCCCGTAGCCGCCTCCGTAGCCGCCGTAGCCGCCGCCGCCACCGTAGCCGCCGCTGCCGAAGCTGCCGTAGCTGCCGCCGCCGCCGTAGCCGCCGCCGTAGCCGCCGCCGCCGTAGCCGCCGCCGACACCAAAACCGGCCAGCGCCCCCTGGGAGTCCCACGCCAGCGTGGACGCCACGCAGGCAAAGATGGCCACGCACATCACGATGGAGATGATGGACATGATCTTCAGGATGCCCGGCGGGGACGACCAGCGGTAGAAGTGCTGGAACTCGTCGTCGGGGTAGTAGGAGTAGGCCGGCTGGGACGCCACCTTACTGCGTGGGGGGGGGGGGGGGGGGAAATACTGAATCTCCACCAATACTTTGATGCCACATTTTAAAATAAACACTACTTTGGTATTGGTACATTTTGAAACATGCGTGTGTGCAGCCTTAAACACGGAGGTATTTTATTTTAAAAACTAGATCCATGGTGTTGAAAATCGAATAGTTTAATTACAGCTCAAAAAAGTTGAAAATAATGAAATTTAGAATCCGAAAACTAAAACGCGAATAAAGAATAAAACAGTAAATTATCTCAAAAACAAAAAGGAGAATCGGTTTCATGGAGGACGGTGATGGAATCTGAGAATTCTGAATTTAAAATGACCTGCTGGAAACCAGATGAAGTCATGTTTGTCTTTAATAATAATAATAATAATAATAATAATAATAATCTAATACTAGTTCTTTGAGACTCACTATCCGGGGTCGGACTCGTAGGGAGGAGGACTCCCGTTGGGCCGAGAGGACATGACTGCTGGATCCTCTGGGTTCTGATCCGGGAATCGATCTGCAGGGAGGGAGCACATATTCACACGGTCACGTGTTCACATCAAGCAGCAATTCACGTCTGGTTTACGTTGCTGGTAATTTAATGTAAAAATAAAGAAATGGTTTTGTTAAAGTTCACTCACTTAAGCACAAATGATTGGGTTTGACACATAGAATGACTTACAAAATACCGATGAATGCCGATTGTTGTGCTGTCAATAAACTAATCGATTGATCGATTCAGCTTTTAATTACATAATACCAGAACCATAAATAAACGGTGTCTTTAAACGGACCTTTTCCGGATGGGGTTCGACGGCGGCCCTGAAATCCGCTCAAACTGAGACAGTTTATTCGCTTCTGTCCTTCTATTTCAAACGTTTAAAAGTCCCGTTTAGACCATAAAAAGCTGGGTTCGATCAGCTCCGGTCTTTAATCACAAGGCAACAACATCGCTTTGACGACACGGCCCAGGTGACCGATCCGAGGTCGGTTACTACTCACCTGTCGGTTCACTCGGCAGGTAACAAGTTACGGAAGCTGTTGATATCGGTCCCGTGAAGACTCACCTGCGTCTCCGTCTCCGCTCCAACTCCAATGTTTCACCTGAAACTAAAGCTGCAGATAACAAAACAATAAAAGCCACACCCAGCCCAGCGCGGCTCTCGGCCCAGTGTGGCCCCGCCCCCTGCAACAGGTGTCGCGTTACCTTAACAAAACCGGAAGTCCTCATTCCACCTTCATGGAAATGTCGCACATTGCTGCTTCAGGGAATGTGGACCAGCAGAACCTGGTCCTTTTATTTTGGTAACAACAAAGTTTATTAACTCCCACAGAAGACAAAGTAAGAAAGTAAAACATATGTGTACATGCATATAAATCCAGATAAAAATATCCAATTGAATTATTTATGACATTATACATGTTTTATGTATATGTATCTGTTGATGCTGATTGCCACATGAATATTTATCACCATAAACTCGGCAGTACATTAAAAAAACTCTTACTAAATGATTTATTTTCAGTAGATTTCATAAATTCATCACAGAGTTGAGAGCTGCAACGGATCATTATTTTTGAAAGCTTTGATCCTATTCTTGATTGATCTATAACTGGTTTGATCCATAAAACGAAAAATAATTTAAAATGAACAGTTTAAACATCATAAAAGAGAAAGCAACAAATGAATGTTAGAAGTTTTGGGTGAAACAAACTCGTTATTTGTGTTTGAACTTTATTCTGAGTTTTACTCTTTGTTCCTTTTTCCAATTAAACAAAACTTTCTCTGCTGATCATAAAAGAAAACCACAAACCACCAGAGCAGAAGCAAAACACATTAAGCACCAATTCAGCACTTTTAAATGATGAAATCATATGGACATTTACAACAACATAAGTACTTGATGACAAGAGGAAAAGAGACTTTATGATGTCACTTCCTGTCTATCATGAGGTCCAGTGTTTAGTGGTATAAAGGAGATATTTAGGCACATAAGTGACTATAAGGTACAAAAGTGTGAAATAGAAGAGCAGAGCGTCACAACATGTAAAATTACACAATAAGATGCATTCGGGGGGGATTCGTCGTGACAAACAGAAGTTTTTCATTCATGAAATTTACGTCGCAGCAAAAGTAAACAGCGAGAAATGGTGCAGCGTCAAATGTTCCACTTCCACATTTACAGTTATTAACGAGTAGGAGAGCTGAGCCTCGGCTCCATCAGTCACAGTATCA
Source organism: Pungitius pungitius (assembly GCF_949316345.1). Classification (NCBI taxonomy): domain Eukaryota; kingdom Metazoa; phylum Chordata; class Actinopteri; order Perciformes; family Gasterosteidae; genus Pungitius; species Pungitius pungitius. The sequence goes on from NC_084917.1 coordinate 1,128,879, forward strand.
GTGTACAGATCTACTAAATATATAGATAGATACAGTTCTTTGCATATTCAGACCATTTAAACAATCAATAGTGTTACAGTTGAAGCAGTTGCATTCAGGTGGAGCGTTACAGGGGAAAACAGCCATGTGACCGTTAGCTTAGCATAAAGGCTGGAAACCGCTCGCCATGAACACGCCAAGAGCTCCTTAATCTCCATGTCTCTGTTGAAAAGAGGCAAGGCTAGCGCTTTCCCTTCGCTTCCAGTCTTTGTGCTAAGCTAACTAGCCCTGGATGAATCCCCTCCTATAATCCTGTAGTCCCTTAGTCCTGTAGTCCCCTAGTCCTGTAGACCCGTAGTCCTGTAGTCCCCTAGTCCTGTAGTCCCCTAGTCCTGTAGTCCCCTAGTCCTGTAGTCCCCTAGTCCTGTAGACCCCTAGTCCTGTAGACCCGTAGTCCTTTAGTCCCCTAGTCCTGTAGACCCCTAGTCCTGTAGTCCCCTAGTCCTGTAGACCCGTAGTCCTGTAGTCCCCTAGTCCTGTAGTCCCCTAGTCCTGTAGTCCCCTAGTCCTGTAGTCCCCTAGTCCTGTAGACCCGTAGTCCTGTAGACCCGTAGTCCTTTAGTCCCCTAGTCCTGTAGACCCCTAGTCCTGTAGACCCGTAGTCCTGTAGTCCCCTAGTCCTGTAGACCCCTAGTCCTGTAGACCCGTAGTCCTTTAGTCCCCTAGTCCTGTAGACCCCTAGTCCTGTAGACCCGTAGTCCTGTAGTCCCCTAGTCCTGTAGTCCCCTAGTCCTGTAGACCCGTAGTCATTTAGTCCCCTAGTCCTGTAGACCCCTAGTCCTGTAGTCCCCTAGTCCTGTAGTCCCCTAGTCCTGTAGACCCGTAGTCCTTTAGTCCCCTAGTCCTGTAGTCCCCTAGTCCTGTAGTCCCCTAGTCCTGTAGACCCGTAGTCCTTTAGTCCCCTAGTCCTGTAGACCCCTAGTCCTGTAGTCCCTTGTCCTGTAGTCCCCTAGTCCTGTAGACCCCTAGTCCTGTAGTCCCTTGTCCTGTAGTCCCAGATTCTGAGTTTCAACCAAAGCCGTCGTTCCACTCCATCACTTTGTCGTACTCTTGGATCTTCTGTTTGATGTGGGACAGTTTGCTCTTCAGGTACTCGCAGCGCTCCCTCTTCTCCAGGAAAGTCGGGTCCTGGTTCAAGGAAGCAGAATCACACGAGGGTTTAATTCATTATTTATTCTGTGGACTATAAAGAGCAGCAGCTACAGAGTGAACAAAGCAAACGGCTCACATTCTTCTTCCTCTGGTAGTCCTGAAGGATCTTGTTGATTCGATCCACCTCCTGCAGGAAGAGAGACACACACCGTGTGATACGATGAAGAGGAGGGTGTTAAGGTGATGAAGGGAGCCCAGAAGGAATGTGAGGGTGGAGGGGAAGTCCAGCGGGAACAGGAAGTGCCCTCAGAGGAAGTAACAGAGACTGAGCGCATTAATCCAGACACACAACCCAAAGGGAACAAGTGACCTTTGTCGTATGAAATGCAAAGTTCAGTCGACAGGTGTGAAGGAAACAAATGTTTAACACAACAACTGCAAGAGAAGAAAGAAAGATACACTGAATATTACACACAGTCTACTTTGTTTCCTTAGTGTGGGTCAAGCCACAAAAATGCTCCATCCTACAATTCCCATGATGCAACGCAGCATTGATCCAACCAAGGTGAGTGTAAATATAAATAAACACACAAACAAAAAGGGCTCAGAACCAAGAGGCTGAGAGAATGTGAGTGGACCAATCACCATCTGGCTGCCCGGGCGCTGCGGCAGGCCGCGCATCATGGCGTCCATCTCCTCGAACTTCTTCAGGGTGGCCTGCACCTCCGAGTGGAGCTCCTTGTACTCGGCGTACTGGTCGTTGAACACGGCGCGGTACTGGTCCCGCTCCTCGTCCGACCGGACCGTCCGGTACTTCCTGCGGAGAGAGAAAAAAAAACCCCGTTACTGTCGCCCGCGAAAGACACTTTGTTTACATGCATGAGCAGCGAAGTGGATGAGCAGCTCGTACCCGATGTAGTCGGGCACGATGACCGGTCTGGGAATGTGTCCCGATGGAATCGCTCCCTGGAGAACGTGCGGGGGGGCAGCCGCCATCGGAGCGGCTTTGATGGGAACCACCGAGGAGCCTTCCACCTGCACCGGAGACCTGTGGTGCGGGGGCGGGGCCATCTGCTGGGGGGGGGAAAAAACAAAAGCCACAAGACGATGATCCACACTAATCCACACTGGTGCCCCCCCCCTCCCCCCCCCCCGTGATGACGGCAGGCGGCTCACCAGGGACTGTGCAGCGCGCGGCTCGGTGGGAAACATCTGAAAACACAAGACGCATCAATGACTCATCAACACGCCGGACGCGCCTCGGGGGGGGGGTTTTGACCTGTCGGCGGCGTGCAACTCACCTCGTGGCCGTGCTTCTCCCGGTAGCGCCGCGCCGCCTCGTGCCTCCACAGCTTGAGGCACACGGCGGCTCCGATCAGGTACACCACCAGGGTGACGAACAGGAAGATGATGGCGGCGGTCTGGCCCGCCTCCGTCCGGCAGAAGGCGCCGTTGATGCCGTTGTTGAAGACCGGGTAGGAGCACAGGCCCCCGCGGGTGGTGTCCCGGACGTAGACGATGCCTAAAAAAAAAGATTATTATGTTGCTTTTACAAAGATGCAAAATGAGAGACGGAGGACACGTCTTCTTCATCGCTCTTTATTGACATTTGACCTTGACAAACCCACCCGCCGCCATGAAGAGCAGCGCCAGCGCCAGGTTGATGGTGAACTCCGTCAGGGGCCACCAGGTGGAGTCCAGCAGGATGGTGCGGTAGTACATGGTCATCCCCAGCACCAGCAGCATCACCGTCACCAGCCACGCCAGCGCCGCCACCACCAGCACGAACGGCGTCATGGGGCCCGAGTAGTAGGACCCGCCCGTGACGCCGCCGTACCCGCCCCCGCCGTACCCGCCCCCCCCGTACCCGCCCCCGGGCGCCGAGTACCCGAACATGTTGAACCACTCGTTGTCCTTGTGCACGTAGGCGCAGACGCAGGCGAACACGGCGGCGCCCAGCAGGAGCTCCACGCAGCCCAGAATCCTCAGCAGCCCGGCCCAGGACTTCATGAAGGCGTAGCGCAGGTGGTACTCCTCCACCCGCTCGCTGTAGGTCAGCCCCGTGTGGTGGGTGCGCCCCGACAGCGACCCCTGCAGCTCCAGCAGCTCCTTGCGCGAGTTGTAGCTGCCTCCCGAGCCGCCATACGGATCCCGGTGGGACCCGGGCGCCGAGGGGGAGCGGGGGGGCGAGCAGCGCACCCCGTCACTGGTGCTGTTGTTGTTGTTGTTGCACGAGGAGGCGGGGGCGGAACCGGGCTGCTCGCCGCCGCCGCCGCTGCTCCCCTTGAAGAAGTCCTTCCAGGAGTCCGGGATGAAGCGGTGCACCGGTTTGATGTCGAGGGCCGGGTCGTCGTGCTGGTCCTCCTCGTCCTCCTCGTCCTCCGAATCGGGGCCCACGGGGGGCTGGTCGGGTAGGGGCGGCGGAGGGAGGGGGTCGGCGCTGCGGGCGAGGGGCGACGCTCCGCGCTCCCTCAGCAGGTCGTAGGAGTCCGCTCGGGGCAGCGAGCCGAGCGGCACCGGGTCGTAGTACGGCGACTGGCGGGCGCGCTCAGTGCGTCCGTAAAAGTCTCCTCCATTGGACATGAGGATGGCGATGGTCCCTGGGGGCCGACACACACACACAATCACTGGGGGGGGCTTTAAACCTCAGCTACTGTAATATGAGGATGTGTTGCTTTAAGACTAGAGCAAACAACCAATAGCATCCCTTTATGGTCTACTAGAGACCTGTCAATCAGTGTGTGGCCCCGCCCCAAAGCATTCCCTGTTTTCTGGTCCAATGGACAAAGCAAACGGTCCAAAATTAAAAGCTACTCGATTCACCGTCAGACAGAAAAGCAGCAAATCATCAAAAACAAAATATTTGAGCTCAATTCAGATCAGAAACAGTGAGCCAAGAAAGGGGAAACTTAAGAAAACCAAGTGCCTCCATGCAGCGTTTGTTTACTGCACCTCCAGAGACAGAGAGAAAACCCAAAAGCACAGAGGTCACCCGTCTCCCACCCGTCTCCCACCACCGTCCTCCATGCAAAAGTCAAGAATGCATTTTTGTGCTGCAACCGAATACAAAGCACTGTTGTTGTTGTTGTTATTTTTGCTGTTGTTGTTGTTGCAATAAACGTCTAAGGTGGAGCAAACTTACCGGTAGCACAGAAATACATTCTTGACACACCTACAAGTTTCTTTAACGATCCCAAGAATAAATAAAAAAAAGTGATGAATACCTCTTTCACACGCAGTCACTCAGCACGACTTACATTGGCCTGCAGGTCAGAGTGCAAACCTGAGAGGGTCCACCTGGAGACACCTGGAGACACACACAGATACCTGGAGACACCTGGAGACACGGGAGGTCCACTTTAAAAACACACACAAGGAGAATGTTGGATTAGTACTTTTTACCTCAGCAAAGGATCTGAATACTTCATGATCAGGTTCAGCGTTGTGATGAGAAAGTTGTGTTTCAGTGTCATACACAAGTCAGCTGTAATATAACATCTATTCAGAGATTTAACGTTAATCTAAACACTGGTACACTGTGTGCACTGTTTGTGTACACGGTGTACAAACATGTCAGCTGTGATACAAAGGGACATTTCTATGGACGCAATATAACGTTATAACGTTAGATCTACAAAGCTATATTAGTATAAGTGGCATGACACAAACTGGGTTAGGTTCGCTTGTTTCGCTCACCGAGCCCTCTGGCACGGAGCCAACGTCTGTTGTCACGTTTCTAGGCCTCTTTGAGTGCACGCAGTCACTTCACTCGGTGTAAAATCATTATTGTGGATTTATTGATGGACATAAACTAAACACGGACGGTAACTTTGTGTTTTTTCGTCAAAAATTAGGTTACGACAAACGGCGGTAAACTTCGCCCCTTACGCTGACGTCACTCACGTTTACTGACTTTACGACTCCAGAAAGTTCACATTTTACACTATAAACGACTCCTAATCGATACGAGTGACCAATAGATGCAATTATGAGATGCAGATGCAGTCCGTTAGTCTTCCTCACCTACCTTGCTCGACTCCTTTCCTTGCTTCTCCTCCTCCTCTTTTTCTTTCAGGAACATTAAAACCAACAGGTTTCCCTGTGACGCGACCACGTGACCTGCCCATCCCCGTGACGTCACTCCGACGATATGGTGGGAGGGGGTCACCTGTTGGAAAACGTCACCTGAAGAAGCCGTGGGATGATATACTTACTTTCTCTAATAGGCAGATTACCTGTTTACTGTTTAGTGGTACTTCTACTTCATGTACTTCATGTACTTCTGTTCGACTACACCTCAGAGGAAAATACTTTACTTTTTATCCTTAACATTTGTTAAACAGCTTTACTTCCTGTCCAGTGAAACCATCTCACATGTAATATTTAGATGACTTAAGCTAAATACAGTTGTTTTTTCCTTAAACAAACACAACTGTTGTTTTAATTACTTGATTAGAGCTCGTAAATAATGAGACACAAAACACTAATAAGTACACATTTATATATCGGGCTGGATTGTATACTTGTATTGGAAGTACATTTTCCTGATAATAAAGGATCAGAATAATACTTCCACCACTAGATGGCGCTGTGACGTCACATTTTAACAGCGCCTGAGCTTGTGTAGAATTTTTTTTTTTTTTTTTTACTTGGTTCTGTGAAGTTTCAGTGCAACAAAAATCTGAACACAAAAACATTTTTACCTCAGAATCTGAAAGTCTCCCTTTTTTTGACCACGAACGTGTGTAATTAGATTTATATAATGGAATATCATTTCATATTTCACAGGACTTTGGTTCGGGGCCCCCGGGGGCCTCTGATCGCTCAGTGACTATAAAAAAAGAGACGTGGGGGTCCGTTGTGAAGCTTCCCCCCCACCATCATCTCTACCTTTGTGCTTCTGGCAAACGTCCTCAGTAACACTTAATACAGAGGAAGTACCAGAGTACTTTTTACCTCTTTTTTTATCATCAAATGTCAAACTTTGGGTGAGAAGCGTTTAACGTAAAGTAAAACTCATCACTACTCTGATGTTCAAACATTTAATTTGGAAAACAGAAGTTTTTACACATTTTCAGAACACACACACACACACACCCCTTGCATAAGGTCTGTTTGTATTTCTGCGGTGAGGAGGAGGAGGAGGAGGAGGAGGAGGGGAAATGGCTTCTTAAGAGGTTCCGCATCACAACACACAAAGAGGAATGTGAAGAGGGGATCACGTCTTGTACTTTAAAGGGAACTAAAACACGTTTGCACACATCGGTGTGTTAAGTTTTACACTACAGGAACTTAAAAGAAGTTAACGGATGATATAGCTGATATGATTTGAGATGTATCAATACAATTAATTTCATTATTGAGATACAACAATCAAATATGTCGCCATGTTGGATTGTTGTAACCATTGAACAGGAAGTGACCATAAATGAACTGAGGAGGAGGCACTATACGAGGCCTGTCAATCAATGTGTAGCCCCGCCCAAAAAGCATCCCCTACTTCATGGCCTGTTTGACTCTAAATGGACCTTCATTCACTAAATGAACATCATGCTGCATTGAAGAAGACTTGAAACTAGAGACTGAGACCATAAACTCATGTTTACAATGTTTACTGAGGGAATAAATCAAGAGAGAAGTAGAGTCATTTCCTCATAGACGTCTATGGGAGCAGAGGAGTCGCCCCCTGCTGGTCACTACACAGAAGTAGAGTCATTTCCTCATAGACGTCTATGGGAGCAGAGGAGTCGCCCCCTGCTGGTCACTACACAGAAGTAGAGTCATTTCCTCATAGACGTCTATGGGAGCAGAGGAGTCGCCCCCTGCTGGTCACTACACAGAAGTAGAGTCATTTCCTCATAGACGTCTATGGGAGCAGAGGAGTCGCCCCCTGCTGGTCACTACACAGAAGTAGAGTCATTTCCTCATAGACGTCTATGGGAGCAGAGGAGTCGCCCCCTGCTGGTCACTACACAGAAGTAGAGTCATTTCCTCATAGACGTCTATGGGAGCAGAGGAGTCGCCCCCTGCTGGTCACTACACAGAAGTAGAGTCATTTCCTCATAGACGTCTATGGGAGCAGAGGAGTCGCCCCCTGCTGGTCACTACACGGAAGTAGAGTAATTTCCTCATAGACGTCTATGGGAGCAGAGGAGTCGCCCCCTGCTGGTCACTACACAGAAGTAGAGTCATTTCCTCATAGACGTCTATGGGAGCAGAGGAGTGTATTTTTCAGATAATGAGATACCTTGTGATGATAAAACATGAGTGAAACTGGGCGGTTTATTTAAACAGCAACATTCTTAAAAACAGTGAAAACAAAAACACCAAAGCTCCTCAAGGTTCCTGTAGTGTAAAACCAAAACATCTAAATAAAACAAGTTAAAGCTGACATGAACAGCTTCGAGGGCCGAGCCTCAATCATTTAAAATCTTCTTCTGATTATGTTCTTCACATTTAGCTCAACAAGTTCAGCGTGAAGCTCACCTGCAACTGTTGCTTAGAGTAAATATTCCACAGTAAATACTAAACACTGGTACGATCCTAAAGACTACAGCGTACCGGCTCCTGTTCTACTTATGGATCCGCCCATCACTCAGATCTAATCTCAGGGATTAAAAGGCAGGAGAAGCCGATGAAAATACTGTGAACTATAAAGTGCATATAAATGGACGACAGCGGTGATGCCCCCCCCCCCCCCCCTGTGAGGGTTAGCGTGTCATCGCACCCATTCAGACGTCTTTAGGGGGGAAAGTACGCACTTTGTTCTTCACTCACAGGTGGATTAAAAACGTGCTTTTTAGAACACGGAGGAGCATTATGACAACCTACAGAAGGGCAGAATAAAAGTGGAGCATTCGGATCAAAGTGCCATGTTGATTAAGTGGGGGGGGGGGGGGTTGCATTGCTTTGCGTGGAGACGTTGGTCTTTGGACGCACAGTGAAGGTCAGACCCTCAGTAGGGGATTTGGTTCTGGTAATACTGCAGCATGTCGTACGTCTTGCTCCTGGTGAGAAATAAAGGTCAGAAAAACGTGTGAGTTGCTATCGCAATGCATGAGGACACGATGCATGAGGACGCCATGCATGAGGACACAATGCATGAGGGCGCCATGCATGAGGACACGATGCATGAGGACGCCATGCATGAGGACACGATGCATGAGGACACGATGCATGAGGACGCCATGCATGAGGACACGATGCATGAGGACACGATGCATGAGGACGCGATGCATGAGGACGCGATGCATGAGGACGCGATGCATGAGGACGCGATGCATGAGGACGCGATGCATGAGGACGCCATGCATGAGGACGCGATGCATGAGGACGCGATGCATGAGGACGCGATGCATGAGGACGCCATGCATGAGGACGCGATGCATGAGGACGCCATGCATGAGGACACGATGCATGAGGACGCCATGCATGAGGACACAATGCATGAGGACACAATGCATGAGGGCGCCATGCATGAGGGCGCCATGCATAAGGACGCCATGCATAAGGACGCCATGCATGAGGACGCCATGCATGAGGGCGCCATGCATGAGGGCGCCATGCATGAGGGCGCCATGCATGAGGGCGCCATGCATGAGGGCGCCATGCATGAGGGCGCCATGCATGAGGTCGCCATGCATGAGGGCGCCATGCATGAGGGCGCCATGCATGAGGTCGCCATGCATGAGGTCGCCATGCATGAGGTCGCCATGCATGAGGAGAATATCTGCATGCAGACGAGGCCTGAGAGACGATGTCCTACCTGCTGCTGAGGAAACAGCTCTGGATGATTTTGATGATGTACGCTGCTGCTTCTTTCTCACTCATTTGAGGATTAAACCGTCCTCTGTGAACACAACAAAGGAAAGATCCCCGTGAATGATTCATTTCATTGATTCCCCCAGCGTGTGTTTCCGAGTCGGGTTGGACTCACTTGAGGAGTTTGATAGTTTGTCCTCTGAAGCACGGCAGCCCGGTGTCCAGCATGAGGGTCACCAGGGACACCACGGCGTCCATGTAGGGTCTTCACCGCGGCAGAAAGAACCCACAACAGCAAAGGTCACATTTCAATCCAACACGCGCACGCCCACGTTATCCGGCCGGTGGCTTCTTACCGCACGGCCAGGTATCCTCTGACGCACATCTCCATGAACCACTTGAAGGGCGTGGCCTCCATCTTGCCCCCCATGATCATCACCATCTCGTCCGTGAGCTTGATGTCCGGCTCCCAGCCCAGGTTTCCTCCGGGCGAGCTCTCGAACATGAAGCCGAAGTCTGCAGAGAACGCCACCATTATTATGTAATTATTTATCAACAGTTCAGCAGCTCATAATTCAATATTAGATAAAACTCGAAAAACATCTCCTTAAAGTGAATACAAAGATAATGTCGTCATTTCTAATTGCGATATTAATTCCAGTTGCTGTATCAGCACATGGCGATAACCGCATTCCTATGTTAATACATCTCCGCAGCACACCGATGTGGATGAGGTGGCCTTTGCTGTCCAGCATGATGTTGCCGTTGTGGCGGTCTTTGATCTGCAGCAGGAACAGCAGCAGGCTGTAGGCGGCCATGCTGCGGATGAAGTTGTACCGGGCCTGCAGAGAGCAGAAGAGGAAACACACTTCAGGGGAAACCGCATCCCAGGTCGAGATTAATGAATCCAAAATGCCCCGAAAGAGTCCATGACCCAACATTTACTACACGGGTTGATCGGTTCTTTTGGAGCATCGTACAGAACATCCAGAACAGGCTAAATTATGTTGATGAAGTGTGCAGGTGAACCAGAGCTCTTTTTAATTGGCTCAGCTTTGACATTTTGTCAAAGAAAGAAAATCTCTTTCCGCACCGAACCAGAAGCCAAACTGAATCGGTTGGCATGGCGCTTACCTTCTGGAAGGCGAGGGTGGATTCGTCGCCGTACTGGTTCCGGAAGTAATCGTACATCCCGAAGTCCGTCTGCCGGCCGAGCTGGTCTCTGGACTTACAGTCGGGGATGCACTCGATCACGCCACACTGAGAGAACCACAAACGCCACGCCATGAAGAGGACAGCTCACGTAGAGAGACCCGTCAATCAGCTTTAAAGCCCCAGCTTTATCAGTCAACCAGTTTAATAATGAGTACGAAACAACTTGAAGCGTTTCGGGTCCTACCCCCGGTGCCGTGGCCACCACTCTGTAGGGGAACACAAACAGGTCCAGGCCCACCAGCTGGAAGATGTTCTTAAAGAGCCCAATGATCTGCAGAGCCAGCATGTCCTGGAGACCCATAAAAACACACAAGAGGTGGAGCGACGGTCACAGGAGAACTCTCCTCACCCTGTAATCCCCCCCCGCCCCCCCCTCGCAACCGGGCCCCTCACCTGTCTGCAGTCGTCTCCCACTTTAAAGATGGCCGCCTGCCAGCAGATCCTGCGCGACCCGTCTGGGTTCTCCTCCGCGTCCTCCAGGGAGTCCGACGGGCAGCGCAGCCCCTCCCGCTCCAGCTCGCTCACCCCGCAGCGCTTCACCTTGAACTTGGCCAGGTACGGCGCTTTGGCGGCGCTGTGGTGAGAGAGAAACAACCCCCCAACAACCCCCCAAGCGTCAACTCGACGCTACAATAATGTCACGAGCCTTGATGGGCCGATGTCTCCGTCCAGCCGGGTACCTCTGCATGGGGGTTCCAGACTTGTAGTCGATGTCCAGCACGATGGCCTCAGGGTTACTGGGAAGGTAACAGCCTGAAGGAAACCACCATCGTGTCACTACAACACGAATATTCACAACTCCACACTAAACGGGTTCAACGGTCTTAAATGTATCGATTTACACGTCTTTGATATTTATCCAAAATGAATCCGACTGTTTGAATATTTGGAGCTAAAAGTGTTTCACATTTGGGTTTAATGGTCACCTGGCTGCACTTTGATGTCCGACAGGGCTTTCAGACACGCCCTCTTCCTCTCCTCGCCCTTCGGAACCGGCCTGCAACATAAAACACAGACTTCAGGGTTAGGATGTCGCCCCCCCCCCCCCTCCCCCTCTCTCCCCGGTGCCTTTACTTAAGAATGGCCGACACGTTGGTGATCTTGTTGAAGAAGTCGAACTCTCTCTGGTAGAAGTCTTTGGCCGGACCCGACAGGGAACCCGTGATCTCCTCCACCATCTGCTCCAGCAGCTCCCCGATGTCGGCTACGCAGGAAGTCACCGCGTCACTTTCACACTACAGCGGACCAATCGTCCTCGCAGCTTCTCTTGATGCGCATTATGAAAATGTTACAAAATCTATGGAAATTCTGTATGAAACTAAAACTTTGATCCGCTGTGACGACACTTTACTCCTTTGATTTAAAAACGACACAGAATGCCGCCTCGTTGTTTGGTTGCCCCCCCCCCCGTCTGCCCCCCGTCTCCCCCCAACTCACGGTCCTTCTGGTGTCCCTCCTCGTCCATGAAGATGTTGGTCTTCATGTTCCAGATGAACTGGTGGGCGAGGAGCTGAGACTTCTGGGCGGCCCACAGGATGTACTCCCTCACGTAGCCCATCTGAGCGGGACGCAGAAGCAGAGCTCAGACCCCCCCCCCTCGCTGAGCGAGCAGCGGACCTTCGTCCAATCAGCAGCTGGCGCTTACCTTGTCGAAGCGGAGCGCCTGAACGATCTGAGGGATGTAGAACAAGATGGCGTCCTGCCGAGAGAAGGTGGCGTGTTAAGGGAGCCGGGGGGGGGGGGCGCCTTTCATTGGAGGACGTCTTTGCACTCACCGGGGGGAAGGAGCGCAGCACTTTGACCCCGTACTGGGCGGTGAGGGGGTGGGGGGGGTACATGCTGCTGAAGTAGGACAGGCCGGTGGGGGGGTCCGCCGGGGCCCAGCACAGGATGTGGCTCAGCTCGGGGGAGTCGGCGTCGATGGTGTGCCAGGTCACCAGGAACTGGGAGGTAAAAACCATGAGGGGGAGTGTGATCCCCCCCCTCACACGGCTCTCTAAAGCTCAGTAGCGATCTCACCTTCACGGCCTCCGGGACGTCGCTCACGGCGCCCGGGTCCAGTCTCACCAGCCGCGTTACCTCGGCAACGATGGCGTCATTCTTGAACCTGGAAATCAATCAATGAACAACCGACTATCACCAGGTTCCTCTGGCGTAGTGTCCCTTTAAGAGGAGTTTATCAGCGAAGGGGGGGGCACCTGGTGGGCAGCTGCATGGCCAGGTAGGGCGCGATGCCCCAGGCCAGGTTGACGTTGTCCTTCCACTGCTTCTCCGTCAGGCTGATGTACTTCGACCTCCAGTTGGCGATGCTGGTCTCCACCGACTGCTCGGTGGCGATGGCCAGCTCCTGGGTGGAGAGGGGGTTGTACCACGTGGTGAGGCGCTCGATCTCGCTGGCCTGGGGGGGCGGGGATGAAGGAAGAGGGTTAATGCCGTAAACATCATCATCATCATCATCATCGTCGTCGTGGTGGTCCCTCACCAGTAAGGCCAGCAGCAGAGTCCTGCGCTTCATGTAGTACTTGTGGAGCTGCGTCCCTCGGTTGGTCTTCTTGGACGTCCCTGAGACGAGGACAGAGTCATGACGTCATGTTCTCCTCGATGAGCGGCGTTTGCATCCTAAAGGCTACGAAGCCGATGGTCACCTGACTTCTTGGAGGTGGTGGACATGCCGCTGGACAGCGGGTAGGTGTTGATCCATCCCTGGCCGCTCTGCTGGGAGCGGGCGCTGGAGTCGGCGTTGCTCCGCATGTCGGCGGCGTTCATCACCGACAGGCTGTGGAGCGACGGGTCCTGGTTATCTGCACACGCACAGACACACACACAAACGCACACACACACGCGCACACACACACACGAAGTTACAACACGCCGCCGAGGCACAAGCGGCAAATTCCTGACGACGTCACGATGGATGAGGAGGTCCTTCTGCGGCTGTGATGGTCATGCATTTGAAGAGCGGGGGGGAGTTTACATGGAGGTAGAAGTTGCCTCCAGCTGCTGATACTGGGTCAGATGTTATGTTGTGGGGGGGGGGGGGGATCTGATCCAGGATCAGCAGAGAGAGCACGCGTCTACCTGAAGCGCTTTGATGAGAATGAGATCGGTTCTTTTGTCGGTGATGAAGAGGAGAAGATCTGCTGGGATGGAAGAAAGTTTCTTTTTTTTTTTTTATTGGGGGGGGGGGGGCAGATGGGGGGGACTGGCGTGATGAATTATCATGCATCTTGACGCGGATGACAAATTTGCGCTTTCCTCACAGCTGCTTAAAGGTCTCGGTGTGATGTTTAGAAGTGTGGGGGGGGGGGGGGGGGTGTGAGAGGAGATCAGCAGGTCTATTTGTGTTGTGTTTGAACACAAAGTCACACAACAACACAAAATAACCCATCAGCAACCTGAGAGGGTTTTTATCAATGGTGCTAAAAGCTTAAGCTTCCACTGAGAAATGTGTGTGTGACACCAAAGTAAAGAGGGGAAAACACTCTAAATGTACCATGTGACTCTTCTGGGGGTTTAACACCACAGCAGCGCTTTTACTTTGTGAGTAGTGCTCTGACTACGGAGAAGAAGCTCAGTCCAACACACTTCAAACCTCAGGGATAGAAGTCAGATTGAGAAGTAAGAAGAAGGGGAAAGGAGAAAATAAACCATATTAAAAAAAAGAGAAAGCGGTGGACCGATACCAGGATCGACCCGCAGCTTCGTGAGGACAAAACAGCGTCAAAGTTGTCCCGCCTGCAAAAAAAAAAAGGGGGGGGGGGTGGGGGGGGAGCGTGCGCTCGTGCGTCGGCGCGGGTCCGAGCTCCACCGCCTCAGGCTTACTTAAGAGAGAAATCGGAGAGGTGCTGGACACGATAAGCGATCCAAATATCCCGGCAGAGAGCGTGCTCGGGGCCGGGGTAGTGCCAAGCTCACCGGGGGGCACCAGGTGGCACGCCGCCAGGTACTTCTTGTCTGACAGGATGCTGGCGTAGAAGCGGATTATGATGCTGATGTCCTCGCGGAGACACGCGTCCCCCTGGGTGGGGAACTTTGGAGCGGCGCTGGAGGGGCGGAGAGCGGAGGGTCGGGTCACATGCAGCGTGCGGTTTGGGTTTCAGTAGAATGAAAAAAGACACACGTTTGTGTTAACTATGTGTGTGTGTGTGTGTGTGTGCACGGCCTTCCCTAAATACAGGTGTGTGAGTCTGAAGGTGTATCCATCTACACTGGATTAGAATTTAGGGCTTTTATTTGTTTATTTGAATTTATTTCCCCCCTCAGTGGTTCTTATTTTTTGCTGTAAATTTGCTGTTGATTTTTAATTAACATCTCAAAAATCAATAAAGATTTACATTATGCGCTTGCAATTTTTTTTACAACTGCAGGTCCAAAAAATAAACCACAGAGGAAGAACCTTAAAAACATTTGGGACGACTAACGTCACATTATGAACATTTTAAATTTCCATTCAAGAAATTTTGTCTTTTTTAAATTTCTTTTTAAGAAACTGAGCAATAAGTCGTGACCTGAAACTCCAGGGAAAATATGTTTTGATATTGTATAAATGAATGATATAAATGTAAGAACTGCAGTGACGGTACCTGAAGTAATCGAAGGCGGTGGAATAAATCTTCTCCCGCAGCACGTTTCTCACGGTGGAGTTGGTGAGGACGTCAGAGTGCAGCAGAGACAGACCCAGGGTCAGCAGCCTGAAGCACAGGGCAACACATCAGCACAGGTCTGTGTGCGTGTGTGCGTGTGTGCGTGTGTGTGCGTGTGTGTGCGTGCGTACCTGAAGCGAGGCCCGATGGCGGCCACGTGGCGGTTGAGACTGCTCTTGGCTCCGCCCACGTTCAGAGACAGCGAGCGCTGCAGCAGACTGCCGAAGATCTCCACTTGATCTGCACTCGAGTACTTTGCTATCTCGAACCGCTGCACTAGAAACTAGAGGGCGGGGGGGTGTAGAGGGGGGGGGGGGGGTGACATGGAACATGAGAGGAAACAATGGAGGAAACACCCGCTTGAAAAGAAGACGATCGTCGTCGTGTTATTGTGCGTTTTTCCCCTCAGACCTCGATCCATATCTGGTGGGGGGTGACGTCGGGGGGGCAGGGGATCGGCTGGCTCTCCTCCGAGGCCGCCAGGGGGTCGGCCTCCACCTTGGCGTCGGAGAACAAGCCCATCTTCAGCTCCACGGTCATCTGCCACGCTCCTGCCATCTCGCGCATGAACTGGAGGGAGGAACCAAAGAGACGAGGACATCAGCATTTAAAGTGACTTTTACCATCGTTATTATTATTATTATTAAGTACCGGGACTTCCACTCCGACGCGAGCCGCCAGCAGCCACTCCCAGCAGGCGATGGCCGTCTCCATGCCGTGCGCCGTGAACATCTTGAGGGGCGACCAGCAGAGGTGGTGCAGCAGCTGAGGGTCGCAGTCTGGAGGGACCAGAGGAGAAGGTCTTTGGAGCAGAAGAACGACACCGTGGACACTTGCATTGAAAACATTCCTCAACCCGAAAACCAGCCGGCGAGGAGCACGAGTGGGAGGGTGAGTAACAACTCTTCTCCAACGAGAGCTCCAGAAGCTCATTTGCATATTGATGACATCACCGTACACGTATTTGCATACAGCTCAGCGCTGCTCTGGGAATATTCTACATTTTTAATGTCGTGAATTTGGGGGACATCCATTTCCGCTTTGACGCAAAGAAGAGACAGCGAGACCTGCGGAGCTGATGAGCAAGGCGGCCAGCTTGAACATGGCCTCGGTGAAGGTCTGCGGCTGCGCCGAGTCCAAAGCCTCGCCCATCTGCCTGATCATCAGCCGGCTCAGATCGGAATGGCCTTTGACCGCCTGGGCGAAGTGGATCATACCAGACACCTGCAGAGGGACATGTCCACGGGGTCCTATCATTGTGTCCCAATATGTTGCAGGTGGGGGGGGCGGGAATCCGGCGCCATCGCCGGCGTCTCACCTCTCCGGCGTATCGGTTCCTGAGGTTGAGGGAGGCCATGAAGTTCGAGTAGTCCTTCTTCACACAGGAGGGCCTCTCGGTCAGCTGCGTGGACTACGGGGAGAAACAGAGGACACTTTGAGCCCGAGAATACGGAACGTCTCCGTCGAGGTGTGAAAGGCGACGGCAGGAGTCTCTTGTGGAATCAAACGTGACGAGAAAGACTGGATGTAATGACGCCTCGTCCCGGCAGAACATCGGCCCGGCGGGCGACCCACCCCCAGCGTCGTGCTCTGCCTGTTGTAACCGGCGAAGTGCAGGATGCTCTCCGTTGCCATGGCGAGGCCGGTGTGCTGCGAGAGACCCGACACCCAGTTCTGATGCTTGTTCAGGTACTCCTGCAGGGAAGAGGACACACGGCGCCGCGGTTACAACGCGCCCGGGGGGGGGGGGGGGGGGGGGGGCATCAGCTCGGCGGTGCCACGCGGGCTACCTGGAGGTGGGACTTGGTCACGGACGGCGCCCACTTCATGGCCTCTTTGAGGATCTCCCCACAACGAGCGGCGAAATCCTTCACAATGCTCTGAGGGGGAAAGAAACCCACTTGTATTTGATCCTTTTAGACTCATGAACAACTGGTGCTTCACGGGGCGCCGTTACCTCTCTGGCTTCGTAAGTGTCGGGGACGGTGATCCTGTGCGGCGTGTCGGGGATGTCGTAGTAGGGGGGGTCCTTGTGAATGTCCTGCAGTGAAGCATCAACCTTCAGAACGACGTGCACCAAGCAAACAGACCGCAAGAGAAAAGCAGGAGTCGCCTCGTGTGTCTCACCGCGCTGAGAGAGAGAGACAGCGTCTGCAGGATGTCCAGCATGGTCCTCAGCACGCGGCCGCTCCACAGCAAGTGGGGGAAACTGAGAGGGGGGGGCAAGGTGTCAGTGTTGTATTCCCAATATGTGTGTGTGTGTGTGTGTGTGTGTGTGCAGGCGTCTCCGCTCACGTCTCTGCCAGCCCCGACAGGTATTTGTCGGCCACCCTGCGGATCCTCTTGTGGATGTGGTTGAAGTTGACCAGCAGGAACTGGGCGTGGCGCTCCAGCTCCTCCTCGTGGGCCTTGGTTTTGGGCTGGAAGTGATACGACGGCAGCGTAACGTTTGGTTCGATTGTCTTACGAATTCACTCTACATCATCGTTGGGTCGATGATGAAATCACAGAAATGCCCAAAGTTTCGTGAAGAATGACAAAATCCTCATATTTGAGAAGAGAAGATTTAAAGTAAAATATTTCCCTTGGTGCTCACGGCTGCTAGTGTGGAAACATCTCCTTTACCTTCTCGGCCATCATGTGCAGGAAGACCTCAAACACCTTGTCGCTAACGGCGATCACGCACTGCATCATGCCTGGGAAAGAACAGGCCACAACATGAAGAACAAAGAAGTAACACTAATAAAGAAACGTATGCATTTCTTTCCTGGCGCTCACCGGATTTGTCCTTCTGTATCGCCCGGTCTTCAAAGTATCGAAACATGACCTGAAAGCGGTCCGAGTCCAGAGCGCGCAGCATCCTGATGGACAGACACGCGTCAAGAGGACTTCAAGGAGCGCCACGTGCACCGGCCTGTGTGCGCGCTACACGCTACACGCTACACCCACCTCATGTACTCCAGCCGGTACACGGACAGCAGGTAGGTGGACATGGCGAAGTCCAGCTTGTTGATGAGAGCGGACACCTCGGGGGGCGGGTCCAGCAGGTTGGTGATGGTGCTGCGCAGGTCGTTCAGCTCGCCCTGAGGGGAAAGCGCACGCCAACGGCGCCGACACGTCAACGGCGCCGACACGTCAACCTGGGGTCCACCTCAGTGTGTGTGTGTGTGTGTGTGTGCACGTACCGCGGTGACGGTGTCGTTCTTCAGCGCCGAGTTGTACTGCAGCTCCGAGCGGAGCGGCTCGCCGGAGGGGAACGTGAGCAGCGGCGACTTGGTGGCGATTTCGCAGACGCCCTCGTACCACTCCTCGGGCCACAGACCTGAGAGGGTTTACCAGAGTCAGCACGCCGTACCACACACACACACACACACACACACGGCGTGGAGCTTCTGCTGTACCCGAGCCCTCCACGGCGAAGCCCATGACCACGGAGTAGAGCCAGAAGTCCCTGAAGAGCTTCTGCAGACGCGGCTTGGCCTCTTTAATCGGCGGCAGCCTCTTGGTGAGCTGCAGGAGGAGGGAGAAGATCTCGTCGTTTTTAGAGTCATCACCACGTTGGAGGAAATATGCAGAAGACTCACCACAGCAATTACTGGAATCAGGACCCCGAGGTTTCCGGCGCTGCTCGACGCCTACAGAGAAAAACATCATGCACACAAAGGAGGAGCCGCCATGATGGAGGACAATTCAGCTCTTAATTCTCAGTTCATTTATTAAAACCTCACGATATGTACAGAAGGATGAGCAATGCATGCAGACTGTTGTCTGGTCCCCTCCGCTCGGTGCGAGTGGGCCGTACCTTCAGAGCCGGGCCTTTGTCCGGGGCTCGCTCGCTGGCTCGCTTCCCCTCCAGACCCAGCTGGACGAACAGCTCCAGCAGGTTGACCAGCAGCTCGTCGACCATCTGCTCGGACTGCAGGTTGGCGGCGATGTTCCCCAGAGCGTTTATCACCGCCAAGGAGCAGTGTCTGCGGAGGGGAGGGGGGGGGGGGGGGGGGGCGTTATCCACAGTCATTTAGAGACTTCCAATAAGAGCATTTCAACCATGAGGAAACAAACCCAGAAGAACAAGAAACAAGAAAGTGTAATTTCATCAAATAAGCCGATGTACAACTTGTTATAGATAAGATCCATTATGAGTCCAGTTTAAGGTCTACAGTGTGTTAGTGTTTAGTGTGAAGATGTGAAGGCTCTCTGTGGTCCTGATGTCATCAGAGCTCCTTCCACCATCTAGGAGCAGGACAGCAAAGAGTGGAGATCTAGTCCAGTGTTCTGCTCTCAGTGAGGAACAAGCAGCTTGATGTTGGGATGGAGGGTTTCACCAGGTCCTGGATGGAGACTGGACCCCATCCATCCACAGCATGCTACGTGAGCACCAGCTCGATCTTCACGTACGCACCTGTATCCGTGGTCCTTGTAGTCTTTGTTAGAGTAAACCATGGAGCTGGCCTTCACACTGATCTGCTGGAACAAGTTCCACACTTCCTGGTAGATGTATTGCTGAGGCGAGAAGAAAAGGCACCACGTTAAGATTGTTTGCAGAATCTGAAACAACTTCTGATCCTCCGAATCCCAAAAAATAAACCACTTGATGCAAACAGTTTCTGTTAAAATGATTCATTTCTGAGCTCTTCGGGGAAACTATGATGCCTGTGTGTGTGTGTATATATATATATATATATACACTCACCGGCCACTTTATTAGGTACACCTGTCCAACTGCTTGTTAACACTTAATTTCTAAGCAGCCAATCACATGGCGGCAACTCAGTGCATTTAGGCATGTAGACATTGTCAAGACAATCTCCTGCAGTTCAAACCGAGCATCAGTTTGGGGAAGAAAGGTGATTTGAGTGACTTTGAACGTGGCATGATTGTTGGTGCCAGAAGGGCTGGTCTGAGTATTTCAGAAACTGCTAATCTACTGGGATTTTCACGCACAACCATCTCTAGGGTTTACAGAGAATGGTCCGAAAAAGAAAAAACATCCAGTGAGCGGCAGTTCTGTGGGCGGAAATGCCTTGTTGATGCCAGAGGTCAGAGGAGAATGGCCAGACTGGTTCGAGCTGATAGAAGGGCAACAGTGACTCAAATAACCACCCGTTACAACCAAGGTGGGCATAAGAGCATCTCTGAACGCACAGTACGTCCAACTTTGAGGCAGATGGGCTACAGCAGCAGAAGACCACACCGGGTGCCACTCCTTTCAGCTAAGAACAGGAAACTGAGGCTACAATTTGCACAAGCTCATCGAAATTGGACAATAGAAGATTGGAAAAACGTCTCGATTTCTGCTGCGACATTCGGATGGTAGGGTCAGAATTTGGCGTCTACAACATGAAAGCATGGATCCATCCTGCCTTGTATCAACGGTTCAGGCTGGTGGTGGTGGTGTCATGGTGTGGGGAATATTTTCTTGGCACTCTTTGGGCCCCTTGGTACCAATTGAGCATCGTTGCAACGCCACAGCCTACCTGAGTATTGTTGCTGACCATGTCCATCCCTTTATGACCACAATGTACCCAACTTCTGATGGCTACTTTCAGCAGGATAATGCGCCATGTCATAAAGCTGGAATCATCTCAGACTGGTTTCTTGAACATGACAATGAGTTCGCTGTACTCAAATGGCCTCCACAATCACCAGATCTCAATCCAATAGAGCATCTTTGGGATGTGGTGGAACGGGAGATTCGCATCATGGATGTGCAGCCGACAAATCTGCGGCAACTGTGTGATGCCATCATGTCAATATGGACCAAACTCCCTGAGGAATGCTTCCAGCACCTTGTTGAATCTATGCCACGAAGAATTGAGGCAGTTCTGAAGGCAAAAGGGGGTCCAACCCGTTACTAGCATGGGGTACCTAATAAAGTGGCCGGTGAGTGTATATACACACACACATAGCATGTTGTTGATATAAATACCGATGTTGTTAAACATCATAATAATCTGCACCAGACATGTGGTTCTTA
The DNA here is from genome assembly GCF_949316345.1 of Pungitius pungitius. Lineage (NCBI taxonomy): Eukaryota > Metazoa > Chordata > Actinopteri > Perciformes > Gasterosteidae > Pungitius > Pungitius pungitius. The sequence continues at coordinate 1,149,606 of NC_084917.1, forward strand.
TGGTCTGTTCTTCGAGTCATGATGGCTTCCCAAGTGGAGCCAAAAGGGGGTTGAATAAAGACTGACGTTGCCCGTGATGACCATGCAGCCCAGCTGGTCCACGATGAGGACGTCCAGCTGGGAGGGAGGCTGGCAGAACTTCTGCTGGAGGATCTGGAGGATGGGCTCCATCACTCTGGGGGTGTCCCGCAGAGCCACAGCGATGTGGCCCAGAGCCCTGATGGTGTGGTCCGGGATCAGGTGAGCATCCCTGAGGAAAAGAGGCGGGACCGATGTTAAAAAAAATAAATTAAAAAAAGACTTGTAATTCAGTCAGAGGGAGGCGACGCTCAACTGACTTATCGTTCTCCTGGTAGATGTAGAGGCGGTTGGACAGGCTGGCCAGGAAGGCTTCCACGATGACGTTATCCATCGTCAGTCCGGCCTTCAGGCACCTGCACACGGAGGGAGGGACGAGTTCATGCGCTACTCGTTACGGCTCCAAGGGGCGGTGCAACATTGTGACAGAACGTTTGGATTAACACCTCAAAGTGCAGAATAGTGCCTCAAGTCACCAGCAGTAGGACTGGTCTCTCACTATCAAGATGTGTCTTTGTGACGTGTTTAATGCTCGTTTGTTATTATTGTTGTTGAGATGTTATTTCTAATTATTGAAGAGACAATTCTCTGCTCGCTGCAGTTTTGTAAATAAAATGAAATGATGGAGAACACACTGAAATAGTGTGTGTGTGTGTGTGTGTGTGTGAGCCCACCTGCAGATGTTGTCGATGGAGATGTCCCTCAGCTGTTCGTACATGGAGGCCTGGCTCTTCTTGCTGGAGTTGGTGCTGAGGGTCGACTGGGAATGTTCGTTGGTCACGTGGATCTTTATCTCGCCGGTCGCTAGAAAAAAGAAAAGAAATCAGCTTCTGAGGGTCAAAAAGACAAAACGTTGAGCGCCGGAGAGCTGCGTCGTCACCTGGAGTGTACTGGGTGTGGTACTTGTAGAGCTTCACCAGAACCGGAGACGGCACCACCAGGAAGTCTCTCAGCGACATGGTGACGGAGTGAGCCACCACGGGGAAGCGCTCACACAGACGACCCAGGCCCTGAGGACACACATACACACACACACCATGTAACTGGTGGAGCGTCTCCATGCCAACGCCGTTCATGCAACGTGTTGGTGTGAAGATGACCCCCCCCCCCAACCCCCCCCCCGGTTACCTGCAGGCAGCAGATGAGCAGCGGCATGTGAGCGATGATCACTTTACTGGACGTCTTGGACTGCAGCTTCTCCGACAGTTTGGTGCAGAGGTTCTCGGCTCCTGGTGAAACAAAACCAAAGAAGAAGAAGAATTGATCTTTTGCCAGCTTCCCGAGACGGACGCCGCCCCGCCCCCCTCGCCGCCCCCCGCCGCTCACCTTGCTCTTCGGTCACGGCCCACACCATGAGGTCCACGCAGGCGGCGTTGGCCTGGCAGCGCAGCTTGAGCGGGCTGAGCTCGCTCTGCAGGTACTCCACGTCGTGCAGGATCCTCTGCAGCTCCGACTGGCTGCTGCTGAACTGCTCCAGCACGAAGTCGTGCACCTCCTTCACGTAGTCCGTCTGCAGGTCTGGAGAGGGAGCGCGCCGTTACAGCTCACGGCCACGTTTGATGTTAAAAGCGATTTAGAGGAGGCTCTTTCACCTTTTAGATTGTACAGAGTGTCTCTCAGCATTTTAAATATGGCTACATACAGAGGGTCACTGAAGGTTTTGTAGTAGAGATGAAGACAGGGATTCAACTGAGAAGAAAGAAGCGGATATTAATCAATGAACCAGGAGTGTAAAAACTCTATTTCTTTTAAAATAAAATTGACAGAGCCTGACCTCGAGAAGTTCTGCCAGAGACTCATCCAACGATTTCAGAAAGGACTCGGACACAAACTGTTCCACCTGTTGGAGAGAAACGACTGAATCAAACTGCACGCCGTCTCCTTTCTTCCACATCCACGGCTGGCTGCTCACCATGTGGAGGAGCTGCCTCAGCATGTCCAGAGGCACGAGGAACTCCCCGGAGCTGCTGCCGGTGAAGAGAGGGGAGACGGAGAAGCTGGAGCTGATGGTGGAGAAGTAGTAGTCCGGGTCCACTGAGCTGCCGTCGGGGAGGTAGGAGCCTGCAGAGGGTTCAAAGGGGTCATTGTGGATGCGTTGAAGCTTCTTCTCCGTAGGCTTTTACTACAGCAGCAGTTTTACAGTATTATTCTGCTGTCAGTGAAAGAGGTGAAGTTGTCGTCTACTGCTGCCCCGACCCGTTAGCCTATGGAGCCCTGAAGTTCTCACCTTCAAAGTACTGAGCAGAGGGGTCGGCAGGTGAGATGGGGGTCAGACAGGCTCTCTCCGGACTCGCCTGGAAACACAAAAAAAAGCCCTCGGTGGAAACGTGTCGCTTTGTGATCGCTTTCCTCCACGTTGGTTCCCGTGTGTTTACCCCCCCCACCACCCACCCACCTGTTGACTGGAGCCTTTCCTCCGCAGCGTGTCCCCCTGATACACCGTGAGCAGGGAGCTCGGCAGGATGGAGCGGAAGTCGTTGAAGGAGCGGCGCTGCGCGGCGTCGCTTTCGTCGGCCGTCGGCGGCGTGGGGGCCACCAGGCGGGGGAACAGCTTGGAGAGCAGCGGCTCGTCCGTGTTGCTGTATCGGCCGAAGGCCCGGGCCACGCCCAGCAGGGTGGGCACGGTGTACCGGCACAGGTACTCTGCGCGGGGCGGAAGAAAGGTCACGGGCGGTCGGGGCGGCGCCGAGGGGACGCTCAAAGGGAGAAGGAGCTGCGTTACGTCGGTACCTTTGTCGTGCGCCTCTGGATCTTTGCAGATGTCTTGCAGGACCTTCATGATGTCCATCACGGCCTCCAGGATCTGACAAAGATCAACATGATGTAGTCTTGATGCAAAGGACAAATCTTGCTTAAAAGTCTCTTTGTAAAATTCTGTTCACAGCGACCATGAGGAGAAGGAACAATACCTGCAACCAAAGGTACACACACACACACACACACACACACACACCTGCCCTCGTAGGGTCTCATCCCGTTGGGCTACGTCTGAGAGGAGGGTCACCAGCCCGAAGGTGAAGATCTCTGCCACAGGGAGGGTCTCTGAGTAGGACACACGCGTATTGAGTAACAGGTCGTAGAGAACATCAGAGACATGTTTGAGGACACAGGTGTGCGGTTACCTCTTCCTTTCCGCTCCGAGCTTTCTTCAATCCACTGAACTTTGTGGAGCCCTTTGAGCAGCCCGAGCAGGTAGGGGACGATGGCGTCTTTGTGCTGCAACACAAGCATTCACAGCACGTCACACATGGGGGGAGGGGGGGGGGGATGCACCAACAAGCATAAAGGCGGAGAGGCGTGAGGTTTACCTGCAGGTCCGACTCCACCAGAAAGATGCCCAGCGCGATGACTGCGTCTCTCCTCCTCTCGTCCAACTGGAAGACTCCCCTGAAGTCCACGGGACACATGCATTGCAGCTTCTGCACCTGAGAGAGGAGCACACACGGCCTCTTACTGCTGGTTTGAGCTGGCAGAAAGACACTGCTCGGGTCTTTTTAGGGAGCTAAAAAGAAGTGTTAGCCTAAACAAAGCTGCATTGATTAGCCTAATGCCAAAGGGTCAGACACACCATGCGAGATGGATTTATCCACCATTCAAACATTGGTGCAGACGCTGTTAGGGGCCAAGAGGGGAGGTTTGTGGAGTCATAACATTGGATTTCAAAAGATAAAAGGACATGATTGTCAGATCTCATAGAGCTATTCGGGTGATTAAAATCTAAAGAATGAGGCCTGAAGCAGTTGAAAAGAAAATTAAATATAGAGCTTGACAGGTAGCTTCCATTGGCAAAGACTTTCCTAACAAGCACATTTCAAAAGGCCCGTGTTCCTGCAGTTCTTTCATCATACTGGGCTGTACTTCCTGCGTAGTTTTGACTCATTTCCCCATTTTAAACCTCCGTGGGGATGTTTGCTAATCACTTGAAAGCTGTGGCCGTGTCGTTATCCCGACCACAAATCCCAACGTCACGAGTCGACCGCTTCATCCCAACAACTTTATTTCAGCTGCAGAACCCCAACAACATGCAACGCTGGGATAGCTCTCATTAACGTTTCCTCATCGAGTTTTGCAAGTTTTATCTGGGTGGGACTTTAAGCCGGTTGCCTCCCTCGTGTGTCTGTCATTCATCAAATGATGATGATAATATGGAGCTTATCCCTCCTCTTTGTCTTGGCCAGAATAACCTGTTTGGAGCCTCAGCATTCCCATAGATACTAATATTACTAGCTTTCTTTTGCACACACACACACACACACACACACACACACACACACACACACACACACACACACACCAGCCTGGCCTCCAGTTTTCTTATATTTAATGTAAAAATGCACCTTGTGAGCACACTATAGACAATAAGATGAAAGGTACGCCCACTAGATCTTGACCCCCGGGGGAAACGAGGCCACATATCAGCGGAGCCAGTTGATTCGGAGCAATTTGAAAGTTGAAATGAGGTCAAATCAAAAGAATCTGGGCCTGGTTTCCTCTGAGGGGCTCTTTTTTCTGCCTGATTGCTGATCCATGCCCTCTCCTCTTCATGAAAGATGTTCCACTCAATCACTATTGATTGTTGGTGCCGGACGCATCAACAACGCGTCACTCTGGAAGATGCTGCAATTAGCCAAAAAGATACATTGATCCAAACCCCACATTGATCCAAACCCCACCGGTAAGCAGCATATTTCTTACTTAACAGCTGACAGCTTGTCTCAGCTCCCTCATGCACTGAAAAAACATTAGAAATCACTGCAATCGAATCGATTTTTTTTTTTAAAGGAGGAATAGTGGACCCTGGACTGAGAGACAGTTTGTCTGGACTCGCACATGTTATTAAGTTGTTGCCTCAGCTTTACATCTGACGTCACAAGGCTGCGATCTGAATCTATCTTGATCCATATCTTGATCCATCCTGTGCCACCCTGAGCCAAATGGCTATATACCGTATACACACACATACATACCTATATATAAACATGTATGTGTGTATTATGACATCCAAAGGGAGAAGGGTTCCTTCCTCTCACACGCCAAGTCTTAACCCGAGTTAAAGATTAGTGCTCACAGGTTAAAAACAGCTAGCGTTAGCCGCTGTTAGCCTCCTCTGACGTCCGTTTGAAATCTGTTAAAGCAAATAAATCCCACGATGACAACGTTCTCCACACATCGGCGAGCTGAAGGACACGCTGGCAGTGGGTTTTAAACCCGTGACACGGGTCGAACGTGGTGGAGAAGCGAAGTCAAAGAGCGGCCCTTTACTGCCAAATGTCCTTTTTTCTGTCCTCTCTGACAGGTTCTAGGTTAGCATGCTACCGTCGTTAGCCGTCGCCACGTAACAACGTTACCTTTTCTATCGGGGCCTGCCGGTGAGCCGCCAACGAGCGGGCCAGAGACAAGACGGTGTTGAAGTAGAAGCCTCTGCTTGCCCCTCCATTGACAGACATGTTTTTAAAAGAGTCCTTAATGCCGCCACCAGAACACAAACATCTTCTTTCATTCAGTCCCGAGCAGCACTGACAACTACGGCAAGCGCGAGGTGGTCAAGAAACGCGAAGCAAGGTCACGGTGCGTACGTGCTAAGAACCGCAGGTAACTGAGGACATCTGATCTAGGACCGCACTAGAGAGGTCATTTACTTAGCAGAGGTGTTCTATGTCATTATTTACATGTACTCCAGGAGATTCCAGAGAGAAATAGTGTACCTTTCGCAACCTGACATCATGTACCTTCAATAAGCAAGTCGAAGAAACATGTTACATGCAGGACTTACTTGAAACAGAGCATTTCAAAACTGTGGTATAACAAATATCACTTATCAGTTACACCATCAAACTTGAAAATATTCATGTAAATGAACACAACAAAAGGAACGGTCTGATCAAATGTTTTATTGTGTTTACGTATTAGAACTAATTGGACTGAAAGCATAATACTCTGTTTTAATGACTGGCATAGTTTTTATGTCTTAGATATTTAAATAGCTCTTTTTCATTGAGTCTAAATGTTTGCAAGCTGGAGTAAACATTTGTAAAGCAACTGGCAGCATTACATGTAAGACTTACAAGCTACAAAACGCCAGTCTAAACATCGGCACATCGGCTCGTCAGCTGGTGTAAAAAGTAAAAAGGCAAAAAATTAAAGTTCAGAATCTGCAACAAAATCTATCGTCAAGAACTCTTCCTTCCTGGAATGAGACAGAAGGCACTATTAATGGCACTTTTCAAACAGGCATGTCTATGCAATAAGACAATTTAACACCTCAGAAACCTGGAATTAAACATCCGGCACCATCATTAAAACGTCTGTAGTGACAACAACATTCAACCATTCTTTGTCTCAAAAAGATCACAAAATCAATACACAGGCACTTTTTTTTTATATCATCGTAGCTCGTAAGTCATTTGAGTTAAAACGTCTCTGCAACTTAAAATCAAACACCTCAACGGTTTAGTGGAAATGTGCATTTCGACTGCAGTTGCGTCACAAAATGAATTAAAATGAATCCTGCGACCTTCATTCATCTGACATTTGGGATTTAAGGCATTTAGATCTTAACACATCTGAACATGAACTACATCATCACATCCTGAATGAAGTCTTTTAGAAAAAGAATCTATTTCTTGCATATAAAAAGGGCTTCTAAATCGTTCCTCTGTGGGATAATCGCTCGTTTCAAGTATAACTTCTTGGTCTACAGTGTCTCAATCACATTTTGTCGGGTGTTGGCTTTGCTTTATATTAACTCTATAAAAGGGTTTGTCTGCACTGACTTTGTTCCCGTTTCTCAAGTCAACGCCTCGCTCCTTTTTCCCTGAGCTCTTAAGGAACTTTTCCCCCTGTCGGAATTTAAGAAAAAAAAAAAAAACGGTAAAGAAAAAGAGGTTTAAGTTTAAGCGGCGTGTGGAGCTTTTCTTTCGCTTCCCACTTCCGTCATAAATAAAACCCACAGAACACACCGATCCCCATCTGCCCCGAATCAGAGTCTCCCTCAGTCCGTCTTCCACACCACGTTGAGGAACTTCACCACCTCCTCGTAGATGATGAAGACGATGGCCACGTCCATGCAGACCCGACCCAGCCGGGGCACCGTACCTTTGTAGAACCTGGGGGAGAGGGGTCAGATGTGCACACACGTATAATAATGATAATTATAGATATAAGCACACATAGAGAGATGTCGCTTTAGATTCTTGTGGACTCACGCCATCGGGCCCTCGTGCTTCATGATCTTCACGGCGCAGTCCATCGTGCTTTTGTACTTGTGAGCCTCCAGACCCTGCGGAACAACACACGGGGGGGCGGTCAGGTGAGTACCGGGGGCTCCTCCTCCAGGTGAGCACGGCGCTCCACCCACCTGCATCCGGGTCTTGATGACGTCCAGCGGCGTGTTCCCGAAGACGCTGGCGGCGCCGGCCACGGCGCCGAACAGTCCGGTGATCAGAGGGTTGATGGCCTTGCCGGTGTCGTCGCCTTCGGGGGGTTTGAAGAGAGCGAAAGGAGAGACGTTACGTTGTTTATCTATTGGTGGACTACGAGTTTGTACCACACACACACACACACACACCTTTGTACCAGTTCCTCAGGGAGGTCATGACGTAGAAGCGGATGGCCTGGTTGGAGCCTTGCTTCAGCACCGTGGCGGTGAGGCCTTGGTACGTCCCCTTCAGCCCTGCAGACACAAAGGGGCGGAGCTTCATCACACGCACAGCCCTCAACGCGGGGTGAGGACTACGTGGAATAAGGAATCTATTGAGAGGCTGAAGAGGAGACTGAAGAGATGGGTTCATACATGATACATACAATGAGGCCGTTGTGTTTTAGAGGATCACAGCCCGTTGATTGTTGTTCTGAAGAAGAGGCGCCGTCCTTACCTTCTACCCTGATGATCTCCCTCACTCCGTGGAAGAATCCTTTGTACTTCGGGTTGGCTGATGTCTGATCGTGGATGAATTTCACCTAAAAACACACCGAAGCAACGGATCACAACATCACTGCTGCGTCGTCAACGAGTGACCCGGCGAGCTGGAGGACGTTTCGTCTCACCTTCACCGTCTCCATGGGACACACCACGAACACGGCCTCCGCCACGCCGGCGCCGAGGCCGCACAGGAAGCCTCGCTTGCTGTCCAGCTTCCCGTTTTCGTCGCGCATCTTGTTGCTGATGAACTCAAACACCCCGAATCTGGGAGCAGAGCGACCGGTTCAGCCTCCCACGATGCCGCGTTTCATTCATCCGGTATGTCACGTGTGTGTGTGTGTGTGTGTGTGTGTGTGTGTACCTGACAGCGGCCTTGGGGATGGAGCCGTACACCAGAGAGCTCAGTCCTCTGTACAGACCTTTCACCCCGTGTCCGTCCACCGTCTGCTTCACGCAGTCCGCTGCGGGGGGGGGGGGGGGGGGGGCGCAAGTGTTTCATTACTTCACACACACAATCTTTGTGTTTGTTGCTTCGGCTTCATTGTTAAAATGTGCACGTTGATGAGCAACAAACAGTCTATTGCATGTTTATTCCAGATCTGAACAAACTGTTCTGCTCCAAAAACAAAAACATGTTTCTGTGTCAAAGTTCACGAGCAGCTCGCCGCACTGATTGTGTGTGTGTGTGTGTGTGTGTGTGTGTGTGTGTGTGTGTCTCTGCCTCTAGTGACCATTAAAGGAATGAATGAACTCAGATGAACTTCTTCACGGTTGCGATTAGCTGGATTATTAATGACAGTAAAAGGATGTGAGCTAAAATGATGAAAATACTGAAACCAGAGGCAGAACAATGAGATTCTGGATGAAATCACACACAAATAATATATGAATGCAGATTGTTTGGAAGCCAAAAGATTATTAAACTCTTAAGTTGATTTGTTTCTGTCAGTATGTAACACTTCACTGAAGGAACCTTTTCATTTGCATCGAGAGTTGAATCGATTATCGAATATTTACATATCAAACGTTTTATTGGTCATTCAACTCTTTTTAGAAGAACTCATCTCAAGAAGACAGATGTATGCAAACATTCAGATTCAGGGGTTTCCTGGTGAACAGCTTTAATCTCACCGATGCCTTTGTACTTGGGGGGGTTGGCCTTCTCGTCCAGCTGCAGCTGGGTCTTCACGTACTCGGTGGGGAAGGTGATGCAGATCTCGATGCCGCCTGCTATCCCGCCTGAAATGAGCCCAAGAAAGAACAGACTCATTTTAAGGAGACAATCACGTTTTATAGGGTTTTATCTCTCGGTCTCAACACAAAAAAACACAAGCAAATACTATAAATAGCTTTAACATCTTATTTAAATTGTTAATAGTTTCACTTCTACTCTTTTCTATTCTTAAATGATGTCTTTTCCTCGTATATGTAATAAAACACACCCGTGATCTTCATGTACGTCTACACTTAAATACTTTGAAATATTAAAAGGACAAAGTGCAATTTGTAAGCATAAAGGTATTAAAAGTTTTTAAACAGGTCATTCCAGGTATTCCTACAGTATAAAAAGAACTGATAAGGACAAAACCTGCAAGAAAAAGAATCATTAAAAATAGCAGAAATGATGATTTTTCAAAAGAGAACAAATCAATCTTTCATAGTGGATACAAAACAATATTTATAAGTTTAGGGGTAAATAAAATGTGAAGTTTTCCTTTCAAACTGTATTGATGATCATCTGTTGACATTATGAAGCAGTTCCACCTTAAGACCCCGGATGTCACACATCTGCCGTTCAACAGAAAACCCTCAGACGGCAGCTGATTGGCTCAGCCGCCCCGTGGGGTTCCGCCCACGACCCTCCCCCCCCCCCCCCCCCCCCCTCACAGCCTCACTCCATGTTCATCACACATCTACAGAGGATCAGACTCCTCTGAGGAACAACCGGTCTGACGAGTTATTGTGAAGAAAAACACCGATTTGTGCAGAAGTAGAAAAAGGAACCTGAAAATAGTGGAATTAAACAAGCGCCATGCAGCAGATCAGCAGTTGCGTGGTCACATGATCGCTGTCGTTACTTCGGTTAGAGACAGACAAGCAAAGCTTTCATCAAGTACAGAGTATGTGAAAATAAAGAGTACCAGCTAGTACACAAGTGTCCGGTTACGAGTCTCTGTATAGTACTAGAATATCCAGTTAGTTCAGTAAAACGTAAAATAAAAAGTACAATATGTAGTAGTACAGTAAGAAGTACAATATGTACCTCTGAGATATAGTGGAGCACAGTACTTATTAAAAGTACTTAACCCCCCCCATCAGCAGTTTGGTGCGTGTTTTCTGTCCATGACCTTGTGACCTTTGCTATGAGCTTAGAGGCCTCACGTCTCCATGACGATGACAAAGCACTTTGTTCTCTGGTTACAACAAGTTCTCCTGTTGTACTTTATACTGTACTACAAATCACAGCTATATATACTGTAATTTATACTGTACTACTACAAATCAGAGGTACTTATTGCACTTTTTTACTGTACTTTATTTCAGAGATACATATTTTACTTTTACTCTACTTCAGGAGGTAAATGTTTATTTTTATAGTACATTTGTATGAGAACTTTACTCTGTTTTTAATCTCCAGATTAATCGATGTTTTTCAAACTTTTAAAGTTCAACCACCTCCGCTCCGCCAAGTCGCGGTGACGTCACGCCGATGTCGCAACGTCACGCAGGTATTTCTCTCTGAGCGCGTGTCACTGATTAACCAATGAGACGACCAGAGGTTCATCACGTCACTCGGTGTTTCTCCTTCAAGCATCAGAATAAGTTTAAAACGGATTAAAGTGACTGAACCCTAAAAAATGCATTTAACGCAAACGCACCTGCAGCCTCTGGAGCACATCTGCACGCACGCGCTTCAACTTTGTAAACAACTCCTGAGTGCGTGTGTGTGCGTGCGTGTGCGTGCGTGCGCGTGCGTCGGCGCAGTGACAAACGTGTCCTCACCGGCCAGGATCGCCTTCCCCGGGTGCGTGAACTGGACCTTCCCCGCCGGGGCCGCGGCCGCCAGACATCCGGGTCTCTGGAACGGGCTCTCGAACCTCGGCCGTCCCGACATGACTGCGACACAGCACCGGCTCAACTCGGCTCCCTTCTTGTTTTCGGTAACGTGTTCTGCTCGTGTCAGCGGGCGTCGGAAGCCCGGGTGCAGAGTGGCGGCGCTCCGTGCAGCAGAACCGATGGCGAGGAGGACATCGACCGTTGGACTTTGAGAGGGGGCGCAGACCCGGAGGTGATAACGACTGTGCACGTTTCACGGTACCCGGGAGGAAAAAAAAAAAAAAAAAAAGAGCCCCCTCCGTGGTGCTCAGTGGCCGATTGCATCGAGTCAGTGTTAACGCAAGGCGGGGCACCAGACGACACCCACCCCCCCACACCACCAACACGGAAAGAAAACGCCATGTTTGTCACCAACAGTTAAGGAGGCCTGGAAAGATTCGGAGTTACATTGAACACCACGGGTCGCCTATAGAGAGCGCTGTTTCACTGTTATACAGAGACTAGTAAACATACGCTTATATAAATATTTATTTGTTATATATATTAAAGGAATACATGTCTAATACATCATTGATATTTTGCCCCATTAGCTTCTATAAATACATTAAATATATATATTTCTACCCTTGATACACTTTTATTGATCAATTCCTGTCCCTAAACAGCTTTAATGTAACGTTTCTAAACGTCGTGGCGCTGCCTGGTTGAGGTTGTAGGACTACCATCTTGCCTTCACATCGACTCTTTGGTGGTCTCTGTCACTCGCACTGCGCATGCGCCATATGTCTCCTTCATTGTGCCCTATAGACATTACTGAAGTAAGCTAGCTGTCAATCCACTCGGCAGCATCACGTCAGGGACAGTCCAGGCTCTGCAGATTCCCCTTCCAGACACCTTACCACCGGTAAGGAGACAATACAAACACACGAATTAGTCCTAAACACTGCGTTTGCTTTATAATACGTGCATAACGAGGTGCGTTACTAACCGGCTTTTACCGGCTTTTATAACGGTTCGTTTCTCTCCAAGGTTAGCTTAGCATTGTGGGCTGTTCGGCTAACGGTATCCCTGTTATGTAACGGTCACAATGTAACGATGGTGGCCCTGCAGTGCACACTTCAAGCCTTGGTGGATGAGTTTTTTGTCCGTTTAATAATGCAGTTTGAGGTTATTTACGCCTCTATACACTTTATTAGCTCGTCGTGCTGGTCAGTAGTGCTGTGTGCTAGCATGCACACAATGAGCAGTAACTAAGAAGCTATGACAGTTAGTGTCCATCTGCCGTGTCCTTTTTATTGCTAGTTAGCTTGTTATTGGAGCTTACACAGCAGTTAGCTAGCTTTGCTAGCAGTGCCCCCTCCTCCCCGAACACACCTCTTCTCTGTGACCCATCTGCTGTCCTTTGTCCTCAAATAAGAGATGCAGCACGCATCCGTTTGGCAATGCGGGAACAATCCATCTCTATTCACGTTGGGGTGGTTGTATCTGTTCACACTGAGGACCTCCATCATCACCGGCACAGAGGCGCCCTTTCCCTCGATACAACCTTGAGAGACGTTTGTCGCGATGCTGCATCGTCTTCTAGCTTCGTATTTCCCTGCATGTGTGTGCTCATACTCTGGGTTGAATGTGCTTTTCTTGCTGGAGCTCTGGATCTCAGATCAGCATCCCAGCTGCCTGTTCCTTCCTGCTGCAGATCACCTGCAAACCTGCTCCCATTGTCTGATGGCATCGAATAGTTACTGCAGTGTTTCATCCACGTAGACTAATAATACTGACAGCATTGGAAAAATGAACATAGGGTAGCAATACCACTAAGGTAAATAAAGTACAACTAATTAAAATCAACATAGACAACCTATAATACAAAGGTTAATTAGGAGAGTAGAAATAAAACTGTTGTATCACTAGAGCAGAATAGAAACTATATGAGTTATATTATGTAGAATCAATTATAACGATGTATGGAATGACCAGTTAGGGGTATCAATGCACTAGATGTATTCTGTGTGTTCATGTTAAACGCTAATAACAGTGTATGAATATGATAAGATGTTCAGAATATAGTACTTTTTGTCTTGCTACAGATCACATATGTAGAGTATTGCCATTGGTGTACTAATAAAAAAGTATAGTTACAAGAGTAGTATAAAATGTACATACAGTTGGTCGGTATCACATTAATCTGACACAAGAAGAAGAGACGTATTCAGCAGATTTAGCGGCGAGCTTACATCCCATAAGTACGGAATCATTGCCTCCAGCTTCCTGATTTGCCCGTTGGCCTTTTTTTAACTGATCCCATTACTGACCGACTCTCCTCCTGCAGCACGATGGCCGTCCCTCCGTCATACTCGGACCTGGGCAAGTCCGCCAAGGACATATTCAGCAAAGGCTACGGTGAGTGAGCCGACAAGACCAGATTAAATCAACTGTCCGGCCTCAAAGTCGCTGTCCAGTGTTTGAGAGAAGGGACGTTTCTATAACGCAACGAATACCCTTCATTGGAAAATAAATAGTGTATCGTTTATGGGGAAATTATTTTCAAGACAGGAAACGTTAGCTTAGCATGACGACTGGATACAGGAGGTAATTACAAGCCTGGCTCTCTCCAGGTATTCAAAGAGTGATCATCACTACGCGCCCGCTTAGTAACATGTTATAGCTTGCATGTTAAATCTGAACAGAAACAAAACATTTTATGTGCATTATGCTAAGCTAACATAGCTGTTACAGGGTTTTCTGTGCCTTATGCTAAGCTAACATAGCCGTCACGGGGTGTCATGTACCTTATGCTAAGCTAACATAGCTGTCACGGGTTGTCATGAGCCTTATGCTAAGCTAACATAGCCGTCATGGGGTGTCATGTGCCTTATGCTAAGCTAACATAGCCGTCACGGGGTGTCATGTACCTTATGCTAAGCTAACATAGCCGTCACGGGGTGTCATGGGCCTTATTGCCTTATTTTTTATGACCGTGTCTCTCTGAATTCAGGCTTTGGAGTTGTTAAGCTGGACCTGAAGACCAAATCACAAAGTGGAGTGGTGAGGACACTTTTAATTCCCCTCCCCCCCCTCCACCCCCTCCCTCCTCCGTGAGTCACCTGGTCTCCGGGTGACTAGACTCTGCTGTCTGTTCTTGCTGCTAAAGCAAGAAGACGACCCCCCCCCCCCCCCCCGCTTGTCTTTGTGTCCTCTTTGTTGTCTCTGCTAACCGCTGCTTTGTCTCCACGCTGCTGTCCCCTCCCCCCCCCCCCCCTTCGGACTGCTCTGGCCTAGATGGTAAGATGGGAGTCAGCTGTTTGTTCATCACAGTCACCGCATGCTGTCGTCTGTTCTCATCTGGGTTCCATTTGTCTTTGTTATGATCGTTCAGAAATGAATTTGTAGAACTTTGCTTTTCTTCACGTTCTGTCATCATTTAAACATCTGAGATTACTTTTCATCTCTTTCATGTCTCATCTCCATCTTTTAGTTCAGACCAAGAGGCTTAAATTCAAACTTTTGTTGTAATTATCATATATTGTTATTTGGACGATACAATATTTTGTGACTTCACAAAGTTTGGCTCGATACGGTTTATATTAATATTAATTTAGGGTTCTAAAATCGATGTGAGACAATATCATAAGCTCATTTGATTATTAGAATTAGTTTTGTACAATTAACCTGTTGATCCAAAGTGTAACTCCCAGCTTTTAGACAGAAACTTTAGTGGAGGATCTGCAGGTTTTATTTGTGCTCTTTCGAGTTTCTCCTCGTGCGCCACGAGGAGCAAGGAGAAATGATTTATTTTCAGAGTATATCATGTAAAATCCACAATATATTAAAAGAAAATTGAATAATTTTAACTTAACAGCGAAAATATTTAAGGAAACTTAAATTAAATTTAAGTTTAACTTTACATTATTTTTAAACCACGCACTTTAACTTTAATAGCCATCCCTTAGTTGTATCATAATTTATATTTAAATATACTCATTGTTGTGTTTTTCTCTTTGTTTCTGGTCTCCAGCATGAAAACAGGCTTCATTTTCGTTCTGCACAGTTTCATCTTTATGTTTCAGTTTTTATTCTGAAATAAAATCCTCAATTTAAATAACGTGATTCTTTGCATTGAATTAGTTGATCTGTTTGAGCAAGTCATTTTACAATTACAAAACCCTTTTGAAAGGGCAAACGGCCACAAACGGGGATTAAAACACGCCGTGACTCTCCACAGGAGTTCAACACGTCCGGCTCCAGCAACACGGACACGGGGAAGGCCGCCGGCAGCCTGGAGACCAAATACAAGATGAAGGAGCTCGGCCTGAGCTTCAACCAGAAGTGGAACACGGACAACACGCTGGCCACCGAGGTCACCGTGGAGGACCAGGTACGTGCACACACACACACACACAGTGGTACGTCTACATGGCTTCATTGTGGAGGTTTAACGCTTTTCTTCTTTCCCTGCAGCTGACTCAGGGACTGAAGGTTGCCTTGGATACGTCTTTTGTACCAAACACAGGGTGAGACCACGTTCATTTGCGGAGGGATCCACATCTATTTGAGTATTTGAAAGTTAGAATAAACTACAGTGGGCATCAGGACATCACGATGAGCGTCAATAAAAACAAGAGATGAACTGACCTTTGACCCGTGCAAATCGGTTTCCTCCAGGAAGAAGAGCGGAAAGCTGAAGACGGCCTACAAGCGCGACTTTGTGAACCTGGGCTGTGACGTGGACTTCGAGGGCCCCATCATCCACGCCGCCGCCGTGCTGGGCTACGAGGGCTGGCTGGCCGGCTACCAGATGGCCTTCGACACGGCCAAGTCCAAGCTGGCCCAGAACAACTTCGCCCTGGGATACCGGGCCGGAGACTTCCAGCTGCACACCAACGTGTGAGTGCTCGGGTTTTAGCGCTACGCCCCACAGTCCGAGGCCCGAAGGCCTGATCCGGAACACAAGGCAGAAGGCGCCAGTCATTCTAACGTCTGAGACTTTAAAGTGTGGAGCTGCATTCTGTGTAGTGACCAGCAGGGGGCGACTCCTCTGCTCCCATAGACGTCTATGAGGAAAGGACTCTACTTCTGTGTAGTGACCAGCAGGGGGCGACTCCTCTGCTCCCATAGACGTCTATGAGGAAATGACTCTACTTCTGTGTAGTGACCAGCAGGGGGCGACTCCTCTGCTCCCATAGACGTCTATGAGGAAATGACTCTACTTCTGTGTAGTGACCAGCAGGGGGCGACTCCTCTGCTCCCATAGACGTCTATGAGGAAATGACTCTACTTCTGTGTAGTGACCAGCAGGGGGCGACTCCTCTGCTCCCATAGACGTCTATGAGGAAATGACTACTTCTGTGTAGTGACCAGCAGGGGGCGACTCCTCTGCTCCCATAGACGTCTATGAGGAAATGACTCTACTTCTGTGTAGTGACCAGCAGGGGGCGACTCCTCTGCTCCCATAGACGTCTATGAGGAAATGACTCTACTTCTGTGTAGTGACCAGCAGGGGGCGACTCCTCTGCTCCCATAGACGTCTATGAGGAAATGACTCTACTTCTGTGTAGTGACCAGCAGGGGGCGACTCCTCTGCTCCCATAGACGTCTATGAGGAAATGACTCTGTCTCTTGCCTCAGTAAACATGAGTTTATGGTCTCAAGTCTTCTTCAGTACAGCATGCGTCGTCAGGGGCGTAAACCCGGGACTGTTTTCCCTCCCCAGTAACGACGGCACCGAGTTCGGCGGCTCCATCTACCAGAAGGTGAACGAGGAGCTGGAGACGGCGGTCACTCTGGCCTGGACCGCCGGCAGCAACAACACCCGCTTCGGCATCGCCGCCAAGTACCACCTGGACAAAGACACCTCGCTCTCTGTGAGTGCTGCAAAACGTTCACTCATCTATTCTGCCGTTTTGTTTCATGCGTCATAGCATCTTAACCCCCCCCCCCTCGTTCTCCGCGCCGCAGGCCAAAGTCAACAACGCCAGTCTGATCGGCGTGGGTTACACTCAGAGCCTCCGGCCAGGTAGGCAGCTCATCCTGCTCAAGCACTTTCTGTTGCTTTTCCGTGAAATGTAATGAATGTGTCTCGTCATTATGACATGAATCATAACACAGAAAGAAATTCAAGTTGAATTTCCCTGAAACCCACGTTTTACAAAAAAGGGACAAAAGCTGCAACAATAGAAACAACGTCTGTCGAAGTGCCTAATTAAACTCCCTGAAGTTCAGTCGAAGTTTCTCTTTATTGTCACGTTAATCTACTGAGGAGCTTTTTTAGAACACGGTTTGTTACGTTTGAATTTTAAACGTAGATGTAGAATAAGATGTTTTTGAATTAAAAAGATCACAATTTTAAGCTCCGCTCCTGGCAGTGATGTGTTCAAGGACCTTCGGAAAGATGAAAACCTATTTATAATGACTGGAGTAACCGTGCCGTAGTTACAATAAGAAAACCTAAATATAGTCATTCTCTCACTACGTCAGCAGGGAAGGGTCATCAGGTAAATCAAGTTCCATTTTTCATTTGACAAGTCACAGTGAAAAAACGTGTCCAGCTGGTTTGCATTAAAATCTTTTTTTTTTAATCGTTTGCTCAACGTCTGCTTGTCTGAATGTGTTTTAACTCGCAGACAGGAAAATATAAACAGATTTTTTTAAACGTAGCTTTTTAAAACTAAGACTGACTTGAAATAAGATTCTGAAGAGATGCACCTGCTTTGTCTGCAGGTCTTATATTTATATGACATGTTAACAATATCAAGCTTTCTTGGTTATTAAACCGGTCTCATGTGGAAGTGTTCTGCGTCCCTTTAGGTGTGAAGGTCACCCTCTCGGCTCTGATCGACGGGAAGAACTTCAACGCCGGGGGTCACAAGGTCGGGATGGGCTTCGAGCTGGAGGCGTAACGTGGAAATAAAGTAGAGGAAAGTAAAAAGGCCCCCGGACCACATCTACACCACCCCCCCCCCCCATCACAAACACAGACCACACCGCCCTGTAGCTTCACAGATTTCACGATCACGGAAGTGACGCTATTTATTTCAGTAAGATCTTCAGGAGAGGCCCTCGTTGGATGGTTAGCTTCTTTGTTTTTGCCGCCTTTTCCTAAAAAAAAAAGCATGCGAAGATGAAAGAGCGAGAGGCTCATCTGCTCGGTTAGAAACAACATCTGTTTAGTGCGGAGCGCTCACGGCGTCTCGAGGTCGATAGGTCAACGAAGGAGCTTTACGGGAACAGACTTACGTTCCGTCCAGAGGCTCGAAAACGATCCCTGTGATCCCTTTGATCCCCCGGAGCGATCCCTGTGATCCCTTTGATCCCCCGGAGCGATCCCTTTGATCCCTTTGATCCCCCAGAGCGATCCCTGTGATCCCTTTGATCCCTGTGATCCCCCGGAGCGATCCCTGTGATCCCTGTGATCCCTGTGATCCCTTTGATCCCCCGGAGCGATCCCTTTGATCCCTTTGATCCCCCAGAGCGATCCCTTTGATCCCTGTGATCCCCCGGAGCGATCCCTTTGATCCCTTTGATCCCCCGGAGCGATCCCTTTGATCCCCCGGAGCGATCCCTGTGATCCCTTTGATCCCCCGGAGCGATCCCTTTGATCCCTGTGATCCCCCGGAGCGATCCCTGTGATCCCTTTGATCCCCCGGAGCGATCCCTGTGATCCCTTTGATCCCCCCGGAGCGATCCCTGTGATCCCTTTGATCCCCCAGAGCGATCCCTGTGATCCCCCGGAGCGATCCCTGTGATCCCTTTGATCCCCCCGGAGCGATCCCTGTGATCCCTTTGATCCCCCGGAGTGATCCCTTTGATCCCCGGTTGTTCCGGTAGGGGGAGGCGATGTCGTGGAATCTTCTCGTGTAGTTAGTTTGCATTTCTCCGACATTGTTTCCGTCTATCGGTCTCAGGATTCGGGGGTCTTCTTGTTGCTCGGGGAAACGCTCCCGTTGTTGCCGTGGCTGCTTTCACACAACGACCTCCACTCCTCAGACGTGCACATCGCACACAGTCGAGTGACCTCGATCAAAACGCCGTCATGGGGTCAGGTCTCACAAGTGACTCTCCTATTTGTTTCTTTTATGACTCTAATTGTGTTATGATTTTGATAGGACTCTTTTCTTTGTCACTTAGAAACAATACCTCATTTTTTTCCAATGTCAATTAAGGGAATTCAAACAATAAAAAGAATAAATGAAACATCTCATAGAAGTTGTCATAATTATTTTCCTTGTGTTAATATATTAACTATTAGATTAAACAATTAATTTGATTTCAATGATTTTTTTTCTTCTTTTTTTTCTAAATCCACTTTATTCTTGAATAAATCAAACTACTTTTTTGTTTTTTTGAAGGGCTCTTCACCAACAAATATTGATTCAAACAGCATATTCACATTTTGGATCATCTTTCAATAGCTTTCAACAGAATTCAGGCCTGTATGCTGAATATTAACCCACAGCTGGTTAGCTTAGCATAGCGACAAAGTACATAATGAGTAGCTAGCCTTTTCTCTTTATAAAGTTACAAAACAAACTTTAACCGATAAGTAATAATTCCACATTGTGGCTCTAGAGGGGAAAGCTGTTTTCAGTCTTTATGCTAAGCTACCCGGCAACAAGCTTTAGCTTATAATTACCAAACAGAATAAGCATGTCGACCAACATGTCAAACTGTTCCTTCAGGATTTATTTGTTTTGTTAAATGAAAAAGTGCCACATTATGCTTCGATAGTAAAAATGTCAAAGCCGTGTTTAAAAATGTGTCTTTAATTACGCTCACGACAAATTTAAGTTCATGAGAAATATTTAGTAAGATATCTGAACACAAGACGTTAGCATAGTCATGACTCAGTAGATCTCATCAGCTCAGTAAAATATAACGTGTGTTATATCCATGCAGAACTATTCAATAAATAAAGTTTATAGTACCAGTGAATCCACATCGTAGATTCATTAGAAATATCTCAAGTATCCCATATAAAAGTAATGCATTAAAAATAGATATAAAAGTTTTTACATGAATGAATATAGGATTTGAATGTCAAGTAAAAGTATGTAAAAAAAGTAAGAATGTATTAATTAAATATCATTAGACACGAGGCCGCAGTCCAAAGTGTGCAAACCTCAGCATGCTGAAAATATCAATGCTCATCATGTACATTTATCCTTGAATATTTGTAACAGATTCTGTAGAAATTCCCACAGCTTTGAAAAAGATGTCGCTCAAAGCCACTGGATTCAAATGAAATGATCACTAGGGTCATTAAAGTCGTCCTCTGGCGACCATGAATGCCAGAACAAACTTTAAGGGCCATGCATTCGATAGTCGATCGTTAACTTGGATCAAATCAGAAGGGCTCAACCTCTGAGGACATTGATGTTTCATCTCAATCACAAATGTCAACCTCGATTCAAAGTCACGTGATCACTAAGTCATCAGTAGGCGTCCTTTCAGCCCGACCTCATGTACCTCCGTGGTCTTCAAATGAAAACGTTTATTTACACCAAAACCAGCCGCAGGAATCGGCTCTTTTTCTTTTCACAGTTTGGTCGACCTGTTCCTTCAAGGACGGTTTGTGGGCGCCGCCCGAACCGCAGGATCCACGTCCCACAACGTCCTCCACCCTCCCCCCTCCACCCCCCTGCCCCGCGAGGCCCGGGCTCGTCGTGGCGTCGTTGGAGTCTCACGAACCAGACGGAGCCGTTTCTTCATGCCTCAAAGAACGCCGAACAGCGGCCCTCACAGCAGGTTGACCTTCGCCACCACCTGCTTGCAGCCCGTCTTGGAGTACTGGCGCCCCCCGACCTCGGGGTAGTATTCGATCTCCCCCGCGAGGCGCTCTATGTTGGTATGGTCCGGGTAGAACCCCTCCCGGGTCATTTCCTCCAGGAAGCACTCCATCACGTGACCCTTCTCCAGGAGGCCCAGGGGCAGGAGCTCCGCCTCCGCCCACAGCGGGTGCAGCTGCCCCAGGGAGTCGCGCAGCGTCGGAGTCAGCTCCCTCGCCAGGTTGCCCTGACGACCGGCGGCGGCGGCGCCGGACGAGTTGTGCAGCACGTGCCTGGTGACGTGGCGGTCGCCCAGGTTGCTGAGCAGCAGGTAGACGGCGTTCAGGTGCTCGTTGGAGCGCCCGGCGGCCACCAGCTGCAGCAGCGCGTCCAGGATCTCGCCGTGCATGTGCTCGGCCTCGTCGAAGACGAAGAGCGGGATCTTCTCCTCCTCCTCGGCGCGCCCCACCGTCTCGGAGACCAGCGCCGACAGGTCGCGGGCGCAGCGCGGGGCGTTGGCCTCCCGGGGGCAGTGGTGCAGGACGTAGTACTGCAGCACCAGCGTCTCCCCCACCACGGAGCGGAAGTGACCCGCCAGGAGGCGGCCCAGGTGGCTCTTGCCCACGCCGCTGGGCCCGTGCAGGGACACCACCAGGGGCTTGTTGTGGACGTAGGTGGACAGGTAGTCCTTCAGGTGGGACAGCAGCCCGTCCACCGCCCCCTGCTGGCCGAACACCTCCCTCCTCAGCGTCTTCTCCAGCCCCTCCAGGTCGTACCGCAGCACGTGGTCGTCCAGGTTCTCGATGGCGTTGTACACCTGAAGGACACGGTGTCAACCAATCAGAAATGGAACAATCCATCAAACTGCAGCTTTGAAGTGCGCTCTTTGTCTCATCGACTTCCAGCCGAGGAGTCGCCCCCTGCTGGTCTCACAGTCACATGACGTCATGATGTCATAACCCCCCCCCCCCCCCCCATCCGGTTACCTGGAGGAAGACGATGGCGCAGAGCAGGTAGAGGCAGTACTTGGCTCGGCTCTGCTCCTGCTTCGGGGGGGCTCGCCGCCCCCCGCCGGGGGGATACAGCACCTTTTTCCTCCTCTTCTTCTTCTTCTTCTGAGTTACGTTGGAGGGGAACGTCGGCAGTCCGTCAAAGGTGAAGATCCTGGGGCTGGTTCTCCCCGGCGCCCCCAGGGGGGCCCCCTCCGGGCCGAGGCCCAGCAGGGCCGCCTCCTGGCGCCTCTTCTTCATGGCCAGGTACTTCTGCTTGATGCGCACGACGGCGCGCAGGGACGAGGAGAAGCTGGACATGCTGGGGGCGGGTCTCCCCCCCTGCCCCCCCTCCCCCTCCGTCAGGGAGGCCGAGGTGCTGCTGTCGGCGTCGCTCATCTGCAGAGAGGAAGCACCGTGGTCACATGACCCTCGGCTGGCTATTTCCTGTCTTATTCTAATCCAACCTTCAATCTACACACGCGAGAATGATACTGAAATCAATTGTATGAATTTATCTTAATTATCCAGTAATATTTATATTTATACACACAGATCTGGTGTGTAATACAACAGGAGGTTTATTCTCTAACGTCAGGCCACTTTACTTCCTCTTAGAGGAAGTTACTTCACGCTGAAACAGAAGATTAGACTCCTTCACGATAACATCTGTAACATCTGTTCCGTTTGAGCAGAACTCATATTGTGATAAACACCTCAAACATCATATTCAAATCAGGGAGGCATACTTTGGAAAATGCTCCTGCAAAGATAAGGAAGCTCGTCCACGAACCCTCGCGGGGCCGCGCAGTAGCGCGCACGCGGGTGCGCGTAACCACGAATTCTGTGGAAGCTTCTGCACGTTTTTTCATCCGAATTATTCTGTGGAGTTCTGCCAAGTTACGAGAGACAGATGTGGAGCAGCGTCGGAACGCGCCATTGTGACTGAGAGACAATGAGGAACTATCAGTTACACCCCGGGGGGCGGGGGGGGGGGGGGTAGGTTATAACCTAGACCATTAAAGAAGAAGACATTGTGCACAGTGCATGTGCGCGCGGTCAGAAGACGGCTGTTGGCTCGCAGGCAGCTTCCTTTCTGGTAAACGGGTTACAGTGTTTGAATGGGGGGGTCGGGGGGAGGGGGGGGGGGGGTTCGGGCGCATTCCAAACATCGCAGAGGAGGTTTGCTCAGAAGGAAAGAAGCCAAATACCTCGTCAGCGGATCTTCTCCTCGCGCGGCGTCCTGAAGTTTCTCCTCCAACAGAAGCAGCTGAAACACGAAGAGAAGCGTCAGCGGGGGGGGGGGGGGGGGGGGCACATGCAATAGAACAGCGCTTCCTTACCCCCCCGTGGCTCTGATGGTGTCCGTTCGGTCCTCAGTGAGAGTGACGGGACACAGGAAGAGTCCTCGCCTCCTCCCTCCCCCCGGCTCCTCCCCCTCTGACCCCCTCCCCCCGGCTCCTCCCCCTCTTTAACCCTCGTCTTCTGTGCTTAATAGATCCATCAGTCTGAAAAAGCAACAGATGGAATCCATGTTTCCAAATGAGAAGGAGTCAGTTTATTTATTAATGAATGAATAAACAGTCTGATAAAAATACGCTGCAGGTTGAAGCTGCTTCACACGTTCATTATTATTATTATTCAGACAAACTTCTTATTGGTTTTAAAACACTGATCCGGTTTGGAGAATTTGGTCCATTTGGCTTCACTCATGTTTTCAGAAAGTGTGCAGTGGCCCTTTAAGTCCTTCATTCACATGTAAGAAATGAACTTTATTATTTATTTATTAACGTTTGGCTTTAAAAAAAACAAGGAGAAAGTTATTTTGGATATTAAATGTGACTTTGCAGCTGCTGGTGTTTGTGACATAAATAGAAATGCAAAGAGGTGCAGCACAACGTTTGCATACACCTCCACCCGAGCACCAACCGCCCCCTGACCTCCGCCTGCAGAGACACGTGGAGCGGAAGCAGGGAGCGTAAACTGTTTGCGTTTGGGGGGGAGGGGGGGGCAGATGTTTGCAGCAGCACCAACAAAGAAGAAGTGCGCTGTTTTAACACCAGGTTTTATTTCATGTTGTTTAGAGCGAGACATTGAAAGGGTTTCTCTCAGGAAACGAGACACACACACACACACACACACACACACACACACACACACACACACACACACACACACACACACACACACACACACACACACACACACACACACACACACACACCCTTTGTCTCTTGTAGCCTTTTTTAGGATTTATACTTTTTGTTTCTGTGACGACCAGACGTTCCTCCGGCATCATCCACCTTCCTCCAGGTGGAGGCTACGTCAGGTGGAGATTGTGCAGATAAATATTTCCAACTGAGTTTTTTTTCCCCCTCAGAAAACCGTCAGTTTCTCTCAGTTTTTCCCCCAGGAGGCGTTACTTCCTCTTCCTTCCCCGGCCCCTCCTCCCCCTGCTGGAGGCGGGGCCTCCTGCGGCACCGTCCGACGGGCCGGCCCCGATGTTGATCTGTCCCTCCTGGATCTCGCTGCGGGCCTCCGGGGGAAGGTG
Organism: Pungitius pungitius; assembly: GCF_949316345.1. Classification (NCBI taxonomy): domain Eukaryota; kingdom Metazoa; phylum Chordata; class Actinopteri; order Perciformes; family Gasterosteidae; genus Pungitius; species Pungitius pungitius. Next base: position 1,173,963 of record NC_084917.1, read on the forward strand.
CTCGATCTGCTGCTGCGCCTCCAGGTAGAACATGACGTCCCTCAGCTGCTCCTGCAGCTCCGCGATGGCCCCGTCCTTGTGCTCACCTGCAGGGGGGGGGGGCAGACACCAACGAAGAAGAAGACGAGAAGAACCAGTTAAACACCACTTCTACCAATAAATACGTCTCCAGTTAATCAGAAGCTCATATATGAGGAAATGAAAAACTAAACGTCCTTCTGAGAATCACAAAGTCTCCCCACAAAGCGCCTGGATTTACTCACTCAAGTGTTGATTTAACTTGTTACCATAGCAACCATCTACTAACCCACTTAAAGACAAAATTACAGCAGTAAAGCAAATAAATATAAACACACACACACACACACACACACGCCGTCATCCGCGTAAACAGAGAGCACCTGCGACGGGGTGCGTTTGTTTTAACTGCCCTCACCCCCCGGGGGCGTTACGGCCTCCCTCAGGCGAGTCTGTGCAGAATGTTAATAATCAGCTAACAGCAGAGCACAATGAGGAAGTGATCGCCATGGAAACAGAGCGTTTCAGGTTTCTATGAATGGATCTGTACAAGTTTGTAGTTCTATCAGTAGTCCCCCCCCCCGCCCTCCCCTCACCGGTCTCCTTCACTTTGCGCTCCTCCTCGGCCAGCTGGGACTGCAGCTGCGTCTGATTGGCTCTCAGACATCGGTTCATCTCCTGCTCCTCCTTCAGCTCCTGGCTCAGCTTCACCACGCGAGTGTGCAGCTGAGTGCACCTGAGCACAAAAACACAGGTGAGGAGGAGGGCTGTTGTATATAAATACTGACACAGGATCAGTCAAATCACTCTTTGATCCCACTTGGTTACCCATGATGCATTGCACCAACTAACGTGTCGCAGAGTTTAATTCTCAGATAACTTGAAGCTGTTTGCATCAGTGAGTAAGAATATTATTTATGAATATTTTATAAAAGAAACAATTCTCTGTGAATGAAACTAGAATCAAGAGTAATATTGATCGGATGAACAGAACATTTAGAACATTTAAAGGAAAGTGGATCTTCACTCACTTCTTCTCGACGCCCTGCTTCTCTTTGCTGATTTCTCCAAAGCGTCGCTCCAGGTTGTCGCAGCGCTCCAACGTCTCCTTGAATTTAACCTTCATGTTGTTGATCTGAAAGAGAAGTGAGATGAGGAGGAGGAGGAAGAGGAGGAGATGAAGAGGTAAAAAAAAAAAAAAAAACACAAGTACCTCCTCGGTGGTTTCCTTCTCCAGGTGAACGATCTTATTCTCCCAGTAGATCCTCTGAGACTCCAGCTGACTGGTCAGCAGGTACGAGTACTACACACAAACACACACACGCACACACACACACACACGCGGTGAGTCCCTCGCGCCTCGCTTCGTGGAAACGACCCCGAGGGAGAAGCGGCGCTCACCTCCAGCTGCAGCGCGTCGATCTTCTCGGCGTGGCAGGTGTCTCCTTCACACTCGTACTGCACCATCTTGCCGTCCGTCTTACTGGCCACGAGGCGATGGACGTAGTTATCTGTGAGCATTCAACCTTTTTACGCTGACCTTTGACCTCCTCAAAGACACACAACTGGGAATTTAACTCTATTTTATTTGACTTTGAAAGTATTGATGAAAACTTATATAATAAACTAATAATTGATGCTGTATTTTTACAGATTAAATTACCCAACAGTATAAGAAGTCATTAAAATGAGTGTCATATTAATCAATGGTAATAACCCAGTAATAACTACAGGAATATGACATGGACCACTCTGCATTCACTCGTTTCCTAGTAGCAGAGTATTTCACTAATAATAATAACTGTAATAAATATTATCAATAACTTCTTTTAGGTCGCCTGCTGCCCCCTAGTGGACAGAATGAAACCTTTTATTTAGCTCTACTGGATGACTGAAGAGTTCAGTCCCCGCCTGCTACCCCGAGCCCATGAGCAAGGAGCGGTACCTCCGGCGTAGTCCCACACGCGGTGGTTGGTGAGCTGCATGGCGTACGTGTGCTGCGTCTCCTCAAAGTGCTTGTAGGCGTGCCGGCTGACGTAGCGGCCGCAGCCGATGTGTCCGCAGATCAGACAGATCCACAGGTTCTACGGGGGGGGGGGGGCGCAGGAGGAGGAGGGGGGGGGGGCTTTACACATATGAAATAAAAAGACAGAGCGTGGCTTAAAACGGAGGTTTGTTACCTCCTGCACGCCGCACTCAAAGCACTTGTTCTCCTCCACTGGTTCTGGAGTTTGACAGTAACGACACACAGGACACCTGGAAACACACACGGATAGACGGTCACATGACTAAAAGTGAGTGTGTGTGTGTGTGTGTGTGTGTGTGTGTGTGTGTCCACACAGGACTCACGTGGCGTCGTCCCACCGCTGGAGGCACTGGCTGTGGAAGCTGTGGTTGCAGAGGGTGGTCAGGATGCCGTTGACTGACTCGTCCATCCTCTCCAGACACACGGTGCACTTCGGCAGCTCTGTGAGCTCCATCACCGGCAGACTGGCTCCCTGTGGGGGGGGGGGAATAAGAAGAACACTTGGAACTAGAGACTGAGACCATAAACTCATGTTTACTGAGGGAACAAATCAAGAGAGAAGTGGAGTCATTTCCTCATATGACGGCTCATTGAATATCAATATTGAGAATGAAAATGGAGAATCCATTTACCTCTTCGGACTTGATGACCTCGGCGCGCTCCACGTAAACCATCTGACACACGGCGTCCTCGATGGAGTTGAACTGGCGGCCGTTGCACGCCGTGAAGAAACTGTCTGCGTCTGCCTGAAGAAACAAAGAGCCGCTGTGAGTCCAGAGTCCGAGGATCAACGCTATCAGACGACGAGGGAGTCCAGCTTCACTCAACTTCCTTAATGTCATGGTGACCTTTGACCTGCCAACTTCGTAAGGGTGAACCCCCCCCCCCCCACAAGGATGAATGGACGACCCTCACCTGCGAGCAGAATTTAAGCAGAACCATGTACTGGTTGGGGGTGGAGTCCCGTATGATCTTCATGTGCTCCATGACATCATTAAAGGGCGCCAGGAGCTTCATGAGGTCGTGGCTGGTCATGGTGGCGGGGACGGTCAGGATGCAAACCATCGCGCTGCGCCTCACGTCCTCCGTAAGCGACGTCATTTTACTGCAGATATTTAAAATATGAGATAAGAAAGACACAATAAGTTATAAATACAGAAAAGTTATGGATCTGAATATTTCTTAAATGTGTCCAATGGCTGCCTTTAAATGAGAACCCATGTGACGGTGTGACTCACTTGGTCTTGTAGAGGTGCATGATGCCGTGGACGATCTCCACAGACGGGTTCCCGCTGAAGAAGGAGATCTGGTCGGGCAGCTGCTTGGAGGGCGAGTCGGGCGCCGCGCGGGTCGCCTCGGCTCCTTCCTCAGAGGCCTCGGCTCCTTCCTCAGAGGCCTCAGCTCCTTCCTCAGAGGCCTCGGCTCCTTCCTCAGAGGCCTCAGCTCCTTCCTCAGAGGCCTCGGCTCCTTCCTTGGCTTCCTCCTTTGAGTCCTCGGCTCCTTCCTGAACTTCAGCCAAAGCTTCTCCGTCCTGCTCTGAGGAACCGCCTCCTTTATCTACAGTAGACAGTTGGTAGTTGGCAGGTGTTATACGTTCAAAGGGAAAAGGTACAAAAAATATATCTTAAACGTAATGATATAATTATTCATTTTAGCAAAATGCTTTAATTAGGGACCATTTTCAGCAGCATATGAATCCACATCTGGTGCTCTGGTGAGTATTTGTACGTGGACGCATTGGGTCCAAATGGGCTTCAGCTTGTGTTGTCATGGTGATGATGAAGGAGCAGCAGTGGGGCGCGTAGATCTTAAGGATATAATTACTGTTCCTCTTTGAGGTGGTGTGCTCACCTGGGCCGGGCTCGAAGGTTTCGATCACCATGTCCCCCATCGCCCGGCTGCCGATGTGTTGGTGCAGCACAGCTGATCGCTCCAGATCCGTCTTCCCACTCAGAGCGTGTTTGGCTACACACAGAGCCTTCTCCTGCAGATCCTCCTGCGACATGCCTTCAACTGAGAGACTCGATCAAAACCTGGTTCAGTATGCATCAACCGAATACCAGCACCGGGAGAATGGTCCCTGTCACTGTGCTGCAGCATCATTAAGATTCTAACATGTACGTCACATGTTCTTTACATACTGTTGGTTAGTTTGATCTACATCAATGCATCACATGTTTGTATCATCTGTAACACTTCATCCTGCAGTTTATCACAAACATGCATCAACACATAAAAGAAACACTTCTATTCACAGATAGACAGAAGGATCTCTTTCCTGGTCACTTGCTTGTTAGCTTCACGGCTAATTCCAGCACAACTGTGACGTTCACGCTTAGCTGCTGTGGGAGAAACGGAACTCACCAGCAGAGTACTGGAAACCTCGTGGAGAAGGAGACTGGTCGGCGAGCTCCAGGCGGATAACAACCATAGACACACTCATGTGTTAAAAAGGAAACGGCCACTTCTACAAAGAACAAAACAAACCCGGTGACAGCTAGCTAGCTAAAAATAGCTACTTAGCTAATGGCTAACATAAACAACCAGCCGTAAATAAAAGGCAGTAAAAGCGAAACAATTTCTAAACCTGTGTGATGGTCAACCGGCTTGTCTTCAGAATATGTACACGAAACTTAATGCTGTGTCTTAACAGCGAAGACACTGCAGCTGGCTAAAGCTGGCTAGCTTCCCTGTCTGTGTGAACACAGCTGTTTGTGGCATGCTGCTCTTCTTCGTGTACGGAGTAAATCGGTAGTATGTTGACGCAAAGCGTGCTGCGGCCCCCTACAGGATCGAGCTGCACACTGCACCCAGACTGAAAAACAGGTCATGACTATAAATCAATTTAAAACTGATCTAAAACACAATGAAATAGATACATATCCACTCACATCTAAACATTCAAACCATCCCGTTTACGTTCAAACAGAAATAATTAAAGACACGTGAAAACATTTAACAACCAAATTCCTGCGTTTTCTTTATTATTTAAAAAAGCTTTGACATTCCAGTGTTTCTGTTTTCCATTTTCTAACAAAAGAGGGTGGTGAGATGACACTTCAGATTGTCAACCATTACTGTGAACAGTGAACAACAACAACATCATGGTGAGGTGGGATCACAGACGTGTGCTCTGCAGCCACACGGACACACGGAGGGCTCAGAGAAAAGGCATTTTATTAGCACATGTGATTCGTATGCGGATACAACAGGAAGGACAAGGATTCACCGGTTACTCACATTTTCACATTGTTCGGCCAAATTATTGATAAAATAGTAAAAAACAAAAAGAAAACTGCACACTAAGCTGCAGTCGTCCATCAGTGCTGCTGGGTGATTTTTGTAAACAATGTCAGTCCATCTCTCAATGTTATGAAGAATAAAAAGAAGATCCTTTCACTGAGAATATAAAAAAGGTTTTTGGTTCATGACTTTTTTTTTTTGGAGGGGGGGGGAGATGTGTCATAAACGGGAATGAACACAACATGAACACACACATCTACTGCAGCTCATTATTAAAACAAACAAAAAAACAAAACACATCATTCTTTCACACCGTTCTGCAGCCGCAACTTTATATTTACAATTAGGTCCAAAGTTTGTCTGTGAATCACAAACACGTCATCCCATAATAATCTATTATCAGAGGCCCAGAGGGTCAACTGAGAAAGATAACTCAAGGTTCTCACTTCTGCTCTAATTTTACATCAGCTGTGAAACAAGTCAAATTTAAAGTTTTGGCAGGTTGAAAAAAACCCCCCAAAAAGGTGTTAATGTTCTAAAGACTAAAAACACTTTTCTTCACACACTCTGAACACAAGATAGTAAAATTAAAAAACCCACTCAACCTGAAGAAAGTAATGTTTTTAGTCTATTTAGAACACGTGGAGACTTGCGCCTCTTGTGGCTGAATTGAGAACTACAACAACAAAGTGACTCTGGATCAACCTCTTCACCTTGTTAGTGACCATCTGAATATCAGTAACACAAAGGCTGATCGACCCTCTGGGAATGAAAGTGTTGAAAGTCATTTTTCTGAACTACTCTGAAGTCTGTGGAGAAAAAAAAATGAAAACACACAAACGAAAAAATGGACCAATGTCGACATTTCTGAAAAGTATCGCGTTAGTTTGGAATTTTAGATGCTGCCTTAAGTTCAGTTTACACTCAAATAGAAATCCTTAAATCAACCAGTGACTGAAATGTGAATAAAAAAAGGGAGAAAAACATTTAGATCAGACTTAACCCCCCCTCACTGAAACAATCATTCCAGCAGATGGCATCAACTGAACTTGTGTGAATGAATAACTCATCTCGCTCTTAAATAAATATCAAGCAGCAGGTCTCACAGGAGTGTGTCCTTGAGACGAGTTGTGCGATGAGTCGATGTGTTTAGAAGAACTTCTCCTGGTGTCATGGGGGGAAAAAAAATAGAAAATAAAACGATAACAGCCCGACTCCACTACTGCTCTTTATAATACTGCAACTACACAGATGGTTCCACTTCCAAAAGACACACAAGATGCACAAAACGACAAAAAGGAAGTAAAATAATGGAGAAAGATTGTGTGACTTCAGTCTGAGTGAGTTGTGTCTCCTCCTCATGGACAGAAACAGCTGGAAGAGCAGCACATTGAAACAACTCCCTCCGTAGTGTTAACAGTCCCAGCGTGTGTGAGTCTGTGAGTGTGTGTGTGTGTGAGTCTGTGTGTGTGTGTGTCACTTTGTTCTCACCAGAGAAAAAAGGAATTAAAAGAAACTTAACGGATATTCTTATGAGCTGTGGTAGTTGTTCTTTGCTATATACAATAATTTATTAGGTAACATCATCTAAAACGGCTTATTCTTATTTCCTAACTTTGCGCTAAGTTTATGTTTTGTGCGTTTCTTAAAAACGAAAAAAAAGCATGTTTTTATTCCTCATTCTTTAACTTATAATGGCTGAATAAAGTCATGAGTTTACTTACAAGCTTTGTGTGCTAGAAGAGTTGAAGAGGTACCCGAGGTGTGTGTGTGTGTGTGGGGGGGGGGGGGTGGGGGGGGGTGTCGAGGGGAAAGACGACATAATAAAGATCCAGATTGACAGACGCCGAGGGGAGGGACATCCGGGACAGGAAGCAGGTGAGTGACGACTGTACTGACAGAGTGTGTGTGTGTTGAGGGGGGGGGGGGGGTAGAGTCATCTTTATTCAGGCGGGGGGGCGGTCAGATCTTGAGGCTCTTTATAGTTTCGGCTCTCTTCCTGAGCAGATCTCCCGCCTCCTGTAGCGAGCGCAGGTAACTGCTCTGCACTTTGTCCATAGCAGCCTTGGTGAACGCCTCCTCGTCCTGAACAGGAAGTGACATCAGACATGACATCGCAGTCACATAACCATCAAGTCAAAAGTCAGATCATTTATTTATTTATTACGTTCAGAGTTTCAGTCGTATGTTTGTCGGTTTACATCAGACTTGTGATCCCACAATGCTTCAAAGGACTAAATTTAGGAAAGGTTACAGATTGATCCGATAGATCAGAGATTATCTCTGATCTGTCTATGACAGCAGGGGAGTCGCCCCCTGCTGGTCACTGCACAGAATGCAGCTTTGACCTCACGTCTTAAGAAGGTTGCGGTGTGTGTGGTCCTCGCCTCACCTGTGTGTGTCCTTCCAAGCTCAACCCGGCCAGTTTAAGGGCGGTGATGTCCGTCTCCTGCCCCTTAATAAACTCCAAAGTCTGGGTAAGCAGGTCCTGCAAGCCCCCCGTCAGCTCCTGGAAGCCACACACCACCGCCGGCTGCAAGAGACACGAAGCACCTGGTGAGGATCACCGCCTCACCAACGCAAAACAGACGCTGGAGGAGGATCAAAAGCAGAGGAAGCGCACCAGAGCCGTGTTTGCATCCTTTTTCTTCTTCTTCTTCTTCTGTAGGCTGGTCTTCAGCGGCCGGAGGACCTTGGCGCAGTGACTGGCCGTCCACAAGACGACGCACACCGTCTGGGGGGGGGGGGGCAAGGTTGCCTCATTTAACCAGAGTACACGTACAGCACACGGAACGTAGGAGGATCACATGGAGATATCTCACCTCAACGAAGAAGACTAGGTTTTCTAATAAGGAGGGCCGGGTTTTTAACTTGCCCTCTTTCATTTCCAAGAAATCCCCTTTGCACCTATTCAGGATTTCTGTGGGGGGGGGGGGAGGAAGAGAACGTGAGGCGTGACGGACTCGGACAGACGTCTGCAGCTGGAAGGACTCTCACCTTGAAGCTGGACTACTAAAGATTTGAAACCGTTACAGATCTGGGTTTGAAGCTCCGACGACTCGTCTGAGGAAGTCAAAGAAGAGCAAAAGGAAAGGAAGCGGTGAGTGGGGGGGAAAAAGCACCGCGCCGGCACCGACCCCGTCAACCCCCCCCCAAACCCCCCCCCCCCAAGTCAACCTGTCTGCTCACCGAGGCCGACGTCCTCCAGCTCCTGGAGGTGGACGGACAGCTGCAGCGCGGCCGCCTGGCACTGGCAGCTCCCGCTGGACAGGGCCGAGGCCAGGCGGGTGGAGGGGGGGCCCAGGAATGGATACTGCAGAGCAACAAGTAAGAACAATTCAAAGTGGTCCAGGAGGGTTTTAATCAGGGCAGTTTACGCCAAAAAGTACAAAATACAATAAAATGTGTCATTTTCTTTGTGTCTGCATTGGACTGCGTACCTGCGTGCGTCTCTCGGCCACCTGCGCCGCCGCCTGCAGGGCGAGCTGCAGCTGGCCGAGCAGCCCCCCGAGGACGGAGCTCCCGCCCCCCACCCCGTTCTCGTTGGTGGTGTCGGAGTTCTGCGGCGGGGGGGCGCGACCCGGCGAAGCCAGAGCGGCGAGGAGGCGCAGCGTGAGCGAGCGCAGCCGTAGCCACACTGTCTCCTCCTCCAGGGAGCGCCGCCGGTGCTCCTCGGTCAGCTCCCTGCGAAAGGGGGGGGGGGTTGATTGACCACCACGAAACATACATATACACACAAACACACACCTCCCTGGATTGGACAGACCTGTCTTTGGGGTCCCAGCTGGTGAAGACGGTGAGGTCCCTGTTGTCCCTCATGGTGTCCCAGGGGATGTCGTCCTCCTCTGGAGACAGAGACATGGCCTTCACACTCTCCTCCAGACTCAACACGCTGGAAGAGAAGCACGGGGCGTGAGTGAAAGCAGCAGCAGCAGCAATGTGGGGGTGAAGGTTCAGAGCGGCTCCTCACATGTCGGCCTCCAGGAACAGGTCCAGCAGCATCCTCTCCGTGCGCACCTGGGCGAAGTGCAGCGACTGGTTCAATCGGTTCCTGAGGGCTATGAACTCTGGGATCTTCTCAAACGCTCCGTACTTATAGGCCTGGATGATGTACTCTGAGGTCTGGGGGGGGGGGGGGGGGGAATTTAAAATGTTGGCCGTTGAGCAGGATCAAAGATTAAAAGGAGGGAGAGACGGACTTACATCTTTCTGGTTGGAGTGGAAAAACCTGAGGGAGAAGTTACAGGACTGGGAGGCTGCAGCGAACTGACCCAACGACTCGGCGTAACGCGTCAGCAGGAACCTGCAGATCAGACACCTTAGATGATCACTCCGTGCTGCCATTAAGTAGCAAACCACACGTGTATTTTCAATGATAACTAGAAGATGGCATCAAGGTCTCCTTGACGCAGTAAGTTTTTCTCTCTGTGGCTTTCAAACGAGGCTTTTCTGCCTCGAGTTCTGCGTGAGTTGCACGTGATGCGTTTAAGGACCACTAGGAGAGATGAAAGTAACGTTGTTTACAGCCTTTGTTGTATATGTTGAACTATAGTTTTGGTGATTGTATGAAGAAAGCAGGCTTGTTGGACCATTAAAAAAAGCTGTTAGGTGTTTTTAAAGCTCCATGGTTGGTGCGTGTTCACTGACCCGATGGTGTCGTGCTGCACGTGCTTGGCATCCAGGCTCGAGTACAGGTCCACCACGGGCTCAAAGGCCCCCAGGTGACAGTAGACCAGCAGCATCAGCAGCTTGAACTGCGCGTTGGAGGGGCTCAGGGTCAAACCCTCCTGCAGGACGCCCAAGCACCGCCACACCATGTTGTCATCGCCTGCGGCACAAACAACAGGGAGCCGCTCAGAGACGCAGAGAGCAGAGGGAAGGCGAGGAGCGAGGAGGAACTCACCCGTCTCCTTCCACAGGTCCACGTAGACGTGAGCCGCCATGAGGCAGTACATGTCGGAAAACTGCAGCTCCGTCTTCAGCGCGTTCGTCCCTGAGGAGGAAAAACAGCAACGACATAAGAGCCTCGAAAAAAGTCCCCTACAAGATTTAAAGAGGATTCAAACCAGCTTAAAATCCAAGATGGTTGTGGATTAACTTAAACTGATGGTCTCTATGGAGAGGTGCAGTTTGAGGACATTCATGTCGCTGACATCTCGTTTCCGACACAATTTAATATTATTTACTATTCACGGCGCGACAACCACAGCCAAACATAAACCTGAGGTTTACAATCTAAATAAAGAGCCGACTCCACCCTGCGTTCAGGGAGCAGAAACGCTGCCGGTTTCCATATGCAAATGAGTTGCTACGGAAACGAGCCACCGCAGGTGAAAACATTTGGATTATTAAAAAAACAAAAAGGACGCTCTCACCAAACTTGAGTCCGTGCCGGTAGTGAGCCTTGAGCTGGGCGATGAGGCGCAGCTTGCCGTCGGGGTCGAGGGCGTGGTGCAGCCCGAGGGCGCGGCCCAGCTGGCTCACGCACAGGTGCCTCTGCAGCGCTTTGGTGTCCTCCGGGAAGCAGAGTCCTTCGTCCCCCTGCTCGCCCAGGGGCACCGCCTCGCCCAGACGGTTGATGAACTAAGGGGAAAAGAACAGGGGGGGGGGGGGGGGGTTAAGAAAAGGACGAACCGCGTCACAATTCAACAACAACGCCGCCGCGGCTCACTTGCACGTGCTGGTCGGGGCAGAGCAGGTGGAGGTATATTTTTAGGTCGGTGATGCAGCAGGGTTTGTCTCCGAACTTCCCAAAGAACTGCACCATGAGCTCTAGAGGGTCACCTGTTTAAAGCCACACACACACACACACACCCACACAGGCTAAAGCACCAGTACAGAGGGCGGGGCAAGAGGGGGGGGGGGGGGCAGTGTTTTTACCCAGCAGTCTTTCTTCAGGACAGCCCCTCTCTCTCAGTCGGTGCATGAGCTCAAGTCGAGCCAAGTAAGGTCCTCGGAGCGAGCGCGAGTCTTTGCCGTCCTCCCCGGTGATCCTCTCCTCCACGAACCTCATCACCTCGGCAACCGTGTGGTGGACCGAACCCTCCGGACAGCTGCAGAGGGGGGGGGGGCGGACACACAAATTGTTATGTTGTTTTATATCGGATTAATTTGATAAATCTGATGGATTACAGTTCCTGCACAGATTGGTGACAGAAAGCAGGAGGTGACTGTAGATGTAAATGTGGGGATTGCATGAAACTCAGATTCTTTATCCCCAGTAGCTTGTCAAACCACTGCTTACACTTGCAGTGAAGTTGGTCATTGTGAATATATTTATTAATAATGAATAGCGCCTGTCAGGTGACCCCAGCAACTAAACGCTGTACTCACTGATCTCCGTCCTCAGGAGGACTCCACGACTGGTCCATGAGGTGGAAGAGAGAGTCGAAGTAGGAGGGGTAGAACTGCCAGTCGTCAGGGCTGGAAACACAAAGCAGTGGTGTTGGTCCCGTCTGGCCCGCTCCTCTCGGTCAGAGATACAACAGGAGGACCCTGAACCCGGTACTGACTTTTTGAGCAGCAGCTTGTGAGCCAGCGAGTTGCACTCGGGCCAGCGCTGCAGCCTGCGGTAGAGCATCATGCACTTGGACTCTCTGCTCTGCAGCTCGCTGGTCAGCTTCTCTGTGGGACCACGCACACGTCGTTACCTTTCAATCGGCTCACTGTTCCCATCTCTTGGGTCGACTTCAACACATCTTGCCAGAAGAACTGCGGAGGAGAACCTGCCGGCGGGCTCACGTTTGTCATAAAGAAGGCAGAGGGACACGGACACACTCACCACCGAGAGGGCCCCGGATCACGTCCAGAGCCTCCACGCACTTTCCTAAGCGCTCCAGGATCATAAAGTACAGCTGCACCTGCAGCCACAGAGGAACATAGAGCTGTGAAACTGACCCGAATGATCCTGGAAAACCCCGGAGAAGAAGCTTGTGTTATTTTTGAGGTGAACTCTTTTTATTGTGGACTGAAGAACAGTTTGAGTCCTTCACTTCTAGTCATGATGCCTCCGTTTCCAGAGAAGACTTTTATGCCGCAGCAATGAACCACAGAAAGAAAAATGAATAAATAAATCCGGGCCAAAGCGTCTTCGGGTTGAATAGTTTATTTTAAACTGAAATGAAAATCCTCAAGGTCGCTCCACTCACCTCAGCCTCTGCTTCAATCTTCTCCTCCTTGACCATTTTCTCCACCATGCGCTCAGCCAGAGGCAGGAACATCGTCTGGGACAGTTTTTCATCTTGTGCTGAGATGGCCTGAACAAACAAAAACAAGCATTTCTTCCCTATAATCCAAATTGGAGACAATATCCAGGGAAATATAAACTTTAAGGAGAAGACATGGGCCCGTACCTGCATGACCAGACTCATGACGGACCAGAAGTAATACGGGTTCTTGGGAACGATTTTATACAAGGCCATTCCCGCCTGTAAAGGGCCGAGATGAAGTCACCATCAGCCTCCTGGTTACTCTGGACACTCAGCCATTAGTCCCGCCTGCCTGAAGGTTTACTCACCTGCTGCATCTTCTTGTACTCCCCGACGCGGGCGTACGCCATGAAGAGGTGAGAGTGGTACTCCTCGCTGAGGGGGACCTTCTTTACCGCAGCCTCGTACAGCTTGGTGACCAGCTCCGCTGTGGGCGACCGGCACGGCATTCAGCACGCAGGCACGCCCCCATTAGTGTGTGTGTGTGTGTGTGTGTGTGTGTACTCACGACGATGCATCTCCCGGTAGAGAATAGTCAGAGCCTGTAGCGAGTTGTCGTCCGTGGGCTCGAGAGTGGCCACCTCCTGGGCCAAAGTGAAAGCTTCGTCCTGCTTTCCGGTCCGCTGAAGGCCGATGGCCTTGAGGACCTGATGGCGGAGGGACAGAGACGCCGGTGTAGACGAATACCAGCAGACAGACATGCGTAAGCGCTCAAAGACACTGAGGCTGACCCCCGACATCCCTGAGCCAAGTGAATATTCCACATTCCTCTGGACTGTTAAACAAGTGATCTTACAGTCAGATTCATGCCAACATAAACCCATACAGGTCAGTGAATGACGGGGTTGGAGGTGACGTTATTCAAGCAAAAGGGTACCGAGAAGCACAAATGGACCTAAACTTCTGAAGTCTTAAGTTCCACATGCTTTGAACCACATTGTAAGAGAGCTCATTTTCAGACTTGTGTCGATGTTACCAGTAGCCGGTTTTCAAGTTTAAAAAGAATCACACCGTCACAAATGGCCGTTAAAAGAGAAAAAGCTTCCTCTTATTAATTCATACAAATATCCCAAAAGTTTACCAATTAAATTATTGCACTAGTAGACAAAAAGAAAGTAATGTGTATGGTCTTAAATCCACGCAGACATCTGCCATCAGCAATAAATCGACGGGACACTGGAGAATTGGCCCTGAGTCACCCACCTTGGCACAGTGCAGGTCCTTGTGTTTCTTCAGCAGTTTATCCGCCTGCTGTATTGCCATTTTATTGTTGCCATTGTCCAGGTAATCTGGGGAATCGGGAGATCATCATGATTGGATTAATAGTCTTACATACAAACTGGAATAAAATGGGCAACAATACCGTGTGTATTACAGAGTGAATCCAGGAGGTTGGTCAATTAAGAGATGAACTGATTGATTGTTTTATATAAAACCAGGAAATCAATATATACACAGTCGAATTGAAAGAAGTTTCTTGGAATGTTGTCACAGCATAAATACCGTGACAAAAAAAACTAAAATATAAGAGTGATAAATGCTTACTGAGGAAATCAAGTCTAATAGGAAACTATGAAGGTGCTTGAAAATCATTACGTTAAAATTAAGATGTTTGTTTGTTTGTGTTTTTAGGCTCAAAACACAAATCTTAAAAGAAGAAAATAATCTGCAAACATTTACATATTTAAAAGTCTTTCTGATGGGTTGGTTAAAGTTTGCAGGCGGAGGCACGTTGGACAGCTGGGTGACCAAATTAACTTCACCAGACGGACGCCGTGGTCACGTCATGTCTATTCTCTCCGGTCAAACCGCAGAAGAACCACCAGCACACAAAGCTCTTCTCCAGGTGTCAGACAAACATTGCACTTTCACAGCGGGGAGTCGGGGGCCTCGATTGGGATCGACTTACTACACCTGTCTGATAATTGTCATTTCTTTTCAGGCGTCATTTCTCCATCTGTTCCCGTCCTGGTAAAACCACACATCACCAGATGTGTTGTTGATGGATGCTTGTGATAAGCTGAAGGATGAAGGGCTCCTTTGTTTGGGACCACGCTCCTACAACTTCTGCTAAATAAACTTATTAAAAAGCCACTTGGATCAACTGGAAACTGCATCTTCACAAAGCTGAAAGAGGCTGTTTGTTCTTTTTAGAGATACGATGTTCTCACAAACATATGATGCTCTAATAAAATATGAAAGTTTGTACTAGAGGATATGAAGGTGACAGCATTTAACAAATTAATGCATTAGAGATTATTTATATAAAATACAATAGCAAAGCACTGAAAGGGGACATCAGTAGTAGCCTACTCAAGTACTTTTTACCTTAGGTAAATGTTTGCTAGTAAGTAACATCACGCTTTTGAGAGCACAGCTTCAAACGTGCACTGAATGTCAAATTAGTACCTGATGTGGATACTTCCTCCACCACTGCTCGTTTTATAAAAGACTAAATGAGTTATTATTCATCAGCCCTTCTGTATAGAGGTCCGTGCGCTGTGACAGCTCCATGCTAGCTTGCTTGCTAGCTAGCAGCTTGTAGCTGGAGTTAGCTTGAAGCATTGTCCTTACACTATTATGAACCTGATACTAGCTGGGAGCTAACCGTTTAACAGTTAGCTAGCTACAAAGAGGGTCCATACTCAGACCGGATACAAACAGCTAAACACAACGGAACTACTCGTCAACAAGAGGAGCACAAACAACATTAATAAACTACTTTTCTTTTTAAATATACCCTACAGTTAGTCTATGCTAACTGCCGGGCTAGCTGACAGATTAGCATGTTAGCTAGCTGTCAAATAGCGACCGTTAGCAAAAAAAAAAAAAAAGTGTTCGACTTTGAGAATCAGCGAAAGCGGACGACAGACGTCTCCGCTTCATTCATTGCTTTAACAACAAGGGGAATGTCTACCGGTTTTACACCGGAGAGCAGGGGAATCACGTTTTATTATTTTTTTAATCCACACACATGCCGTACCCCGGCTCGCTAGTAGCCCGGGTAAGGTGCACTGTCATCGGGCGATGCGGGCAGCAGACACCGTGGTCGCAGATGGTGAGGCCGCATCGACGCTCCACCGACTCACAAAAAGCTCCCGCTTTAACAACCGTGCGCCGGCAAGGAGCGCGAGGGACGTGTCCCAAACACGCGTAAAAGTCCCCATTGAGTGCTTACCGTAAATGGGCCTGAGTCTCCTGTCGTTCGGATCCTGCACATGGCCTCGCGCCGCCATGGTGGAGTTTACCTGCTGTGGGGAAATGTTGACGCATGCGCAGTGGAGGCTGCCTGGCGAGGCGCACGGGTTTAAATTAAATGTATGCAGTCAGTGTGGAGGACATACTCCTTGAAAGTGATAGCACGGTGCAGAAAAGTACTAAGTAGGAATACCACAGTGCAGAAAAGTACCAAGTAGGAATACCATAAACCTACAGAAAGACTGTGTTTAATAATCACAAAAGTATTACAGTATTTTATTAACAAATAATTATCAAAAGTTGAATCATATAAATTCAATTATGTACAAGTTATATAATATTCCAATAGTGTTATGCAGTACATTTTTCAAGTACTGTTACTTCACCTCTTACTTCTAAATTGAGAAATCCAGGCTGCGTACTGTGCTCATGTGCAATCTAAGGCTCTCGTGCGTTACTTTCCAATCAGGTGTAATAAAAACAACCACAGCATCATATCAGACTGTAGTTTTTGTTGTTTATTTATTATACTTTTACTGTGATAGAATATTATGTGAAAAGTGCTGTGAAACCACAGCAATGCTTGTATTATAATTAGTATACTCATGTTCTATCCATTATTTCACTAACGTTTCTTTACATTCATAAGTTTAATTTAACAAATATTAGAGTTTAGCTTCATCTCCCACTGCCTCAGTCTGAAGATCACCGAAACGTCAGAAACCTGAAATAAAAGTTTACATTTAACATTCTATATCCAAAGTTCAGTAATGATGTCTTTATAGGGATGTGGTGAAAATATTAAAAGCAAACTTTAAAAAGGAAATATATATTAAGCAAAACCAGGAAACGGCAGATTGATTCTCTTATTTGATCAAATTTATTAGATATTCTGTTATGTTCCATTGTCTAGACCTTCTGTCACAGCCGGGAGCCGTGAATAAACAAACCAAACATGAACTAACTGTTTTACATTCACTACTAATTCCCCTGAATGTCGCGTCATCAGAAAAGAATAAAACAGAGTACATCGTGAGTCTTTGTCTTTCAAAATGAAAACATAAAAGAACAGTAGAGTTTGCGTGTGTGTGTATTCATGATCACAATAAAGACAGCAGGATTTTGGACTCCACGTGTTCACTAAGCCCCCCCCCATAGAAGTAATGCCCCCCCCCTCCTAAAAAAGAAAAAAAAGGATTTCCCTTCTTCTCCGACACTGCTCAAAAGCTTCTCCTGATCAAACACGCAGAACCACAGAGACTAAAGAACAGAAGACAACAAACTGAAAAGCTGCTGAGCGTGCAGATCCAAACCGACTCATTTAGTTATTTATTATCAACAAACCTTTCCTCGAGTACAGACCCCCCCCCGCCGGGACACCGCTACGCACAACGTGTCCGTCCCTACAACGAGCCTAGCATGAAGTACACTTAGACCCCCCCCCCCCCCACACACACACACACACACAAAGATGGTTTCAGGTGACACATGTGACGTGATCGGATCGACTCTCCTGCTTCCTCTGAGGAAGAAGATGAAATGATTTTAAAAACTAAAAAAAAGGTGAGAATAAAAAGAAACGACAACGTGCAAAACGCTCGTCGAGCCTCGACCACGACGAACCCGTCAGCGGTAGTTTAACATATTCTTTTAAAAAACATTTCTTTTGATTCATGCTCTTATTTGTTTTTTTAAAAAGGAAAAAAAAGAAGCTAGGGTGGAGGTGTTTAGAGCCCTGCTGGGTGGAGGAGGGACATGCAGCGACGGATGCCACGCGGGAGCCTCCACCTCCAGAGCGACGTCCAATAAGAGCCAAGGCAGCAGATCGCACGCACACACACACGCGCACACACACACACACACACACACACACAAACTTGAGCGAAAGCTGCACTGCAGCGACTGCACGCAGTGACAGTAGAGCGAGGAGTTGCTGTTGTCCACATGCACGCAGGATGGAGGAGGAGGAGGGACAACATGAGTGAGACCACAGGGGGGGTGTTACCAGGAAGGAGTATAGACAATACTTTGGGGGGGGGGGGGGGGGGGGGGGTTATAATACAAGGATGGGGGGGGGGGTTCTGCTGAAGTCTTCTCATACCAATTGTTCTGGGAAGCTAAAAACATTCTAAATAATTTAAAAGGCTCGACGTCGAGTCACGGTTTAAACGCCTGAATAAGAACAAAAGCCCAACTAACGATTACACATCAGGCCAGTTACTCTCTGTGCAAAGGGGGGCGGGGGGGAGGGGGGGGGGGGGCTTTTTTAAATTTTTTTTAATCTATATGCAAAAAAACCATGTATTTTCTGTAGTGACCAGGAGGCTTGTGATCGGGGTAGAATCTGTACAGTACTGTTAACCAATCTTCATCATCAAACCCCCCAATGAATCATGTGAGACGGGGAGGAGAAGACGCAGCGCCGGGGGCCCCCTCCTCATCGTGGTGGACGCGTCTCTGATGACATCATCGTGACGGGGTTTGGTTGATTTGCCTCATTGCTCATGAGCAGCACTGGTGCCTCGAATCGGACCTGTATTACGCAGCTGGGCGAGAGAGAGAGAGGGGGGGGGGGCGAGTTAGAGAAACCACACTGTACATGTTTACATCTGTGAGCGCATGCGGGGGGGGGGGGGGGGGGACAAACATCTCAGTGGAGTGACAAGTGTTTTAGAGCTGCACCAACACCTTTTTACATTTAAATAGTCTGTCATCATATTTTTTCTACATTTCTTTTCTTAAAGGCCCCTCTGGAGGCAACTTGCACAATGAACACATTTTACTTTTTTTAAACAGGAAGTCACATCTTATACTAATTGTAGAACATCAATGCAGCCTGATTTTTATGTGCAACTGTGCAGAAATCCAAAGAAGAAGTTGATGAATGAATGAAGCCCCCCCCCCCCCTCACACACCACTGCGTGCAGCCCCCCCCAAACAAAGAGAAAGCAGAGTGAGGGCGTCAGAACGTGTGCTGATGAGCGGAAGCAGAGCGGTTAGATGGAACAATGGGGAAAAAGACAGGGTGGAGACAGGGTGGAGGAGGATGCTCCATGCAGCGCCGCCCAGCCTCCTCCACCTCCCGCGGCGGCGGCGGCGGCGGTGGGGGGGGGGGGGGGGCGGAGACTTACTCAGCCTGCCTCTCGGTTTGTGACCTACAGCGACGGGCCTCTACACGTCAGTCGCTGAGGTGCCTCGCACGTCTCCCTTCTGACGCATCTGATCGGGGGGGCAACCAGGGGTGAAAGGGTTAAAACGGGACGCCGCGCCTCCGCCCGCCTGGTCCGAACACAACGCTCACAACAGAGAACCCCCCCCTCCCTCCCTCCCTCCCACACCCCCACCCACAGGAAGGAGTCATTTACCTCCTCCAGCTCTTTCTGAGTCTCCTCCTCCATCCGCCTGATGTCCTCCATGGTCAGACCCACCCACCGGTCCATCCAGCAGAACAGCTGGCGGTGGAAGTTGGTGAAAATACGCCTCTCTTGCTGTGGAAGGAACAAGAACTCGTTGTTTCCCCTACATGTGCCTTCGTTTCCACGCGGGTCGATGGCCATCTAGAGGTCAGACTGAGGAATCCTCGAGCCGTGATGCGGTTTATTCATTGAAAGGAGGCGGTCAGCGGGCTGCAGTTTGAAACAAAGCTGCGCTAAAGAGCATGAACGCGGGAGGAGAGGAGGCCTACCGTGTGGATGAAGTTCTCCACTTTGGTCTGCAGACCCCACCACCTGAACTTGACCGTGACCAGTTTGTACGCACACATGTAGGGGCAGTCGCTCTTCAGCTCGTTCTGTGGAGGACGGGGGGGGACAGCGTTAGTCTCTGCCGGGGCTTTCAGGGCGCTACGTCGGGCGCTACGTCGGGCGCTACATCGGGTACCTTCCACTCGGGCCCGAGGGGTCCTCTGCCCGTCTTGGCGGAGTGGAACAGGGCCGGGTCTTCTTCTGGCTTATAGTCCTGAAACGACACGGGAGCAGAACATCAGAGAAAGAACCCAGTTCCACTGGGCTATTTATGTAAAATAAATACTAATATATATAATACTAAAACTAAAGAACATCAACGTAACATGGCACGAGGGCCCCACATTGTCCCGTTTTGACGTGAGGAACGTAAGGAGCACTACAATGATGGTAATCATAAGAATAAGCTTCAAGTGAACATGGGGGTGCTTTTCGGTGTCCGAGTGACAGTTTGAGACTATTAAATGTTCATTTGTATTTTTTATTTTTATGTTCAAGGAGCATCCTGTAGAACAAAGGGTTGGAGATGAAAGCTTTTTAATGTTGTTTTTATTTTAAAAAATGGATCATTGTTTAATGGAAAAAATAACTGAGCGATTAATCGATCATCAAAATGATGGTTAGTTGCAGCCCTGAACAAAACATGGACCCGGAGGTCAAGGCTCACTGTGCCGTTGTAATCCATCATCACTGCTGGGAGCAGATGGACGTTCAGATTACGCCTCGCTTCAACACTGATCCATTTAAGTCATTAGTAGACAGGAGCCTGTGTAAGAAACGTCCACCTGGATGAATCGGGCTTAATGGCTGCTTAAACATGTTAAACCACCGGCTACATGGCGTTTAGCTACAACGGAGTGACGAGCGTCATCGTGCTTTGGAAAAGACGGAATGACCTGAGCTCAATGAATGCAGCCCAACTGGTGCTGTGAAGAGACTGAAGACACAGCTAGAGACCTGTCAATCTCAGTAAGCCCCGCCCTAAAGCATCCCCTGCTTCATGGTCTGTTTGACTCTAAATGGACCATCATTCACTAAATGAACATCATGCTGCATTGAAGAAGACTTGAAACTAGAGACTGAGACCATAAACTCATGTTTACAATGTTTACTGAGGGAATAAATCAAGAGAGAAGTAGAGTCATTTCCTCATAGACGTCTATGGGAGCAGAGGAGTCGCCCCCTGCTGGTCACTACACAGAAGTAGAGTCATTTCCTCATAGACGTCTATGGGAGCAGAGGAGTCGCCCCCTGCTGGTCACTACACAGAAGTAGAGTCATTTCCTCATAGACGTCTATGGGAGCAGAGGAGTCGCCCCCTGCTGGTCACTACACAGAAGTAGAGTCATTTCCTCATAGACGTCTATGGGACCAGAGGAGTCGCCCCCTGCTGGTCACTACACAGAAGTAGAGTCATTTCCTCATAGACGTCTATGGGAGCAGAGGATTCGCCCCCTGCTGGTCACTACACAGAAGTAGAGTCATTTCCTCATAGACGTCTATGGGAGCAGAGGATTCGCCCCCTGCTGGTCACTACACAGAAGTAGAGTCATTTCCTCATAGATGTCTATGGGAGCAGAGGAGTCGCCCCCTGCTGGTCACTACACAGAAGTAGAGTCATTTCCTCATAGACGTCTATGGGAGCAGAGGAGTCGCCCCCTGCTGGTCACTACACAGAAGTAGAGTCATTTCCTCATAGACGTCTATGGGAGCAGAGGAGTCGCCCCCTGCTGGTCACTACACAGAAGTAGTCATTTCCTCATAGACGTCTATGGGAGCAGAGGAGTCGCCCCCTGCTAGTCACTACACAGAAGTAGAGTCATTTCCTCATAGACGTCTATGGGACCAGAGGAGTCGCCCCCTGCTGGTCACTACACAGAAGTAGAGTCATTTCCTCATAGACGTCTATGGGAGCAGAGGATTCGCCCCCTGCTGGTCACTACACAGAAGTAGAGTCATTTCCTCATAGATGTCTATGGGAGCAGAGGAGTCGCCCCCTGCTGGTCACTACACAGAAGTAGAGTCATTTCCTCATAGACGTCTATGGGAGCAGAGGAGTCGCCCCCTGCTGGTCACTACACAGAAGTAGAGTCATTTCCTCATAGACGTCTATGGGAGCAGAGGAGTCGCCCCCTGCTGGTCACTACACAGAAGTAGTCATTTCCTCATAGACGTCTATGGGAGCAGAGGAGTCGCCCCCTGCTGGTCACTACACAGAAGTAGAGTCATTTCCTCATAGACGTCTATGGGACCAGAGGAGTCGCCCCCTGCTGGTCACTACACAGAAGTAGAGTCATTTCCTCATAGACGTCTATGGGAGCAGAGGAGTCGCCCCCTGCTGGTCACTACACAGAAGTAGAGTCATTTCCTCATAGACGTCTATGGGAGCAGAGGAGTCGCCCCCTGCTGGTCACTACACAGAAGTAGTAATTTCCTCATAGACGTCTATGGGAGCAGAGGAGTCGCCCCCTGCTGGTCACTACACAGAAGTAGAGTCATTTCCTCATAGACGTCTATGGGAGCAGAGGAGTCGCCCCCTGCTGGTCACTACACAGAAGTAGAGTCATTTCCTCATAGACGTCTATGGGAGCAGAGGAGTCGCCCCCTGCTGGTCACTACACAGAAGTAGAGTCATTTCCTCATAGAGGTCTATGGGAGCAGAGGAGTCGCCCCCTGCTGGTCACTACACAGAAGTAGAGTCATTTCCTCATAGACGTCTATGGGAGCAGAGGAGTCGCCCCCTGCTGGTCACTACACAGAAGTAGAGTCATTTCCTCATAGAGGTCTATGGGAGCAGAGGAGTCGCCCCCTGCTGGTCACTACACAGAAGTAGAGTCATTTCATCATAGACGTCTATGGGAGCAGAGGAGCCGCCCCCTGCTGGTCACTACACAGAAGTAGAGTCATTTCCTCATAGAGGTCTATGGGAGCAGAGGAGTCGCCCCCTGCTGGTCACTACACAGAAGTAGAGTAATTTCCTCATAGACGTCTATGGGAGCAGAGGAGCCGCCCCCTGCTGGTCACTACACAGAATGCAGCTTTAAGACACTTCATTGGGAGGAACCAGAGGAGTGTATCACTTACAGAATGTGTGAAAGGAAGAAGTGCCAAAAGGAAGAAAGGAACCATATTATTGAGTCTCCAAGAGGCAAGGGGAATGGATGAAAGTGCAGCTGTAGATGTGTGGTTGACTCCTTGAGAGTAAGCATCGTTCGGTTTAGTGAGCCCAAAGCTTCATGACCCCTGTGAGGTGGAGACATCCTGCAGCAGAAAGGTCCGTCTTTGTTTAAAGGCAGCGACTCACCCCGTGGGTGACTTCGTCTCTGTTGGCGATGTCGATGGGAGACACCTCCACGGTCCTCCACGTCTGCTCGTCCAGGTCGTGGACCTGGACACAGGAGACAAGCGGGTGAAACCAGGGCTCAGGAGGCAGGAAACGAGGACGCAAGGAAACGGGAGACTCCACTCCTCACCGCCTCTTTGTGGAATCGGGGAGATTCATTTCTATCTCTGCTTCAAACTCATAACTGAGAGCCTGCATTATGAACAGGGGCTCGTGTTGCATTATGGGAAACGTAGGACTAGGATGCAGCTGTGTTTTTTTTCTTCTTCTGTTCTGTGACACGAAGCACAAAAACACTCACGTTCTCTATTGTCCCCATGTCGGGTTTGTGCCACGTCTCGATCTTTATCATGAAGTCGTCCTTCATGTACTCGTTCTGAAAAGTAGAAGACAAAATCAGGCCTTCGTCATCATCATCATCATCTTCTACCGTTTCTGCAGCTCGCTCACACGCCGAATGGAGGAAGAGGAACTTAAACCCTTTGGCTAAATCCAATTAACCGATCAGACGTTTCCACTGAAACGACACCGGCGGTGCTGCTCAGCTCTATGTTTAACCCGGAAAGTACACACTCGTTATTATCACCACACTATCATTGGTGAGCAAAACACGCTACAAATACCACTTTACTTACAAAGGATTCCTTCTCCATTTCTTTTATTCTGAGATTTTAGCTTAAAAAGACTCGATGCTGAATGAAATGGACGATGCTGAGAATCTGTGAGAGATGATTGACAGGTGCTCTGCTGCTGTTAGCGGTTAGCTCCACGGCTAGCGCTGCTACACAAAGACATGCAGGGGAATGAAAAGGCTTAAATAGTAAAAACTACTCACCGTCACAACTGCAGAGGACGGCGAGGGAGCGGAGGGTGGGGTGGGGGGGGGGGGAGAAAAGAGAAGCATCAGAAAGGAGGAATCGGTTTGGACGTGAATCATCTTTGAAAAACTGGTGAAGCAACAGAGGACACATCCACCCTTCATTAAGAGACTCTCTCGGTCGTCCTCTAGCTTCTCTGCACTGAGACAACATCAAACATGAAGGCATTCATTGGCCGGCATCAACTTACTGGTGCGACAGTACGGGTAGGCGTTCCAAGCCTTTTCGTGAAAAACTAACGCTCCCTCTGGTGCAATCATCTTCACATAACCTGGGACTTTACTGCAGAGGGAGAAGAAGGAAGTCAGACCTTTAGAAATAAAAGCACCCACAGACCTGGCGCGGGACATTTTGTCTGCTTGTGGAGCTGAATCAAAGCACTCGGTTCCTTCTGGTTAATTTTCCTCTGAGCCGTATTCTCCTGCAGAACCGGTCACACACTGGGAAGGACACGTTCCGTCCCCCTATTAA
This sequence comes from Pungitius pungitius, assembly GCF_949316345.1. Taxonomy (NCBI): domain Eukaryota; kingdom Metazoa; phylum Chordata; class Actinopteri; order Perciformes; family Gasterosteidae; genus Pungitius; species Pungitius pungitius. The sequence continues at coordinate 1,198,091 of NC_084917.1, forward strand.
TAAGAATCATTACGTCTAATGACTAAAGGATCTTTTTATTTAGAGGAATGCGGATCCTTCAGCGGAGGAGAATCCGGCAGGTCGAGCTGCACGCCGCCATCCTGCTGGCGATCTTCTACTTCTTCTTCTTCTTATTCTTCTGTACAAAGCAGGAACACACAAGGAGGTCCAGCTGCTAGTTTGCTCCCATCCGAACCAACGTGTCCAGATGGAGGTCTCACGTGTCCGTCCCACTCGGGTTACTTGGCCAAAAGGATGGTGTCAATGCCACATGAGCCTGCTGTGTGACGCTGGTATTTATAAATAATTTATACTTTAAGTCCAGTCGATGTCGGTCACAGAGCAATTAAACTAATGCCCCGCCCCCCCCCCCCCCCCACAAACACATGGAGCACAGGGATGCAAACACACACTCAGGGGACCTTCAGACTTGCCTCTTTAGATGGTAGATTTTATGTGTGTACTGTCCCTTCTCGCCATCCTTCTCGTAAGGTTCGTTCTTCAGCACCTCGATGCCCTCTCCTCCCCCCGTCTCGTTCTTGCTGGCCTCGGCCACAGAGAACAGCTGCCCGACTTGATACTGGGACAGAGACAGAGAAGACACGGGCGGAAACAGCATCAGACTGCAGGAGCTGATCCGAGGGAGCATTGGAGGACGCAGTACCGCTAACGGCCACTGGTGGCCAACAGGAAACGCACACACTTCCACTTAAACTTGTCTCATTTACGCTGAATTGTATTTCTGAGGCTCTAAATGAGGCCTTGTGTTTTTTTCCTGTCATTCTGGACTGTGGGGGTAGTTTTTTTTTAAGGGGGTAACAGCCGTTTCCGTTCATTCTACAGGACCGAGGTCTCCCCGGGACGACGGGAGAGAAGGCGTTTTAAAGGCTCGCTCTCTGCCACAACGGGGGCTATTGTGTCTTCGCTGTGACCCAGACAAAGGCCCGACAGCACCAGCTCCATCGGGAGGAACGCGAGTCATTGCTTTAGCTGCCATATGCACACAATATTATATTATAATAATATATATTTAGTGGAGTCAGTAATGTTAAAGAGGGTACGAGGCGTAACGATCACTCACCTCCTCCACCGAGACGGGCAACACTACGCGGCTGGGAGAGGAGAAACGGGGGGGGGGGGGGGGGTGTGGAGAGAGAAACAAGACAAAAGTTAAACACATAGATGTTCAAACGTTGAGTGTGTGGAACAGACAGCTGGGCTCCAACCATCAGAACCTAATGACACTCCAGAACAGGAATGCTTGATATTACCACATAATTACAATGACATCAGACCCTCTGTGTGTGACCTCACAAAGCATGAAGCACGTGGGGGTAAACTCCACCGTGACCACGTTGGTCCTCCACACTACGTCACTGCTACACGCCGGTTATTAAACTACAAGAACTGCCCGACGACAGCCGGAAAAAAGAAAGGAATCCATCATGCCCGAGGGTTTCTTAAAACCACAACGTGATCTGGATTATTCTACAGAACAGGATTTATGCCAATCAATAGGAAAACCGGGCTGTTTGCTGTTTGTTTTAGCTCAGGTCAAAATGATATTTGGGTTGTCATGCCTTCACTTGATCACTGCTATCGGGGAATATCTTACACAAACTCAAAGGCTCACATAACCAGATGTTCATTATAGGCTGCCTGTATTTAAATATCGTAATTATGAAGTGAAGGAATCAACTTTCATCCTGATCAAACGCGATTGATGAAGCTCTCTGGGGGCTGAGGCCATGAAGAACATGGAAACAACTCAAAGGCTATTAGGAAATGCAATTTATAGCAAACAGAATGAAGAGAGACACATGGAGAAAATATCAAGACTATGTCAGAGGTGAAGGACGAGGCCAATCAATAGAAACTGCTTTGAAGAACAGATTCATTTCTCTTCTATTTTAAGAAATGGACTAAGCGCGTGCAGCTTAGAACAAGGACGCACGGCGGGAGAAGCAAGGCAGCGTTGTGGTTGTGGGTTCAGCTCCTGCTGCCTTGAGACTCACAGACATGAAACATCGCCTCAGTGCCGTCTGAGCATTTGGGCATCGGTCTCATTTTAGTGAATAAAAAGGTGCGAAGCCCGCGATCTGCTTGATTATTTGCTGTTGACAAATCGATGATTTGAAGCCAGGAACAGAACATCTCTGTTGAGTTGCACCTATAATACTCGGTGGCATGCTTTCTTTACACAAACTAACCGTGCTGACACCAACACGTTGTGCGTTACAGGGGAAGGGTTTGCACTGCAAATAGCTGGGTTGGAGTATAAAAGGGCCGAAACCATTGGACAGAAGGTCGCCCAGTCACAGTTCAAGTGGTGGAGTAGTCCAGGTCACCTGTAGTTATGTAAGTGGGGGCCTCTGCAGACGTGACAGACAGGTACTGCAGTGACCTTTCAATGCGCCTTGATTGGTCTTCTCCTTTCGGCTCTTTTTGGTTCTACAACCTCAATCGTTTCATTGAGCTCGGACTGAAAGGCCAACAGATCAATGACAAACGGATAAGCGATCAGAGGGCAGGCAACCGCTTTGATGTCAGAAGTGACAGTGACCTGAATATCAGTGACAACCATGAATAACGTGACCCAGCAGACAGAACCTTGTGACTTCTGTGGAGCAAAGTCAGCCACTAAACTTTGTTTCCTTTTCAGTTGTGTAACTTTTCCACTCGTTGTGTCGCTCGCAGAAACCAGCAGACGCAGCGCTCTCCTGAAAACTGTTGCTCGGTGCACTAAATCGATTTATGAGAGAAATGGGCCGATGTGGAGCGGTGCACTTTGAAACGCTGCCTGAAACACGCGGAATAAGAACGATAACATAAAGTTGAATCAGCATCCGGAGGAACACTTTTTGAACTTTTCCAAATTGGTGTTTTTACAGTCGGGTTGTGATCGATGGGATTCTGGAAGGAAGTCCCCTCACACATTAGAACACTAGCAACCCTACTGAGGACCAGCACCAGCAGAACCATCACCACCATCACCAGCAGAACCAGCCAGGTAACCTCGGGGGTGTGGACACCACCAGTTGCCTCCACAGTGTCACATAAAGCTCGAGTTCCACAAAGCGAGACACAATGTTCAGAAGCTTCAAACTGTACGTGAGAAGAACATCCGTTATTTATTCTATTGTGCAAGAGTTCATTGATTCTCAATTCAAGAGCAGACTCTAAGCAAATGATTACACATGTTCTAATCTTAAATGGAGCCTCTTATCAAAACCAAGATCATCACTACATGTAATCTGTTGTTTATTCTTTACTTTGTGCTCTTGTGGTAATTGTTGTATCACTTAGTTACTGTGTTCATTCAAGTGCATACAGGGTGCTATTATTGTCGTTATTACTGGTACTATTACATGGCTATAGATGGATATCTGGGCTGCAGAAACACAGCGAGTCACAGCAGAGTTACAGCGAGCTACAGACGCAAACTTTGCCCGGACACGCAGGTCCTCCGAAGCGCAATTCCTGTGATTTCCTTTAGCAGCGGGCTAATCGGGGCTAGCCGGAGTCCCCGCACCGCTATGTGGAGCTGCTACACAGGTTAGCCGGAGTCAAGCTAGTTAGCATTACTGGGAAAACACGGGGTAAAAGCGAGCCCCTCGGCGAGCGAGCACCGATGACCCGCGGGGCTTCGTTTCGGTGTGTGAACAGCGGGTTGTGTTCGTGTTAGCCGCCCCGTCGAAAAGCGCTGCTGCGCCCACACGGCACCAGAACAACTCGTCCCGTTTTAACCCCAAGCTAGCTTGAAGGGTAACAACTGCTGGTTGACATGGGGCCGAGAACGAAGGCTAATTCCTGCCCGTTCCTCGACATGACGCTGACGCCTGTGGTCGTGCCCGTTGCGTTGGACGTGTGCCTCCCCAAAAAAACCGCTCACAGAACACTGTGACGGCAGCGGCTAGCCGGCTGCTACGGCTAAGCTAGCCGCGGCTAGCATTCGGGGTAAATCCGTCGGAGGGGAAAGAACCTTAATCTCCAGCGCACGGGAGCAAAAGCTTAACATTACGGCACTTTGCAGATATAACGCGCCGCTATCTGGGTAGCACCGCGGCGGATTATTCAACCTTCATAGTCGAGCTGACAAGCTGAATGTGCCGATGGTTCGTGCGTAACCGGCGAAGCCTTTTTTTATGTAACCCATTAAGAAGCTAATTACCCCTCCTTTTGCCTGCTACTACTCGGATGCTAACGTTAGCTTCCACTAGCAACGCCTAAAAAAGACCGGTGCGTCCCGTTATCCACGTCCTGATCCACTCCGCTCAAAGCGGGTTCCGTACGGACAACATAACGGAAAGAAATCGAGCAACCGACAGCACTAAACGACACGCGCGTGTTTACTCCTCGCTGATGCGGAGTCAGGTGGATGTAAACGCGACCGCAAATGCACCAAAAGACGTTTTTAAATGACACTTCAGACTCACTATTCCTTGATAAGCACCATCTTCGTCACCCGGGCTGCGCCTGCGCAGTACGCGCGGACACCAGCGAGAATTATCAACAAGTTCAGTCCGCCCTCCAGGAACACTGTGATTGGCGCAAGTCCTTTAAAACCATATGATTTAATCACATTGCTATACATCTTTTTTTCTAAACGCTTTTTTTTTCCATGGATGTTTTTGGCCTAACATAATTTTGACATTTTTTAAAACAAGTTTTTACTTTTGATTTGATTTTTTCCACCGAACATATTTTGACATATTTTTACTTTTCTGTCAAATCATTTGTAGACGTGATATTTTTATATTTTTACAAAACACCTATTTTTTAACTTTTGTTTTCCATCACATTTCTTTACCCAACATTTTTTCAAAACAATTTTGGACCTGATATTTTTTTACATAAAATTTTTTGACCTAATATTTTTTTTGTACACAATATTTCCTTTTTTAATAAACATTTTTGCGACCAAACATACTTTTACTTTTCTTTCAAAATATTTTTTGACCTGATATTTTTTGACATTTTTTCAAAACATTTTTCGACCTATAATATTTTGACTTTTATTTCAAAACATTTTTTGACCTGATATTTTTTGACATTTTTTCAAAACATTTTTCGACCTATAATATTTTGACTTTTATTTCAAAACATTTTTTGACCTGATATTTTTTGACATTTTTTCAAAACATTTTTCGACCTATAATATTTTGACTTTTATTTCAAAACATTTTTTGACCTGATATTTTTTGACATTTTTTCAAAACATTTTTCGACCTATAATATTTTGACTTTTATTTCAAAAAATTTTTTGACCTGATATTTTTTGACATTTTTTCAAAACATTTTTCGACCTATAATATTTTGACTTTTATTTCAATTTTTTTTTAATTTGAAAATATTTTTCAACCTCATATTTTTGAACATCTTTTCTAAAAAAAAATGTTTTTCCATGACATTTCCTGACCAAACATTTTGCATATGGGAAGAGAATTATTGTGAAAACAAAAGAAGGAAACAAATATTTTTATTTGTCCACGTGTTCAGATATTTTTCTAAATAAGAGTCTGGCAAAATGGTACATTATAAAGTTATTTGGTACCATGCTGACAATCACACATGAAAATCAAATCTTCATAAAAAATATCAAAAGGTTTGCCCCTCATCATCCTTTAATTATCTTCATATAAAATGTGTCGTAATGACCGAAAAAACACAGTTTACTTTACAAAATAAACATCAATCGCAGCGACGTTCAACAATAATTAATAAACCATAAATCAAAATCTAATTCAGGTGAACTCTCACAAACAAAAAGCCTTTAGGAGGAAGGAAACACTCTCAGGCGAGGACGAGACAAGGGGACAAGGAGACGTGGAGACAAGGACACGGGGAGACATGGGAACACGTCGTCTCTCCACAACGAAGGCACAGTCATCACATTCAAAACATCCCTTCACCAAAAACCAGTCCGTACGAACCAGTACTAAAGTTCTTTTAAATCAGCAGGTGTCACCCAGAAGGTGTCAGTGGACCAAACCCCCGAGGAGGACCCTCAGCATTTGGAGGAGGGGAAGAAATGTCCCGGGGAGAGGAACTTGAATCCGTTCCCTGAGGGGAGCTTCACGCCTCCTTTCGGCGGCGGAGGCGGCGGCGCTTTGGCCCCCGGTTTTTGCCGAGCGTTGGGCCGGTCGCTGTCCGGCGCCGCGGGCCCGTTGCTCGGGGAGAGGTGAAGCAGCCCCAGCACGTCCTTCTGCACCGTGGTCATCCTCTGACCGCCGCCCCCCCGCAGCAGGCTGGCGGCGCCGGGCAGCTCGTGTTTCTGTGCCGCCCAGAAGGGCTTCAAGTCGTGGACGGCCTGGATCTTGGGGTCCCGCTTGGAGCGGTCGGGTTCGGGGGTGTCTGCGGGGCTGGAGGCGGCGGAGACGGACCCCCCCGAGGAGCAGGAGAGGGCCGGCGAGGTGTGGCCCGAGTACGGCGAGGTGGGATACCTCGGTCTGAGCTGGAGGGACGGCGGCGGCGAGGGGGGGGGGCGGGCCGCCGAGCATCTGCAGCGAGGAGGAGCGGGACGGGGGTTTGGGACGCGTCGGGGGAGGGGCCGGGGGGGAGCGAGGCTTCAGGCCGGCTCTGCTGGGGGGCCGGCTGAAGGCGCTGCTCTCAGACGGCTGAAAGCCTCGCGCTCCCCCGCTTGCCGGAGACCCCGCCCCCCTCGCCGCCTTCTGCAGGCTCTCCACCGCCTGCATGTGGCCCTGCGTCTCCTCCAGAATCTTCTGGGCCAGCTCCTGCGGGTCCAGCTGTCCCACCGGCACCGTCCTCTCCTCCTGGGACTTCACCGTGCTGTCCGTCTCCGTGCTGGACTGGTCCGACTCCGAGCTGCTCGCCTTCCCCGTCCTCCGAGGGGGACAGCTGTGGACCAGAAGACACCAGAGTCACACGGACGTCGAGCCAACAAGGGCTTGAGTACTACGACGCGAGGGACAAGGAGACATGAAGATGTGGGGACGAGGAGACACAGAGACAAAGAGCAAAATAGACAAGGAGACATGTAACACATCTGTAATTGACTTAAAGAGAGGATCCGTCCGTCCGTCTCTTCAGGATGTCTCTGTCCATCAAGACATTCCTGAAGAGGACCAGGTCTTTGTCTCCTCACACTTACGCGTCCTGCTCGGTTCCGGAGCCGTTGGGGACCTTTGGCGGCGGCGCTTTAATCGGCGACGTCGGCGTGCTGACGCTTCCCCTGGAGGAAACGGTGAGCGGGTACCCGTGACCCCCGTGACCCCCGGCGGACCCCCTCCTGGCTCCGCCCCTCCCGGTCCGGTGTCCCCCAGGCAGGGGCAGCGTGTCGCAGTCCCTCCTCCCCCGCCCCAACGGCTCACTGCTTATAATGGAGTACCCCTCGTACTCCTCCTCCCCGCCTGCTCCTCCTCCTCCTCCTCCTCCCCCCCCGGGATTGGTCAGTCGACCTCTCGGTCGCTGGCTGGTGACGTCACTCCCGGCGGGCTCGGGCCGCGACAGGAAGCTGAGCGAGGAGGCGAGGGAGCTGAGGCTGTAGACGGAGATGGCGTCGCAGGAGAGGTTGTCCGGGCACGCCGGGGGCAAGAAGGAGGGCTGGGGGGGGTAGCCCCCAAAGGAGAGGGGCAAGGAGTGGGGCTGGGAGGCGCACTGGGAGGAGGACAGGGACTCCAGGGAGGAGGAGCTATCCATGCTCAGACGCTTGGGGAGCTCCGTGGAGTCTGAGGGAGGGGGGGGGGGGGGGGGGGTATGAGGGGGGGGGGGTAGAAGACATTTGAACATCACACAAAGCGACTTCTTTTGTCTCCATGAATCAGTTTGTTCAAAGCGGCTTCATTCTCACCAAAGAGGGCCAGAAGCGCCTGCAGGGCGAAGTGCACCACGCGCCGGCTGGCCTGCTTCCCCGTCTTCAGCAGCACCTCCTCCTGACCCACCTCGCACAGGTCGAACCCTGAGGGGGAGGGGGGCGTGGGGGGGGGGGTATTTCACTTCAAACTGAGCAGCAATAAGCTTTCGTTATTTACACATCGATGGTCATTTAACTCACCGAGCGCCGCCAGGAACTCGTGGCAGCCCGGGAGCCTCCAGAGCTGCACGCTAATGGCCACCTGGACGGGGGCCACAGAGAAGTCCTGCTCGCGGTCGCCCGGCTGCAGCTGCACCATCACCTGGTGGAGCTGTGGGGGGGGGGGGGGAGAGAACGCACAGGTGGGACATGCGGCCTCTCAGGGGAGGAACTCACACGCTTTTAACGGTGGGAGGCGGCGAGGGTGGGGGGGGGGGGGGGGCGGTACCTTGTGGATGAGCTGCTCCCCGGCCTCGGACACGGTGACCAGCTTACAGAGGGCCTGCAGGGCCGGGGGGGTCAGACCTGAGGAGGGCAAGCACACGGTTCACGTCTCTCTGCAGGTGCATGCGTCACCAGGTTGCAGATCCCAGATGGGGGGGGGGGGGGGGGGGGGGGGGGGGGGGTGTCCTACCCAGCAGAGCCTGCAGGGTGGTGCTGCACTGCTGCAGCCGGTCCCCGGGGTCCGAGGTGGGGAAGAACACCGCGGCGGGGGGCCCGGCGCCGCCCACCGAGAAGTCCAACCGGAAGCCCACCGCGGAGAGGAGCGCCTGCCAGCCGGGGACGCCGCCGACCTTCAGAGGGAGGAGGGCGTTAGTGCGTGGGGGAGGGGCGTCTGATGAAGACAAAGGGACAGTGTGGGGGGGGGGGGGACACAAGCAGACCTTGTTCTCCACGCTCTGCTGAGACGTGTACATGGGGTTGCTCTGGCCGCTCTGGATGCGCTGCAGAGATTTCTCCACCTGGAGGAGGAGACGCAGACATTTAAGGCTCCGTGTCCTGGTCCTCGGGGGCCCACGGACCCCCAACCCCTCATTGGGGGGTTTTAAAAAGTAAACAGATGTTGTTGTATTGTGTCAGCAGCTTTAAAATGTCCTTGTAATAACAATATTTATTTATTTGTAGCTCAAAGCTCTGAATTTAAATGTGAATAAAAAGTGAAAACCTGACTCTCAAGTGTAAGTAGAGTATGAATCTTAAACTTGTATTTAAAACAATCAAAACATTTAAAATGTTTTTTTTCAAATACTTCAAAAGACAGATGTGAGGATTGAGGATGTGTTTAAACGATTAAAAAGGAAAGCAGCAGATCGTAATATTGAAGACATTGGGAGCTTTATGTGTTACTTTATAATGGAACTTGTTCTGTGGAGTCAAACATCTCCCTCCATCAGGTGGAAGGTACCCAATGCGGACGTAGCGCTGACGGAGGGTCGGTGGAGGAGTTACATGAGGCGGCGGCGTCTCACCAGGTGCAGCAGCACCCTCAGGGCGTCCCTCGCTCTCTCCGGGTGCTGCAGGATCTCGGCGAGGGCCTGAGCCACCAGAGACATGGGGCTGTTGAGCTTCACGTCGGCCCCCACCAGCATGTAGCCTGACACACACACACACACACACACCACACACATGTTAAACACAGGGGGTCGCTGGTCGTGACCCGGTGTGCCGCGTGGGGGGGGGGTCTGGGCTCACCGGCCCAGTTGGACGGGTGGGAGAAGTGCTTGCTGCTCTGCAGCGCCTTCATGGCCTCCGTCAGGGCGGCGCTGGCTTTGGTGCCGCCGAGGAGCGCCGAGTAGAAGGCGTGCGTGAAGAGCTTGGAGGCCGCCACGGGGACGGCCCACAGGGACACGCACACGCACCGCGCCCCCGCAGCCAGGAAGGCCCGGGTCAGACCCACCACGCCGTCGGCCGTCGCCCTGCCGCTGGACTCCGGGTACAACCTGCGAGGCCGAGGGGGTCAAAGGTCGGCTCACTTTTGGAAGGTTGAAGCGGCGCGTGGGGTGGGGGGGGTGGGGGCGTACCTTAGGACCACCAGCTTGACGGCCAGGCTCAGGTCCAGGATGTCGGCGGCCGTGAGGAGGAAGTCGTGAAGCGGCGGACTGTCGTAGGCGCCCTCCCCGTCCTCGCTCCCGTCCTCCGCCCCTCCCAACGAAGACGCCGACCCGCCGCGCGCCGGCCCCTCCCCCGGGCCGGGGGCCAGCACCAAGGCGGCGAGCTTCCAGGACACGTGGGTGGCGAAGTGGACGCACTCGGCTTGGCCCAGCGCCGCCAGCACGCGCTCCTTGGTGGCGCCGGCGCCGGTCAGGGGGCGGCAGCCCAGCTGCTCCCCCAGCCACAGAGCCTCGTCCTGGGCCGAGGGCAACGGGCCCCACAGCCAGCGGTCCATCACCGAGGGGGGCAGGCGAGGAGCCCCGACCACCGCCGCCACCGAGCCGCCGTCCGAGCACAGCGCGGGGCCCCCGCGGCCGGGGGGGGGCTGAGGGGGGGGAACATTACACATTTTACCTCAATAACACGTCTCCTTTCAGGCTAGTTGGAAGAAAACTGTTATTTATAAAGCCTCATTGCGTCCTTTAAACCTTCGCCCCCCCCCAGCCCTCCCCCCTACCTTGATGGCGGCTCCCAGGCTGCCTAACGAAGGCACCGAGATGAGGCTGAACCTTTCGTACAGGTACTCGTTGGAGGAGCTGCCTTTGAGCAAGGCGAACGGGACGAGGTACAACTCCCCCTCCAGCACCAGCACCAGCTGCCTGTGGCGGCCCACGGGTCCACTGCTGTGCATCAGCGCCTGGGGGGGGGGGGGGGGAGACCGATGGGGGGGTCATAGGAGGAAGGTGAGAGAGAAGGAGTGCAGGGAAGCAGCCTGCTGGCACACTCACCCCCTCCATGGGCGCTATGAGCAGGTCGTACAGGGCCCGGAGGGGGGGGGCTCTGCTCAGGGCGCCTTTCGCCGGAGACACCGTGGAGCTGTAGAGGCTCGTCATGCTCTGACAGCTTCTGTTGACCACACACACACACACACACACACACGCACACACGCACACACGCACACACGCACACACACACACACACACACACACGCGCACACACACACACACAGTTGGAGATCTGTTTCGTGAGCACAGGGTTCGTCCTCTGGGGACCAAGAGGACGTTCAGATCCGACCTGTTGAAGAGGTTGTTGCGGGACACCATGCGGAGGTACCCGGTGGGGTCGTGGTTCAGCTCCTCCAGGTGGTGCTCCAGCAGGTCTCCTGCCTCGCTCTCCGTCTCGCTGCTGGAGCCCAGCCTGCCAGGTGGACACGAGGGGGGCGGGGCTTAGGACCACCAGGAGAGCGAACATGTGGCGAGCGCGGCGAGAAGGACCGACCTGCTGTGACGGCTGTCCACGCCCAGAGCCTCCCTGGCGTTGCTGATGTACTGATCCAGAGACAGAGGACCCCCCCCCCCTCCTCCTCCTCCTCCTCCGCCCTGCGGACTCCCACCATCGTGATCCTGGAACCTGTCCAGGCCGGATTCTCCCACGTACACCTCGTTGAACTTCACGATTCCTGCCGCCGCATTTCGGGAGGAAAAAAAAAGATCTTATTAACATCTGTTTGTAAAGAATCCATTTTAATTGTTAACGAGGGGACCCCAAAGAGGGGGGAAAACAAGAGGTCACAGAGGTCAAACTGGAACAGCCGGTTCCCGTTTCAGCCTGAAGGGGGCGCAAGAGTCCTCAAGACTCACATCATTATAATAAGTTACACAAGTAAATAATAAAAAATAATAATATATAATGAAATTTGATTAATTTCTTCTATCTATGGAATGTTCTGTGTGTGTGTGTGTGTGTGTGTGTGTGTGTGTGTGTGTACCTGTCCCTGGGGATATCAGCCAGCTGTACAGAAACCCCCCCGCCAGGGAGAAGTAGAGGACCAGGCTCCGCTGCCCGTTCACCGTCTCCAGGACGTGCTCCACGGTGACGGGCCCGTAGGGGTCGGAGGTCGGCCCGCCCCCCTTCTGCCGCTCCACCAGGAGGTCGGCGAAGGCTCGCGTGCGGCCCCGCTCCGCCGTGGCCAGCGCCTCGTCGTGGCGCCCTTGAACGCAGCACAGGAGGAGATCGATGAGGAACAGAAGGTCCAGAGGGGACCTCAGCTCACGTTTCTATTCTCATCATTTCAGGCCGGTTCAAATCCCGCAGGGGACCCCGGACTTTACAGGACCACTCAGAACTCTGCAGCATAATACCTCACGAGGGATTAAAACACACATATGTGAGCATAAACAACGTGGGGGGGGGGGGGGGGGGTTCACCGAGGCTGACGAGGACCCTCTGGAGGGCCTGGTTTGAGGCGGTCTGCAGGTCGAACAGAGACAGCTTGCAGTCGGTGCTGTGCTGCGTCTCCCCACGGATCGCCTCGAACAGCACGGAGGACCTGTACAACTGGAACGCACACACACACACGCACACACACACACCCACACACACACACACACACACACACACACACACACACACACACACACACACACACACACACACACTGCGTGAGGCGCAGCGCTGATGACCACCGGGGGGCAGCACAAATACACAAGCAGAAATACGAGCTTCAGTACAGTAAGCAATGACAACAACAGAGCTACCTCACATGCTGCAGTACATAGAAGTACTCGCATTAAAGTACTTCAAAGTCCCCTTTAATACCTTTATCTGGAAAGAGTATATATACGTGTTTGTGTAATTTGAGTACTTGAAAATGTGGTCATGAGGAAAAATAGTTATATTATCATACTGAATATGTTCGAATGTTGGATTGTAGTATTGATTTAACTTGTTTGCAGCTACACACACGCACACACACACACACACACACCTGGTGCTGAGCCTCCTCCAGGTTCCCTCCGGCCCACAGAGAGAGGCCGAGGCCATGGCGAATCTTTGCTTCATCTTCTCTCCGACCCAACTGCTCCGACAGACGCAGACCTGAGGAGGAGGAGGAGGAGGAAGAAGAGGAGGAGATCAGACGCTGCTGATCCCAGTCGTTTGTTACGTCACATCCTCCATCCTTGCATCCTCCGTCCTTGCATCCTCCATCCTTGCATCCTCCTTCCTTCCCCTGTTTCCTCCCACTGAGCACAAGCCGAAGACGTCTCTTGTCTTCTGTCCGTCTCCTTTCATCTCCTCCTGACAGTCGCTGGGGGCCGTGATTACTCCTCATCAGGCCGGGTGGAGACTCATCTAGTTCTCTCTCACCGTGGGGGGGTAGGGGGGGGTTAACGGGAGGCGCCCATAACGGCGTTTCTCCGTCCTCACTTCATCTCTTGGTGAGTTAATGATCAATTAAAGTCAGGAGGATGTGGGGGTTTAGTGACGAGTCCTTCAGGGCCGGAGGAGCTCAGTCTCAGCTTTGGATGTGCGCATGTTTAAGTGTAGAGAAGAGACGAGTGCCCCCCCCCCCCCCCCCTCAGATCAGACAACGGGACTCTGAAGTTGATCCTTTTTACTCTTTTTGCCTCTTTGCAGACGATTTGTGTCTCTTTCGTAGTTGTGTTTTGTGTCTTTTGGCATGTGTCTCGTTGACAGGGGGCGGCCTCGGGGAGAAGGGAGGGGTGTGGGGGGGGGGGGGCTCAGCATTTCCATTTTGCCGCAGGATTCTTTTTTGAACAAGGAATCTTTAAAACTGGGGACTACGGGAGCGAGTTTCAAAGAGGAGTCACGAGGAGGAAAAGTCAAATCAAAACGAGAATATTGAGGAGGAGCCTGAAGCCTTTTTTCACCGGCTTTTCATCCCGACTTTATTGGTTCGTGTCAGACTGCAAGCGCTGTCAGACACACTCTGCATTCAGGTGGAGTTACTACATAAGTGCTCATTGTTCGATGGTGCACGAGGACGAGCTTGTAACATTTATGGGTTTGCAGTCACCTCGCTGCATGACACCAACTTCAGTGTCAAAAAGCCTTGCAGAATGTTACCGTATCTGCTTTGGAGTGGATTCATTGGACCTTGTTGCTGGTCCGGTGTGGGTGCCTCGCTAGTTATTGAGCTAGCATGCCAATTATCACCATTCTCTAATGCTACGCTAACATATAAGTTAGATTAAATTGAACCATTTTAGATCACAGAAGAGGTCAAATTGTGAAGCTTTTGGAACAAACTGAGGATGACGTCCAATCAGGAAACCTGCAACGTTGAACCCAGAGTTAAAGCGGCTTCCTCACCTTCCTGCAGGTACATCACGGCCTGGGCGTAGTTCTGCAGGGCGTGGTGCGTCCTGCCCAGGCTCCCGTAGGCGAGCGTCTTGCCGACCAGGTCGCTGGTCTGCGCCGCCACACTCAGGTGCTGCTCCTGGAAGACCACGGCCCGCTCGTACTTGCCCAGGGCCTCGTAGGTCAGCCCCAGGTTCCCGTAGGCCCGGCCCTGGCTCCTCACGCACCCCGTCTGCTCGGCTATCTCCAGCGCCCTCTGGTGCCACTGGGGCAGGAGAGCCTGTTACTGAGGGCCCTAGTGGGGCTTCTAAGGAGGCACCGCTATCTCGCCCGCAGCCCTGTGTCTGTACGCTAGATGTGAGGCTACCGGCGTTAGCTTAGCATAGAGACGGGAAACTGATGGAAACAGCTGGCTCCGCACAGGACGTTCCGGATTACTCGCAGAGATCATTAAGTCTCTGCTGATTAGTAGTTTCCAGCCTTATGCTAAGCTAAGCTAAAGCTTGCCTTAATTTAATAACATCCATGATATCATATCCACATTTGTTTTTCATTCTTTCTGAGTGGTGTCAGTCTCGTCAGAATCCATGTACACATATGGGATGAGTCTGCACCGACCTGCAGCGCCGTCTCGTGGTCGGCCATCAGCTGGTAGACGCCTCCGAGTGCATCGCTGGCCTCCGCCTCCAGGGCTTTGTCCTGACATGTAAGGGCAGGGTTCACTACATCTTTTCCGTGTCACGTGCGTCTGACCACATGTTCAGAGCGGCCAGAGGAGGCCGCAGGGACGCATGCTCACCCCCGCCGCGCGGGCGATGCTCAGCTGGTGCTCCAGGCAGGACAGCGACTGCTCGTAGTTGCCCAGCTGGCTGTGCAAGGTGCCCAGCTCCCCGTAAGCCTGGGCCTTTCCCCCCCCCTCGCCGCCCAGCTCGTGGGCCACCACCAGACGCTTCTCCAAGCACACCAAGGCCTGCTGGAGGCTGCCCATGGATCTAAAGGGGGAGGGGGGGAAGTAAAGCACATGTAGTCTTTAAAGTACATATTACAGTCCTGTAAAGCGCAGACCTCCTGTGAGCAATTCAAGCAAAGCAAAGTTTAATAATTTAGATCCCGGGCTGTAAAGCCAGTGTCTTCAGAGAGGAGGAGTAGAAACATGGAGATGATTCAGAAACGTTCCTCTCGTTCTCGCTCCAGAGAGACGCTCCGTTAAGCCCCGTTCTTCTTCTTCTTCTGTGGTTTCACAGGAGGGAAATGTGTACTGAAACTTCCCCTGCTGCCGTCTCTCATTGCCAGAATTATTAAATATATATATATATATATGACGGTAAATTAAAACGTCTAAGATGAAAGCGCGTTTTTGTGTCACGAGTTCTCCTGGCAAACTAATTGGAGATCACAGAATACAAATGTAGCTACAAAACTAACAGAATGAAAGCCTACGGCGTGGAATGGACCCTCTGAGGGACTAATGCAACAAACTCATGTTGAAAAGTAGTTCACATGTTCTCGGATCCTAATCTGTAAAGAAGAACATATTTATAATTCATTTGACTAAATGCAAATGATGTACTTCAGCTGCAGTCCCAATGCAGGGCAGCAGGAAACAAACACATTAAATGAGTTAAAGATAGAAAATCATGTATAAACTGAGACAGCCAAAAATATAATTACAATCCAGCTATAAGACAGTTAATAATGGTGGAAACCTCCGGGTCTGAAGCGCTGTCTTGAAGCTGCATTCTCTCTACTGACCACCAGGGGGCGACTCCTCTGCTCCTACGGAACAGTGGGCTTTGGTCTTCTCATCTGAAGTTACCTGTGTGCACTGCCGAGTCCCCTGTAGGCCTTCTCCTGGTCCTGGACGTGGTCCAGGCTCTGAGCCACCGCCAGGTACTTCTCGTAGTACTGAATGGCCTCCTCGTGGTCCCCCAGAGCCTCGTAGCAGTCCGCCAGGTTCCCGAAGGCCCGGCCGCGGTCCAGCACGCTCTCGGT
The DNA here is from genome assembly GCF_949316345.1 of Pungitius pungitius. Classification (NCBI taxonomy): domain Eukaryota; kingdom Metazoa; phylum Chordata; class Actinopteri; order Perciformes; family Gasterosteidae; genus Pungitius; species Pungitius pungitius. The sequence continues at coordinate 1,214,088 of NC_084917.1, forward strand.
GCCGCTCAGCTGCTGCAGCGTGGCCAGCTGCTGCTCCAAGTAGCCGATGGCCTCCTCGAACACCGCCATGTTCATCTTGGTGATGCCCATGTTGCCGTGGACCTGCGCCTCCAGGCGGGCGTCCCTGAGTCCCTGCGCCAGGCCCAGCTGGGCCCGGTAACACTGGAAGGCGGTGGCGTAGTCGCCCAGCGCCATGTGCACGGCCGCCAGGTGGCCGAGGGCGCGGCACTCCCCCTGCTGATCGCCCAGGTCCTTTCGCGCCGTCAGCTCCTGGCTGTGGAAGGACAAGGCGGCGTCCAGCTGACGGAGCAGCCTGACGGAGACCAGAGGGCAAAGAGGCGCTAAGAGAAGAAGAAGAAGAAGAAGAAGAAGAAGGAGACCTGCGGCCGCTTTAGTCACCTGTGGACGGATCCCAGGGCCGAGTAGGCGTCGGCCTCCATCCTCTGATCGCTGACCTTCTGAGCCAGACTCAGCTGCTGCTGGTGGAACCTCAGCGCCGCCGCCAGGTCGCCCCGACACACGCACACGTCGCCAAGGTTACCGAAGGCCCTGAACACCGCCTGCTGACAAACGCGACCACGTGGTCAGCGACCGCTTCGAGGCTCAACAACAACAACAACAACAACAACCACAAGCGCAGGAGGGAGGGGGGGGGCGTCGACCTGCGTGTTGTCCAAGGCCTGAGCCAGAGAGAGCAGGCCTCTCTGACACTCCTCCGCCTTCTTGTGCTCCCCCAGGGCTTTGTGGGCCAGGCCCAGGTTACAGTAGGCCTTGGCCTGCGAGAGCTTGTCCTGGAGGTCCTTCGCCAAGGCCAGGTCCTGCTCGTAGTACCTGGGGAGCGGACGGAAGGAGAAGCAGAGCGTGACGTCGGAGGTCCTCGGCCCCCACCCAACCGATAAGAGCAGTTTGAGGTTCGACGGACGGGGAGGGACTGGGGGCTCTGACCTGACGGCGTCCCCGTACTGGCCGAGGCAGTAGTGAGCGTAGCCCAGGTTGTGGCAAACCTTCCCCTCCCCCTCCAGGTCCTGCAGGCCGGGGGCCAGAGCCAGGTACTGCTGATAGTAGGGCAGGGCCTGGGCGTACTCGCCCCTCCAGCTGTGGAAGTTGCCCAGGTTTGCTGCAGAGGAAAGAAAAAAAACACTTTAAAACCCACTGTTAAAGGAACCCCCCCCCCCCCCGAAGCTCCTCTGGTCCGGCTTGCCTAGCGCCCTGGCCTCGCTGGGGGCGTCCCGGAGCTCGCGCGCGATGGCCAGGTGGTGCAGGTAGTGCTGGAGGGCCTGGTCCTGGGCGCCCAGCGCCTGGTACGCCACGGCCAGGTTCCCGTGCGTGGAGGCCTGGGACGGCCGGTCGTTCACCTGAGAGAGAGAGACGTCACATGGTGCTGCTCCTCGCCCGGGGGGAGGCGTGGGCGGGGGGGGGGGGGGGGGGGAGGCGCGGCTCACCTCCACAGAGATCTGCAGCTCCTGGCGGTGGAAGCGGACGGCCTGGTCGTAGACGCCGAGCGCGTGGTGGGCGTTGCCCATGTTGCCGTAGGCCCGCCCCTGGGCGGCGTGGTCGCTCAGCTCCTGGGCGAGGGACAGGTGCGCCTTGTGGAGCTTCAGCGCCTCCTCGTACTCGCCCTTCATCTGGTGGATGATGCCTGAGAGGCGAGAGCGGGATTCCATTAAAGGGCGTTTAATGGTTATTGTCGTTTAACGAAGACGGAGGAGGAAAAGTTTTAAAATGGAACAAAGTCCAACGAAAGTTCTTCATCGTGACCGACGTCCAACGCGAGTTCATCCGAAATTAAGGAGAAGTCGGAAACGTGGTAAATTCCCCAAATGAAGCGAGATATAAATAACTTGTGAGATACGGGAGCAAAGCAGTGAATAATTCAAAAGCTTCAGTGGGAAAATTCCACAAAAGTGAATAATAATCCGTCGTTTGGGGTCGTTCTGCAACCTGTAGAACACGTAGAGTCCGATTGATCGATTGATCGAGACGAGTCCGGGTCAGTATCCCACTGAGGTTCTAAGACATTTGGGACATTTGGGACACGTGAGACGTTAAATAAAGAGTCCTGTAAGTCCTAAATCTGTCTGCAGGTTTTACTCTTCAAGTAAATGTCGACACAAAGCTGTGTTACATAGAAATATGTACAATCTAATCTCCCCTTTTCTACTTCCTGTTTCTAAAGAAAACATTTGAATTAAAGCGACATAAGTGAAAACTTAGAACAAGACAATTTCACACAATGCTTATTGATGCACCCATTCTCCAGAATTATTATTATAATCAATGAGGATTCAGCCACGAATAAATAAAAAATAAATATAAACACAGGAACATAAAAAGGTGTGATGAATTTAAAACAAACAAAAGCCCACTGAACAAAGGGAAAATAAAACTAGTCACACAGAAGCAATTCATTAAAATTAATAATTGCATCTTTAAGTGGAAAATTAAAGATAAGTGTTGAACGTGGAAAAAAGTAATTCACGCTCCGCGAACCTCAAAGAATAATAATTCATTCGGTTTATCTTTGTTTTTCACTTTCAGTTGTGTGATTGAAGGAAGCGAGGAGAGGAGGAGGAGGGGGAGGAAAAGGAGGAACAGGTGCATGAGGAGCAGGAGGAGCATGATGAGGAGGGGCATGAGGAGAAGGGGGATGAAGATCATAAGGAGGAGGAGCATGAGGAGCATAAGGAGGAGGAGGATGAGGAGCATAAAATGGATGAAGAGGGTGAGGAGTATAAGGAGGAGGAGGATGAGGAGTATAAAAAGGATTATAAAAAGGAGGAGGAGGGTGAGGAGCATAAGGAGCAGGAGCATGAGGAGCATAAGGAGGAGGAGGGTGAGGAGCATAAGGAGCAGGAGCATGAGGAGCATAAGGAGGAGGAGGGTGAGGAGCATAAGGAGGAGGAGCATGAGGAGCATGAGGAGAGGAGACCTGGCTCATCGGGCCTCCTCTTAGAGGATTACTGCAGCCTGCGGACTTGGCGTGATCATCTGGTTCCTCTGAAGCTCTGCACACACGAGCTTCTCTGAGGCGTCAGCAGCTCTCTGCAGGAAGGTGTGACCCCCCCCCCCCCCCCCCCTGTCCTCCCCCTCACCCCCCCCCCTGAAGATTAGAGGTGTAAAAAGCCAGGTGAGATGTGATGGTGCTCAGCAGAGAAAAGAAAAGAATGTGATTTAAGGAATAAAGACACTGCATTCAGTCACAACTTTATATCTAATAATATATATTTATTCATTTAGAGAGGAGAGGAGGAACAAACAAGGTAAGGAGAAGGTGAGATAAAGGAGGAAAGGAGGAAGAAACAGAGAGGAAAGGAGAAAGAAACAAGAGGATCAAACAAAGGAGGAGAGGAAGAAGAAAGGAGAGAGGAGGTGATGAAACAAGAGAAGAGGAGGAAGGAACAAGAGAGGAGGTGATGAAACAAAGGAGAGGAGAAAGAAACAAGAGAGGAGAGGCTGAAACAAAGGAGGAGAGGAGGACGGAACGAGAGAGGAGAGGAGGAAACAAAGGAGGAGAGGAGGAAGGAAACAAAGGAGAGGAGGAAGGAACGAGAGAGGAGAGGAGGAAACAAAGGAGGAGAGGAGGAAGGAAACAAAGGAGAGGAGGACGGAACGAGAGAGAAGGAGATGAAACAAAGGAGAGGAGGAATCGCTGATCACCGTGGCGACCTCTTGTCGGTGGAACATCAAAGAAGACCTTCCAGGAGACCCGGAGCAGGGCTCCGAGCTCCGGTTACCGCGGTAACGCCCGCTCAGCGCCAGAGTCGGGTTCCCCGGCCTCTCAGATATCACCGCGCCCGCAGAAACCAGAACCCCGTTAATAAATCATGAGCGCTGATTGGTCCAGAGAGGCAGCAGGACGTCACATGACCCACGGCCTGTAGTCACAGCAGTACTATGAAAGCCTGCTAGTTAATTATTGATTATTTATGATTATATTTAGTAAAGCATCATAACAGGCCGATCCATTTAAACGAGGATTTCAGAGAGGTACCCGATGCCGCCGGTCCATCGGGTCCAGTCAGTCAATCGTTACCGTTACCGTGGCGACGGCAGGAGAAAACAAAACATCATTGTTTTACCATGCAAGAAGGTTTCTTCAGTACAACTTTGAGGTACTTGTACTTTACTTTAGTATTTACATTGATGGAATTCTATATTTCCTCTACATTTACTGGATGACTCCAGTTACAATCTACTATGTATTAAATGTCAAATATAATAAACTTGTAAATCGTGATGAATTATTAGATTGAAACTATATTCTTCTACTAGTAAAATGTAATTATTAAAGCAGATTCAATTTGGGCAGCTGCACAATCAGAGGACAAAGAGACGAAGTGAGGAAATTAAAGTTTTTATCCTCCATCTCAGTTTGTTTTGAGAGCATCTTCCCTCCAAGAGGGTCATTCAGCGTCTAATAAACGGGTTTATCACAGCGACTGTTTGTTGTTATTTCAGTCGTCAAACTGTTCTGAACTGAATATGAACCAGAAACATGAAGAACTGGTTGTTGTCGACTCTCGAGACTTTTCTTCTTCTGTTGATCAGATGCTCACCTAACTGATGGAACAGAGGAGGAGTCGCCCCCTGCTGGTCACCACACAGAAGTAGAGTCATTTCCTCATAGACGTCTATGGGAGCAGAGGAGTCGCCCCCTGCTGGTCACTACACAGAAGTAGAGTCATTTCCTCATAGACGTCTATGGGAGCAGAGGAGTCGCCCCCTGCTGGTCACTACACAGAAGTAGAGTCATTTCCTCATAGACGTCTATGGGAGCAGAGGAGTCGCCCCCTGCTGGTCATTACACAGAAGTAGAGTCATTTCCTCATAGACGTCTATGGGAGCAGAGGAGTCGCCCCCTGCTGGTCACTACACAGAAGTAGAGTCATTTCCTCATAGACGTCTATGGGAGCAGAGGAGTCGCCCCCTGCTGGTCACTACACAGAAGTAGAGTCATTTCCTCATTGACGTCTATGGGAGCAGAGGAGTCGCCCCCTGCTGGTCACTACACAGAAGTAGAGTCATTTCCTCATAGACGTCTATGGGAGCAGAGGAGTCGCCCCCTGCTGGTCACTACACAGAAGTAGAGTCATTTCCTCATTGACGTCTATGGGAGCAGAGGAGTCGCCCCCTGCTGGTCACTACACAGAAGTAGAGTCATTTCCTCATAGACGTCTATGGGAGCAGAGGAGTCGCCCCCTGCTGGTCACTACACAGAATGCAGCTTTAACTCATGGGAGACCGGCTCCTATATTTCGAGGAACTCACCCAGGTTGGAGGACGCTCGGCCCTGAGCCGCTCTGTCCTGCAGCTCCTCCGCGATCTCCAGCTGGTGCTGGTGGTGCACACGAGCTCTCTCCAGGTCCTGGGGGTCGGGGGGGTGTTGGACCATGAATACTCCCAGAGGACCCACGGCAGTCTCACAGCACGTTTTCCCCCCCTGTCACACCCACCTGCATGCAGCGCGCGGCGTGGCCCAGCCCGGCGTAGGCCCTCATCTCGATGGCCCGGTCCCCCAGCTCCTGGGCCAGCTGCAGCACCCGGCCGTGGTACGAGACGGCCTTGTCGAAGTC